>NC_067455.1:9666582-9985428 GCF_025434085.1 Hippocampus zosterae
CGTCATTTCCTTTCTGGGGTTTATAATCGAGCGGGGTAGAATACGAGCGGACCCCATCAAGACGCTGGCAGTCAGGGATTGGCCAGTCCCGTCTAACCGCAAGGAACTGCAGCGCTTTTTGGGGTTCGCAAACTTCTATAGACGATTCATCCGCGGCTATAGTCAGAAGGCGCTCCCCCTGACCCGCCTTACGTCAACTAAGACTCCCTTTAAGTGGGACTCTACCGCGGAGGCCGCATTCGTTAGCCTAAAGGCGGCGTTTACCAGTCCCCCCGTCCTTCAACATCCTGACCCTGATCTTCCCTTCGTTGTAGAAGTGGACGCCTCGGATTCAGGGGTGGGGGCGGTATTGTCCCAACGCTCTCCAGTCGACCAGAAGCTGCACCCCTGTGCCTTCTTCTCCCGTCGACTCTCTGCTGCCGAAGCCAATTATGACGTTGGCAACCGTGAACTGTTGGCGGTTGTCTCGGCTCTGCAGGAATGGAGACACTGGCTCGAAGGGGCAAAAGAACAATTCACGGTTTACACGGACCACAAGAACCTCGCTTACCTCCGTACCGCCAAGAGGCTCAACTCCCGTCAAGCCCGGTGGGCCTTGTTCCTGACCCGATTCAACTTCTTACTCACATACTCCCCAGCCTCCAAGAACACCAAGCCCGACGCTCTTTCCCGTCTCCACGACCCCCCGGAAGTGGACCTATCCCCAGAGACCATCCTCCCGGCTCAGTGCATCGTGGGGGCCGTTCAATGGGAGGTGGAGCAGCGGATCCAGACCGCCCTGGAGGGGGTGCAGGTACCGGCGGGGTGTCCGGCGGGGAGACTGTTCGTGCCTCCGTCCCTGCGGTCGGAGGTTCTTCAGTGGGGACACGGGTCCAAGGTGGCATGCCATCCAGGGGTGAACCGGACGGTACAACTTGTCGCCCAGCGATTCTGGTGGCCGGAACTCCGGAACGACGTGACGGAGTTCGTCAGGGCCTGCACCTCCTGCGCCTGCGGCAAGTCCTCCCATCGACCCCCGGCCGGATTGCTCCAGCCGTTGCCCATTCCACCTCGCCCCTGGTCACACATCGCGCTGGACTTCGTGACGGGTCTTCCCTCCTCCCGAGGTCACACAGTCGTGCTCACTATCGTGGACCGCTTCTCCAAAGCGGCCCACTTCGTGCCATTGTCCGGGTTGCCGTCGGCATTGGAGACCGCCGACCTCCTGGTTAAACACGTTTTTCGTCTCCACGGCCTCCCTACAGATATTGTGTCGGACCGGGGCCCCCAGTTTGTGTCACGCGTCTGGAAGCGGTTCTGCCGGTCCCTCGGAGCCACGGCCAGCCTGACGTCCGGCTACCACCCCCAGTCCAACGGACAGGCCGAGCGCGCCAACCAAGATCTGGGGTCGGCCCTCCGCTGTGTGTGCCTCCACCAACCCGCGACATGGGTCGACCACTTGCCTTGGGTGGAGTACGCACACAACACCCTCGTCTCCTCCGCAACCGGCCGATCCCCGTTCATGACGGCGTACGGTTACCAGCCGCCGCTGTTCCCGTCGCAGGAGGGGCAGGTGGAGGTCCCTTCCGTTCAACACCACCTCAAGCGGGCCCATCGCGTGTGGAGGGAGGCCCGGGCGGCATTGTCCCGCACGGCGTCCCGAAATCGTCAAATCGCGGATCGTCGTCGGCGCCCGGCCCCCCCCTATGTGGTGGGGCAGAAGGTGTGGCTGGCTACTCGAGACCTTCGCCTGGCCGGCTCCTCGGCGAAACTGGGTCCTCGATTCACTGGTCCCTTCGAGGTCGAGGCCGTCATCAACCCGGCTGCTGTCAGGCTCCGTCTACCTCCTACCATGAAGGTGCACCCCGTCTTCCACGTCTCCCTTCTCAAACCCGTTTCTTCCAGTGACTTGGCTCCTCCTCCCACGCCGCCGCCCCCTCCGCGGGTCGTCGACGGTGACCCGGTGTACACGGTTCGTGCCATCCTGGACTCTCGGCGCAGGGGAAAGGGGTTCCAGTATCTGGTCGACTGGGAGGGCTACGGGCCTGAGGAGCGGCAGTGGGTGCCTCGCTCCTGGATCCTTGATCCGTCCCTTTTGCGCGACTTCCACGCTGCACACCCTTCCAAACCGGGTAGTCCGCCGGGAGGCGTCCGTTGAGGGGGGGGTACTGTCACGTCGCGTGCTCGCCAGCAGGTGGCGGGTTCTCCCGCCGCCTGTTCGGCACACCTGCCCGTTATTTCGGGCTGATTACGTGCCTTTATTAGGCGACTCCGGCAGTCATCTCACTGCCGGAGAATTCCTCGCCGAGCCATTATTCGCTCTCGCTATCTATTTGCGCTATTGCTATTTGCCTCGTTGCATACTTGCCTTACGACCTATACTTGTTGCCCACTTATTTCGACTTTCGATATTTCGTATTTTTATACTATTTCCACCAGCGCGATTATCTCCTCGCGTTTGCTCTAGCCGCGAGCGTTTTCTGTTTGTTTCCTGATCCTTATTTGATCAGCGTTTTCTGTTAATTTCCTGATCCTTATTTGATCAGCGTTTTCTGTTACCGTTTTTCCCTGTCGGGCTCTTTCTGTTGTTTTTTCGTTCTGTCATTAAAGACACCTTATTTTGTGACAATACTCTCTCTTGTCTGCTTTACCTGGGATCCAACTTATTTAATTCATTTGTTCTGCTCGGAGCGATTTTTTCCCCTCGAGCAGAACGTGACACTTTCAAGGAAACAAAAAGAAGTCTCTTTCGTAGAGTTCAAATCCAAATAAGGTGTAAAGGGTATATGCTTTACCGTCTTTGCTCATGCCCAGGGCCAAGCACTTTTGCAGACGGCAGTGCTGACAGCGATTGCGGCTGGACCGGTCGATGGTACAGTTACTCTGCCTGGAACAGGAGTAGGACACCGTGGGCAGCTGGCTACGTCGGAAAAATCCCTGAGGCATGAAGAGTTTGGCCACAGACGAAGAGGGATTATTAGCATCGTTTCCTCAAATCTGAATTGTAAGGTTAAGGATAAGCCTATAACATAAAATGTGGAAATCGGAAGCACTATGAATAGTTCCCATTTGCATTGTATATGTGTTAACCCTTTGTTTCAGATCGATTGAATTCATGAACTTTTTTAAAAAATGATTTGAAGCAGTCGCTTTAGAGGCTATTGTTTGCACACAAGCAATTGAAATGTCAAATTTCTCCCGTGTTTGTCTCACCTTGCAGCCTTCACATGTAATGACTCCATAATGAACTCCAGAGGACTTATCACCGCAGATCTTGCAAGGGATAACTTCAATCTGAGCTGAATAGACACAAAATGTTTTTTGTTAACGTACTTTAATACAGCAGCAATGCGACATAGAATTCAACAATCTGCTCGCATGACAATGTCATTAGAAATCAAGCAAACCGTTAGGCATTCAATTATGGTCAAAATTTCAGGCAATATGCAGAGTGCAAAAAAAGAAAAACATTGTTGCAATGCACTCAAAACTAAAAACTCTTTAAAATCTTCAAAGTTACTGCATGTGTAGTCATATGCTGTAAAGAGTGTAACATGTACAGTGGATGATCCATCAAAGAAGAGGACATTCAAGTCGTAACTGAAGACAAATAGTAACATTTTGGCTGTACAAATCAAGAAATACAGTATATAGCATACATTTAACTGTATCCATCCATCCATTTTCTAATCCGCTTTTCCTCACCAGGGTCGCGGGCGCGCTGGAACCTATCCCAGCTGTCTTCGGAGACACACCGAACCGGGTGCCAGCCCATCGCAAGGCACACATATACAAACAATCATTCAAGCTCACACTCACAACCAGGGACAATTTAGGGTGTTCCATTAACATGCCACATATGTGTTAGGAAACCGGAGTACCCGGAGAAAACCCACTCAGGCACGGGGAGAACATGCAAAACTCCATACAGGAAGGCCGGACCCGAAATCAAACCCGTCACCTCTGCACCGTGAGGCGGACTTGCTAATCAGTCGAAAGACGTGCCACCGGAAATTAAATACATACAATGAAACTAAACAGCTAATATGTATGTTGTGATGAGCTGATCCTTTAAAAAAAAATCTTTTCAAAGTTGAATTCCCACTCTGAGAGCAGGCAATGTACTTCCCCCTCGAAATCAAGTGATGTGAAAGGAGGAGCTAGTTTCCATTACACGATCACGAATACTGACAAAAATGCCATCAAATCGAGGCGGCTGTCTTGTGTGGAGGTGGAATTTGTACAAATGGAGAGAGGCGACAAGTGTGGGGGTGTGAAACCTCAAAGTCTTTTCAAGTGGTTGACTAAATTCTCAAGTTGTGTCTTTCTCAGCCAAATCCTTCTCTGTCTCGCTCATCAAGGACATGGCTGCCAGTAATGCTCTCTCGAGCCATCATTGCCAGTAATGGCCATCCCCCCACTGCCCCTAAACACTCCTAACCTCAATTAGCACTTTCATCTGGGTCAGTTGTGTTGCTTTACACACACTCACACACACACACACACACACGCAAAATTGTGGAAATAAAATGATTGATGAGCAAAGCTGAGTTCTTCTCATCTTTGCAAGAAGGATTGACAGTGTCAGTAATGAAAAACAGAAAACAAAGCGTGCAGACTTGTCTGACAGCATTTTAAAAAAAAATTGATTCTGACTGACATTGTTCCTCCTGCGGCGAATGCAAAAGAAGACAAGCATTTTTGTTGATTTGTCTTCTGCTTGTGTCAAACTGTGTCAGGGTGTCTACGTGTTAGTGTGTCAGTGTGTGCCCTTCTTTCCTGGTGCCATACTTATCACCCTTATCACCGAAGAGACCAACAGAGGGACAACCTACAATCAGATTGTGATGAACAATTTCACTGTCATGGGTCATTGAGGTTTTTTTTTTTTCAATTCATTCGAGTGCCGGGCAAAATGTATGAAAACAATTCATGCAACATTCTAACATAGGTTTATTATTTTAAGATTAAGTAAGAGAATTTGTTAGTTGAATTTTTTCGTGTCAGGGTTTTTGAACTCTTTCAGTTTGGCTGGTCCTGTGACTTATACTCACACACGCACGCACACACACACATACACACTCACACACATTGCGTTGACAGCAGTGAATGAGTTGCGGTTGGATTAGAATTTTCAGCTTCTAACTGTGGAAATTATTTCCTTTTTAGTTTAAAATGACTTACTTTAACCAAAAACATGCATCACATTGTGGCCAAAGGTACAACAGTAATTGGATAGTGCGCCTTTTGGTGCTCAAAATAGTAAATCCTTGTAGTGGCGGAAGCCGTATGCTAAACTAGCGAGACATCACACATTAGTTGAGAAGACCTACTTTAGCGTGCTAATGAGGGCCTTCTAGCGTGCAAAAGAAGGTGGTGATGGTGGGAATGCACTAAAGGTATTGGCCAATCACTATAAAAAAGAAAGAAATTGAAAAAGAAGAAAAGGAAGAATACAAACTTGTCAACTTGTGTACACTAAGACACAACAGGGAAGAGGAAACGGGAGGAGGGAATGATGCTGGTATTTAGCCAATTTTTTACAAAAAAAAAAGAAAAGTGTGGAAAAAATCTTGGGGAGGTCGAGAAAGTGAACTTTATGGCATACTGAGTGAGCTAGAACTGAATTCTCAAATTAAGCTAATGGCTGGTGTTATTATGCAATACAATACAATACAATACAATACATGGATGTAGCGCTATCACCACAACTACATCTGTAACAAAGCGCTTTACTGAATAGCTCTCCCAGCAGCATAGGTAGGACATGTTTTTTATCTACACCTGCATCCTTGTTCCTCAGTCAGGTCTCTTCTCGATCGGCTACAGTACGCTTCACAACGCAGACTCAGGAGTTTTCTGCATTCCTCACCTGATGATTTTCAGTCATAAATATTGAAGACTTAACTCATTCACTCCCAAAGACGTTTTTAAACGTCTTTTCAGACTTGGTCTAGAATTGGCTGGTACTGAATGAGTTAATGTCGGCGGGGCCGGGCCCTTGCAGACAAATTTACTCTAAACACACCTCAGTCCACATTCTGGTCTTATAAAACATAAAGTCATTTGCGGTTTGTTGTTTATGATCGGGAGGGGCAAAATGCTTTGTAATACACTCTCCCATGTATACACAGTGGTGGTGCACTAGGAAAGAATGTAAACAAGTAGAATAAATACAACCTAATCATTCTTTCATGTCTTTGTTATAAAACACTGTGGTCAAAATTGCAGAGTGCTGACAACACGTTTTGGGAGGTGCAGGATGAACCAAACGAAGGAAAGAGCGGTCTCGATCAGCAGCCTCTGCTTTTTCGCAATTTCAGTTGTGATTGTCAACCTCAAAACAACAGGAAATCCACCGTGACCCACAACCTTTCACTGTTCACACATTTGTAATCACGCACCGCGCCGAAAGCCTTCCAGCAACTTTCCATACACGGGTGGACCTGATTTTGCGCACCAACTGATAAATGTCATGTCAACACGTCAGATCGGCAAAAGTGAGATCCAATGGGACGTATTCGTGCTTTCGGGTACGACTCAAGACAATGTGTTCTTTTGACTAAGTAAACAAGCATTGAATACAAAACAATTTACTCAAAGCTACATTCAAATTTTCACTTGGGCAGTTTGAATGATGTTCAAAAAACAAACACTGTTCCTGTATGTGAGCGATTGTGAGTATTTTTTAACAGAGGGTTTTATATTTCAAATCTTGTTTAGGAATCTGTATGTATTTTTGTTTATAGAGGCATTTGATCTCACAATTTTAGAGAGAACGTCAGAATTCATTGGATTTCCTTTCACCTGCATTGCCTGCTCCTTGAGCAGAGGAGTTTCTTAATAGAATATCAACAGAAGGAAGGAACTGAAATCTAGATTATATCATGCACATAACTTTTGCTCAACGCTCTGGGGTTTGCGTGTGTGCTTGCATGCGTGTGGGGCGGGTGGGTGGGGGGCATCTGGTTGGGTGGGCGAAACAGATTTGCTTCAGACAAAAATCACTTGTCAGCAGTCTGTGCTACACACTGTAAATGGACAAAAAAAAAACTCGACTTTCCTGTGACGGAAGTTTGTCTTTGGTACCAGTATTCAAAAAAAGAAAAACACCCACACACAAACATTATATTTCTATACACGTATAAAATAATCGTGTTGGCTGCAGGCATGACCAATCAATTCAAGGATAATCTACCTGCTGCACAAGTAGCGTTTTTGTTTACATTTTGACACATATGCAAATTTTTCTTCAAGCAATAGAAAGCAGTTTACCATTCAAAAGAGTTGAGTCTTAAAAACGGAACACTTGAAATAAATTATGACAAAAAATAAACTTTTTTTTCCCCCTCACAGAGCTCAATAAGGAGATCAATTTGAGGGACCAAAAAAGTTGTTCTTTTTATGCATAAAAGACATATGCAAACTGTACTGGAGATTGGCAATACTGACTGTGCTTTTGTAAACTTTCCCTCTCTGCCCGCAGCCAAGCTGTGAAACGTTAACCGGTAACAATGAATAAATATTGAAGTTTGTTAAATTCCTATTTAACACCTCATGAATATTTAGTTCCACGAGTCAGGCATTCAGCTGTGCACAGGTTAGCAATATCTAGAGGGGGGGGTGGGGGGGGGGTTCTTGAAACAATGTCAGCCCTGTAAGAGGTGCTTGGACCCAAAAAGATTGAGAACACATTAAGTTGAAAAATAGACAATAGAAAGTGCACAATCTCAAAGGAATTTAAATGCCTTTTTTAAACGTTTACAGCATTTATTATGACCTCAGTTAATATGAGGTATTCTCTTCAGACAATATTTAAATCAAATTTAAATATCATGTTTTGTTTTGTTTTGTTTTGTTTTTTTCAACAAAGGCAAAGCCTATTTTAAAAATGAAATTATATGGATAACAATTCAACTAAGTGCACCATCACGCTATTGTAATGGTTGGGAAATTTGATTTGACTTGGTCTTGTGAGTGTGGGGATGTGAACCCGAGAGTGCAGGGGACCAGGGAAGCAATGCAGGAGAACTATACAAAAAAAAAGTTTTCTTTTCAATTCTATTCAATGCAAGAAATCCCAACATGATGCTGCGAGACAACTTTATTGCATCAGATCTGATCTACTTTGAAGTGATCCATTTGGAAAGCCGTAATGGTTTGACATTCACAAGCGCGTATGAATCAGCTCGACGCTTGTTTATCATTTGCCATATTTTTGGAAGAAATGTGTCACCTGCCAGACTGCGCGCTTTGATGTGAAGACTTTGATAAAGACGCTGCAGCGCAACAGAGGAAACCCTTTCAGAAGAACAGACGCAGGAATCCCCCAAATGTCGCACAGCATTCGCAATTCATTTTCTCTCCACTGATTTATAGTTCAATGTGCATTGGGATGTGATATTCGATTTCATCGCTCATTGTTAAATCTTGACACCTTCGAATATTATCACCATCTCCTCTGCGACTTGTTAACGGCACAAATGAGATCACAAATGATGAGTTGGCACAGAAAATACTACTTGCTTTTCATAGACCCTGTCGGAGAGTTACTCATCTCACAATAGATTTATTATTGGAGTTGTAAATATTGCAGAAACGTAGCATCATACTGATAGAAACTTTGAAGATTATGGTGAGCTTATTTAGTGACATGAGTCAAAATATTAGAAACAGCTCTCCGTCCAACACCATGACCACAATCATTTTTAGAATTTTTTTAAACAAACACCTCGCTGATTGGAAGACCTCAACATAACTTTTGTTTGTTTTGAAGCCACGGTTGCATGGTCGTATCGAATTAGGTTTCTAGAAACGTGTGAAAGGACAGGTAGCGTTAATGGGATATGATATAAAATGATATAAAATGAAGTCATTTCACGTAACGTTGAGAATGACAATGTGAATTCACAATTCCTTCTTTTTTGGGGGGGCAACTAAACATACCTGCTCTACCTGTTGTACATACAGTACTTGTGCTTGCTGGAAGTACAGTCACAGATTTTTAAAAAACTGAAAAAAAGTATTAAGTTGTGGGTTGGAGAGTACTCAATGCAGCGTGCTCAGAAAACCAAGATGAATACATTTGACCCACAAGTGATCATCATAAATAATCAATTGTTGCAAGCTTAATTCATTAATGTCGTATCGCCCTGAGAGGGCATGTTAAAAATTGCCCTAACAGAATAACGTGATAACAAAGTAAGGGTGTCTTACTTTGTCATCACGTAAATTTCCCCAGTGTGGGACGAATAAAGGATATCTTATCTTATTGAATGAAGACAACATTCTTGGAGCTGGAGATGGATATGATCAGATAAAATATTATAAAGATGATCTCATACAGTACATGTGTCAAAAGTGGAATTAAGAGAAGATTACAATTTAGTTGGAGTATTAGATATGTGTACAAATCAATACCCCAAACAGGCAATGCAGTTTGAGTTGACAAGAGCGGAGAAAGCCTTGTCAAAACTGCTCCAGTGCCAGACTGGATCCTTCATGAACCAACTTGGATCCAATCAGGTTCCAAGTGTTCACCCGCTCTACTGAACATTACATCAAATGTTACATTTCACACACGCCTGCCCACACACCCGCAAGCTACAAAAGAATTGGATGCCTACCTCGCATCATCCTCAGTCCTGCACTTGTCGCAGACGTTTGTCCCACTTTCACAAACTCACTTGTCCTACGACTTTGACGGGCACCACCTCATCCAGCTATTGAGTGAGACAGGTTGGGGACATGTTGCGGCCTCAGCACACATCATTTGCAAGGGGGATTGGGGGCGTGTAGGGTGATGGGGGGGGGGGCACCATCTTTCTTGTCCGTATGAGAGACCAAAGATAAAGAAATGGGACTGTCCCCCAAATCTTTTCAAAAGGGGACTTTTTCCTCAAAGCTTTGTTGTCGCCTATCTTTACCCCACTCACACTTGAAGATGCTTTTTTTTTCCTTTGCGGTTTCACTCAGATTGATGTTTGAGAGGGGAAAAAAGTGACATATTCTTAAAATAGTCTACTGCCCTGCACAGACGTGTTGGTGAAACATCTCTTATAAAATCCTACAAAGATACATATATTCTTCCACAATTAGTAATAATACTGCACTAAAATGGAGCGATGCTACCTCCCGTGGAAATCCAGTAGAAAAGAAAAGAAGTTTCCCACAAATACAATTTGATGGTGTCTTTTATTATCAGAGCGAATAATATGAATGCATAACAATTCAAAACATAATGATAAAGTGTAAATGCTTTGAAATCCAGGTTTAAAAAAATAGCTATGATTAAGGTATTTCAACGTATTTTTAAAATCATGTTTTTAAAAATCTTGTTCTTGCACTGTATGCCCTGTTAGTAATTTTAGTATGTTCTAACAGTCGCCATCATAAAACCTTTATTAACTGTACAAGCAATTTACCATACAAGTATGAGCACAAATGAATGAATAATAATCCATTCAAAACATTAAGGCACAAAATGACAAGAGGTGATGAACATCTCATTGATTGAGCTCCCACCTATATTGTTAAATAATACTAACTACCACACAAGTGTAATATAAAATGCACATAGACCACCTTTAAGAAAAATTAGTCAATGTAGAATTCCAAGCCAATGGGAATGGGAAAAGAAACAGGAATTACAAACCTGCCAAAATGTGACCAGTAACAGCTCAACATCTCTGAACTGTGACTATTTTCCAACGGTTTTCAACTCTGATGACACTGAAACATTTGCTAACATTGGCCAAAAGCATTTGCACAATCTTTTAAAGGTGATAACCTCTGTTGGATTTTCATTCTTACATCTGTTTTCTATACCATTCGGCTGAGGTGGGAGTAAGTCACAAAGGTGCAAGTGGCATGTGAGTCTCAAGTCAAACGCTTCAAGTCTCAAGCAAGCCGCAAGTTACTGTGGAAAAAAAAAAATCAAGCAAGGCAAGTCGCGACCAAATTTAAAGCATGTCGAGACAAGTCATTACTTGGTTCAAGCAAGTCGTAAGTCAAATCAAAATCCATCATGTTCACTATCCACATCATTTGCTGTCATTAAGAAGGAACTATGAAAAGGACAATGACAGCCCAGCTCATTGCTGAACAAAACTCCAAAATATAAACATAATCCCATGTTGCGTGGCACACTCAAAATTCATTCTTTTTACAGCTGCACAGAAGTGGCCTGATATAAATAACATTGTTTTTTTAAAATTTATTTATTTTAACCAATGCTCCACCTGACACAGTCGTGTGGTGACGGATAC
Organism: Hippocampus zosterae; assembly: GCF_025434085.1. NCBI lineage: Eukaryota > Metazoa > Chordata > Actinopteri > Syngnathiformes > Syngnathidae > Hippocampus > Hippocampus zosterae. Next base: position 9,677,829 of record NC_067455.1, read on the forward strand.
TACGGTGCATGTAGCATCTCGTCTTTCATAACGCATCCAGGTGCGTTGTGGATGCGTTACCCACTTAAAAAGTTGGTACCACTGGAGATGCTATCACTATGTTGAGCAAGGCTGCTGCTATGTGTGTGTTTGTGCGTGTACGTGTGTGTGCGTGCGTGTACGTGTGTGTGTGTGTGTGCGTGTGTGTGTGTGTGTGTGTGTGTGTTGGGGGGATCGCAGTACAGGTGCAGCCCATGCACACGCTATGTTGCTAATGGCTCAACTCCAACGACGCCCCAGTGTTTGAATGTGCCGTTATTTTCTGTGAGTTTCTAAGCAGGTGCAATTGATACTTTCCCAACCAGACGTAAACCACATTGCATGCAAAAATATCTAGCACAAGCACTAGCAATGTCTTTACCACACACACACACACACACGCACGAACTCACGCACACACACACGCACGCGCACACGCAGTTGCACTTACTCAAATGAGTCTTCTTGGACACTGCTCCTGTGAAAGACAAACACACAGTTAGTTTACTCAGCATTTCAACACTGTAAATTCTTCAAGTTGTGTTAATGGCGATTCTCACCACGAAAGAATACACACATCATGCATATTATGTAAGTGTATTTATGTGCGCCCCACTTGAGGCTTACACTTGAATTCAACAGTCAAATCTGCCTACTGGTGTTTGTAAACGTATCTGCAGCAAATGTGAGATATAAAGTGAAAGGTCTTCATGATCCAAAATACAGAAATTATGCCAAACAGGCAAGCCTTGACGTTCGAGAGAGCTCTTGACTTCAGTTTCAGTCGACAACAGACAGCACAAGACGGTACAGAAGCGGTACAAGACAGGATCGCAGTGCCTGTGAGCAATTAATCTGCCTCATCCTTATTCCTCAGAAGCAATATTAATCAGAATACCGTTTTTAGACTAATCAGGACACATATCATTGGACCATGCGCGCTCATGTTCCCTCGCTCACGGTTTCGTATTGCTATCTGCTGCGATGGCCGAGTGGTTAAGGCGTTGGACTTGAAATCCAATGGGATCTTCCCGCGCAGGTTCGAACCCTGCTCGCAGCGAGCAGTCGAGTACGTTTTGGGTAATACACTATTTATGAATAAATCCACCCAATAACAATAAGTCAAAGGTTACATCAAGAGTAACAGATCGCTGACCAGTCTATTTCCCTTAGACGTCGAACGTGACACTTGCGGTGTTAATTAACAACACAGCGAACTGCGAAAGACCTCTGAACCCGGTGAGTGGACGAAGAGTTTAGATTTAATTTGCCACAAATTAGTCTCCTCGGGAACAGACTTCTAATAACCGTAATGCATTCAAACGGAAAACGGCATTTTACAATCCGGTACTCTTTAACCAGCAGGGCAAACCTCAAAACTATACGTCTTTTTTCTTCCAGTTAGAACTGTGTGCCACAACAGTCAAGACGATACTGCCCGAGTCATCCCACACATATGAACGATTACAGGATATAATCACATGAACTGTTTGATCTAACACAAACTGTATGTTTGTAAAATGTGTGAATGTTTTGCCTTTTCTATTATGTTCGATGCTGCATCCTGTGTTCCACATCGTTCAGGAAAATGTCTTAGCTGCCGTACACATTGTGAAAGACTCATGAATACAGATTGACTCAATAATTTAAAAAAAAGTTGAGTGCCATGTTATATTTTATTTTGAAATTTCATGGGTTGAATGTTTTTGGCCTTGTTCTAGCAGTTCCTTCTATTCTGTTTGAGAATTGCATGGTGGGCTTCATTGAATGCTCAGGTTGTGAGTGGGTCGAATTGGCGACTGCTCATGATGCGTTCAGTGGCAGCTCGGAAAAACGTGGAACAACATGTTCCAAAGGTAAAGTATTGAATTGTTTTAAAGCACGTGAAGGTACTTTATGTCTGCTGATTAGTGTGAAGGGCTACCAGTTTTATACACACAAATTTGCTAAAATCACGTACTTTAATAATAATAATATACTGCTTATATCATATTTTTATAATGCATTCTGTACTCGGTGCAGTTTTTTTAATTTTGTGCATGCAAATTGTTTTCTACTTTTTCTACTTCTTCCCTCCGAACTTTGCTCCTGTACATTGCAAATGTCTCCATTGTGAGAAAATAAATGTTTTCTTATCTTATTTAATGTTTTAAACAACAATAATACTGTTGTGTATAACGATTTCAGTAAACTAAAAGAAATGTAATCTAATCACCTTTCAATAATGCATTATTACTATTGCCAGCTGTTGAGTGTAAAAAAGCTAACCGCTGCATGTTAAAATTTTAAAATGACAAATTTGTGTATTCATCGTTAACTTTAAAGACATACACAAATATCGGAATGTTTGGACTACAACAGCAACTTTTTGTCTTGAACAACAGTGCATCTTTTTGTTTTTATTTTCCAATCCCAGAAGCGTCACATACACGTCTTTTCGTCAGTTTTTTCATTGCGCTCCAAGTGCTAACTGTTCATTTTTAGTTTTGTCTAATATTTGGATAAGTAATATGCACATTTTATGAACCATAGCAACTTCAGTATTGGAAGAGGTCTTTTTTGGTAACTTATTTAGTGATTCCTACCTGTGCTTGAGAGTTAAGGCTTTTCGCTTTAAGACACCACACCTGCCTTTGTTGTGTACACTCGGTTCTTTTATTAATGACGTTACAATCTTCTTTGACCACACACACACACACACACACACTCTTCAGCGCTGGCATCAGAAAAAAATGTTAACAAAACGCAAAACAGTAAAAAACACACTTAACACTTCGATGAATCTCAGTTTGAAATGTTTGAGGCATATTTGTTTTTCTAAAATTGTAGTATGTTTCCTATGAATACAACATTTTGCGTCAGGGGTGCCAACCTTTTAGAAAGTGAGATCTACTTACTGGAAACCAGTTTGACACACACTTCTGGAAGTACCAAATTTGTTCACATTACCTTTAATAATATTTTGTTATTGATAATTAATTTTATTTATCTATGTGAAGCCACTGGTCAACAGTGAGATATGAACACTCTGTCTAGTCTTCACTGAGACAAAACAGAACATGTGACTCTAATAACACCATACCACTGCAATCAGATTTTAAACCTGCACCGGGAAGAGTCCACCGGAAGTCAGGTCCTACACCTTCACCACGATTGCATCGCATCTCATAATTGACAACAACAGCATTAGGAGGCATTGCAGGCAAATGAAATAGCACCCACGTCAGCCACCAAAACCTCATCAGATCTCACCTAAAAAGAGCCTTCGCAGCATTATGAAATACTGAAAAACCACATTGAAACTCTGCTTTCACCAGAATAAATCAACATCATTTGCACTATTAAGATTTGGCACTGCATTCCCAAACTATAAAAAGAAATGTTTCTTGATCTAATTCACAAGTCCTTTCTTCTATGACTATGAGAGTAATCACATGGCTTCCCCGCCTCTCATTTAATCACAACAACGTCATTGTACTTTTCATATGAACTAGGTGAAGAACCACACTCACCACACATACTTTTACACCCATAATCTAACCAAAAAACTTCCCTACAATATAATTCAATGGAACCTCTAAAGTTTTGTGGCATTTTAAACGATTTCACTTGAGTCCTCAGATCACGAGAACGAAGTTCAGAAAGCATCAAAGAAATGAATTTGTCTCTTTTGACCCCACCCCCACTCAACTCCAAAAACTGCCTGCAATGGTAAAAACTGGATGCTGAAAAATATTGTTTCATTTTTATGGATAAAATATTTTAACTTAATGATTGAGTTGTTTTACCTCAGAGGTTTCACTGCAATAAAATGGATCTAATATTCCCATTACCTATTAACACCGCCCCCACTTTTTGGATATAATTTTATTGATTAAACTGTCCGAGCTACCTTTGCACACCAACTGGGCAACTCTTGTTTCCATGGCAGAGAAACAAGTAGTCTGTTCTCAACGGAACACAGATTTATTTTAGCAAGGCTGGGAATAGAAAGCCATTGAGTAAAAAAACCAAAGCAAAATGAGGGCTAATCCCCATGGATTACTCCAGATTACTGCCATTTTTAACCCACTCACACAAAGCGAGTGGGACGTGGTGTGTTAGTGGGATGAAGAGGGCTCCAAGTGGATGAGAATGACGATGCGATGAACCAGACGTACTGTTGCGGGAAGCTAATGTCTGAGGCACAACCTGAGCATTCAATAAAGCCCACGATGCAATTCTCAAACAGAATAGAAGGAACTGATAGAACAAGCCCAAAAACATTCAACCCATGAAATTTCAAAATAAAATATAACATGGCACTCAACTTTTTTTTTATTATTGAGTGAATCTGTATCCATGAGTCTTTCACAATGTGTACGGCTGAGCGATTTTGAAAAATAATATTTAATATAATCGGCGATTGTTTTCCTCCCCTTAATATTGCTATTGTGACTTAATATGCCATTATTTTTTAAAGGTCTGCTTAACGTGTACAGTATTGTTTAACAAACACAAGCAATAAATTGATGTGTATTACAAAAAAACGCTAACAACCTTATTATACATAACTGTTTTAGTTTTAAAGCATAGACTTTTTGTGAAAGTAAGTGCAATTGAACAATGAATTAAAATAGAAGACAGTTTATTATCTACTTATATTAAAGTTGTTAAATGACTAAACATTGACTTGCAGTCTTTCAAGCGCTCACTAAAACTTCACAAAATTCCACCAAACGAGCGTGGTTTGAGCATAAATCAGTAAGTCATAAATCGGATTGCAAGAATCATGCAATCAACAGATCAATTACATGTTAACGTGTGGTGTGCACTTCTTAACAAATGAATTTATTTAGAGAGAGCGAGAAAGTGTGTGTATTGTGTATATATATATATATATATATATATATACTGTATATATAAAAATCCTAGCAACAGACCAATATAAAACAGAATTTTTGTTTTCCAAATTGCAGCCTTTGCAAATTAAAACAATTGCATTCTTCTACATGGTGATATTGATTTGAATTGGATTAATGGTTCAGTCCTAATGTAAAGTGACTTGAGGTAACTTCTGTTGTGAATTGTCGCGACAAACAAATCTGACTTGACTTAATTTGCTGGTAAATACCACAGCTGGGATAGGCTCCACCTCAACTGTGACCCTGAAGAGGACAAGCGCTGCAGAACATGTATGGATGGACTATTTAAAACCAACCAGTAGCTATGCTTGAATAGCCTTGCTGTCCTTGTGATTTACTAGTGGTAGTAATTAGAGGTAAATTAATTAAATTAGGTAAATCCTCATTGAAGGCCAATGCATCAAATGCATGGCATGTCACTGGAAATACAGTGCTGGATACTTTGTGTAACAGTAAATACAAAAAAAATAATACATTTAGATCATCGTTAAAACAAATGTACCTCTTTTGATGGAGTTGTCAGCAGGGGGCGCGTCACATTGTTCATAATCCATCACTTTCCCTGCGAACACCTGTCAGGCCTGCGCATGCGCACAAACATACAGTCAAATTGGCACTCCGTTGTTGAAGTAAACATTTCCAAGTTGGCCCAAATCGTCTTGTTACCTGATGTTCTAGCGGCCAACCCGACGCAGACGTTTTAAAAAAACGCGCTGCCATTTGCAGACCACTTCCTGTAGTCACAGCAAGTTCCGGCACGCGACGGCCATAGTTTAGACCAGTCCCCACTTGCCGCGGGCCGCTTTAGAATTGAAAGCAATCGTGTAATTCCAACAAGGAGGGCAGGACACGACGTGGAGGGCGGTGGTTGTGCCGTTGGTCGGACCGCCGGCCCGTGGACAAGTCACTCCCCTGGAGTCCTCCCTCTCTCGGGTGCTTCCAAGCGAGCGCGCCTTCGCTGTCCCGAGCCCGCAAGACTCGAGTTACGTCAATGACTATTACGTAATGGCAGCGGCTCATGTTCTGTTTGGGAATGGGCCGGTTAGGAAATATAATCCCCATGTTGCTTGGCACACTCAATAATCCAAAGTGGACGTTACATATCACATTTTATTTAACGTGTTAATACAGACCAAACTGTATATTTGTGAATGTTTATTACTGTGGTTGTACTTTGCAGTGGTGTAAAAGTGCATAGCGTCATACTGAGCGTTGCTGGAGCTATTCCAATTGTTTGACCCCTTCGTAAGGTAACCAAAAGATTGCAAATACACAACAACAAGTGCCGTCAATTATATACTACAGTTGACTGCAAGAAACGTGTCAAAGGGTGCTTTGAGGGACAAGAGACCAGATTGATGCGTTTTTATCGAGATATAAACTGTCAACTGATTATTTTTTTTCTTTGACATGCATACAATTTTGGGTTACGAGCGCTGGTGGCAGTGAACTCAACTCTTCAATGCTGTTTATTGCGACTCAGATGAATTGTGTTAACTAAACAAAAGGAGAATTAAATATTGTAATTAACCGACACACTTGCTTAATAATGTCTGCTAGCTTAATGCTAACACACAATGCAAATCGTCATTGATCGGCTAACTTAATAGATCACAGTTGTGGTGTTACATTCCTTAATCCAGCCCATCAAATTGCATTTATATTCTCAAGAGTCTTTTAGTATGTGTTGTATTAAATTAGGGGATTTATTAAAGTTAGTCAATTGAAATGTATTTGTTCAGTTTGTATAGATTTTTTTATTTACATTTAAATTTTAGAACTGGTGTCACACAAGATATACAGTATGTACAAATCAAACTACACGTTTTACCCTTAATTCTGGCTGTTCCACCATGGTAACGCACCTGCTCTCAATGCTTTGAGCATCTGACAGTACCTGGAATAACATCTCCATGTTGAAGCAACCTCCCTACTCATCCAACATGATTCATGAGATTTTTTTTCCTTCCCAAACTCAAGGAAAAGTTAGAATCGGGTGATGACTTACAAGGGAAAACTTGATTTGACATTTATCTTTAAATTTAATTCACGCTGTGACCACACTTCTCACTACACTTCTCATCTCTCAAATCAGCTTTAAAATGAATGGAAATGCAATTTATTTGTTTCAGCGACCTAACAAAAATGTTTTTAAATAAGAAAACTTGAACTCCATACTATTGTACTTTATAAGGACATGATTAAATGTAAATATTTTTGCCACCTTAAAAAAAATTGCGTGTCTAAATGTGTGCTCCCTTTGTATACAATATTTAGATATCTGTTGTTTAATGAGCAGGAATATGGCCCATGGGCCTCCTCATCTAGAATGGTTTTAGCTCTCAACCAAAGTATTGCAAAATATATGATGCAGTGCAGTTACACACCATTAAAAACTCGAACCACAATAATACTTTGTCTAGTTTTAATTAATACTATTGTGGCAATAAAAATAGACCTTTGTTCTTTATACAAGTCCAATTTTTATTACAACACATTAAAAGAAAACTTCAAAACAACTAAGTAGAACCAAAACAGGTGACCAATAATATTTCTGTTCTGGGTGACTGTGATAAAGTGTTTCTAACCGAAAAACTTCCACAAACTTGACCACATGAGTCTTCACACACACATGTGCACGCACACACAACCAACCACTAATATGTTTGTAGATTGCAAGGTTGCTTTTCCAACTGTGTTTAACTGAGGTTTGAGAAGTGAGGGGCCCTGAAGGCTGACAAACCACACAATTGTGTGCGCTTAAATAAGCATGTGTGTGCGTGTGTGTGTGTGTGTGTGTCTGTGTGGTGTCGTGTCAGCATTGTAACGGATAAATACTTCACAACATCTCGACAAATTGTGCAATATGAATGGGGTCTGAAAAAAACAGATGCTGGAGAGTGCTTCTTAAATGTAGCATTTTTTAAATCTCTGCTTTTGTCCTTGTCGTATCAAGAATACACAATATCAACAATTATGGCAACTGTGTCTTTCCCCAAATGATCTTTGTTCAGTGAATCCAAAATTACTCGCACATGTTCCCCAATTTTTTTCAATAATTCACACATTTGCAAATAAAATGTAGTGTCTTCCATAAATTAGCCAAAGGCAAGGCTTTATTGTGAAACAAACAACCATACAGTAAGGTATAGTTTCAAGCATTTACTGCACTCAGTAGCTGCAAAGTTAGTAAAATACCTGTGATAAATAATGCTTGGATATGTGTTAGTGTTAGTAAAACTGAAACATGAGGTAGTCAAGTAATAACATTGTACAGTAATTCCTCATTCAGTCACATGAGCAGTCACTCAACACACACAATCTATTTTCTTAGGCGCTGGTCCTCACTAAGGTTAGGCCCGAGTTGTAGCCTATCCAAGTCACTTTGGGTGAGAGTTGCAAGTCTATAGCACAAAAGGCACTCACTCACATTCACACCGATGGACAATGTAGTCCTTAGTCAATGAACTTTACATGCCCACACTCAGATTCGACCTTCCAACCTCAGTCTCAGAACTGTATGGTCGAACGTGCCAATCACTCCTATGCTGTGTTACCCTTGTAGAGAAGCTCCTAAAATAATTTGACAAGTAAAATAAATATTTATCCATCCATTTTTCGATCCGCTTTATCCTCCCAAGGGTCAAAGGGGTGCTGGACCCTATCCCAGCCGTCTTCGGGTAGTCGGCGGGGGACATCCTGAACCAGTTGCCAGCCAATCGCAGGTCACACAGAGACGAACAACCATCCGCGCTCACATTCACACCTAGGGACATTTTAGAGTGTTCAATCAACCTGCCATGCATGTTTTTGGAATGTTGGAGGAAACCGCAGTCTCCGCAGAAAACCCACGCAGGCCTGGAGAGAACATGCAAACTCTACACAGGAAGGCCGGAGCCAGGATCAAACCCACAACCTCTGCACTGTGAGGTCGACGCGCTAACCACTGGGCAACCGGGCCGGCAATAAATATTTAAAATAAGCTACATAATACTGTACTCAAAGGCACACCAATAAGTCTTTCACTTATTAAAATGCAATGGTTTTTGTGTCACATTCCCAATAAATGGCCGAGTTTGATAGACAGGAAGAGTGCTAACAAACAAACAAACAAAAACAACAGTCAGGAAATAAAATTACTGTCAAATAAATGTAACATGCTGTAAATAATGTTACCTGTTGCCTCAGTGTGCAGCTTGGAACCATCAGTGCTGGTCACTTTACAGGAAATGAATGTTTTTCTACCTTCCTTGTTGTCAAGGGAGGATTCGAGTATCACTGTACTTCCTAAAGGGATGGGGCTTTGAACAAATCAACATATATTGTCAGTATATAATGCTGAGGATTCTGCGCCAATTGAAACAAAAGTTGCCATAGCATGGCGATAATTCCAATTGACTTCACAAATGAAAACTATTCTGCAACAAATACATTGTTACCTGCGGTAATTGATGTTGAGATTGGCTGTCATGACTGGTCCAGACATGAAAGCTGCATGAGCGCCTGTGACAGAGTCAATCATAGTGGCGATTGCCCCCCCGTGGACATGCCTGGAAATACATGCAACAGCTTTTCAATGACACCCACAACGTTGTAGTTTCAAAAGAATAAAGTTAAGAATTCCCTCCACCTTGCCTAAGGTCTCAAAGCATGATGCACCCACCACCATGCTTCCTGTAGGTATGGTGTTGTATTTATAATGAGCAATTTTATGTTATCGCCCAACACACTTTTTGGACTCGTCGACAAAAAGTTTATCAGACCATAATGTGTTTGGGATATTTTGCCTGTATTGTATTTTTTTATTTTTATTTTTTACAGCCAGTGTTAAATGGCCAGATGACTCACCCTGGAGGGCCCTCCAGCAGGTGTCCAGCCTGGAAAATGCAAATGCACCTCTGCTCTTCTTTGTTATTAAACATGACATACTCAAATGCAGCTCCTGTGGTTTTGATACTTCGGGTGAAAAGACGATTTTTGGACTGGATTAATTTGCTGAGATAGGCTCCTCCTGAGAAGAGAAAGAGGCGTGGTGAGTCAGCAGCATCATGCAAATGTTGTCAAAGTGTACCGTTTATGAGAGCGAATAGGTGTGTTTAGACAATTCAAATGCTTTCACCAGTGGCATACTTGAGGGTCCGATTGTAGCTGGGCACTCTCCTCCAAGGTCCCCTTTGTTTCTCTCCAGATTCATTTTCCGACTCACATTGGCTGTTGTAGAAGTCATACAAGCGCATCATTTCTGCACTCCACGAGGAGTTGGGTAGGCTGAAGTCCCGAGGCTTCAGGGAAAAGGAAAATGGCAGTGCCTGCATACAAAATTAGGATACCATATCTCCAGTGTCAGTAAATTCAATCATTTGATTTTTATTTAAATTCGTGTGGTAGAGTTTTGTTAAGCCGTCATAGTGAACTCTCAAAAGACTGCAAGTCAAAGTCTTGAGCAATTTAACTCGAAGTAGAGATCCAAACTGTATTTCGTATGAATTCACGGTTCATTTGACTTTATTTTAGCGTAAGCCTAAGCACCAGTAAGACGAAACCATTAACGTATACATAAACCTGGTAATGTTTAATGCAATACAGATTAATTCATTGCGTATTTATTCCTTACTCGTATTCATAAACCGTTATTCTACCAATATTACAGGTCAAACTGATAAAACCTCGTTCACCTTGTCTATTATTTACTCTAATTACCCCACGGGGATAAATAAAGTTTTCTGCAGCTGAATTGTACAACAGGGTACATACATACCACCATACTCCGCACAAAGCCGCTTCCGAATGGCAACCCGGTAGACGGACGGCAGAAATGAGGAGACACGGATGGAGATGAAGCAAGGCGCTGGCAGCCCGTCAATAGTCGTAAGAGTCTTCTCGCCATCTTCGACATGACGAAGGGCTGCATCAGTCGTACAGTCTTGGTCAAATGTCTAAACTGAGGGATTTTCCGCGTTAAAACGGAGCTAACCAAAAACGTTCAACGGCCGACAAACCATTTCCATTAGCATATTTTAATAATGCGCTTGTGTCCGGCTATGGCAAAACACCGTAACAACCTGATGTAAGACGATATATGACTTTCATTGAAACCGGTTTACCCTTGTTAACTTCCGCTGACGTAAGTTCACACGTCAGCTCACGTGATTCATCCCCACATCGTGTTTGGGTGAAAGACCTCTTGTGACGCAATGTGTACGCCAGGTAAACAAATGTGCCTTTTGTGTTTTGTGTGTAACTTTTTGATTGTTTAAAAAAAAAAAATCTGAACGAATACTAAACAAGAAAAAAATATGGTTGTAGTTTGTAGTGTTGTACCGAAAGGCAAGTGAACATTTATCTGTGTGGAATGACAGACACGAGACGAAATGGAAAACCAATTTTATAAAACACCAGCTGGTTCGCCGCCCTCCGGGCGGCTCATCAGCTAGTTCCTGCGGAAGGCTGGTATGGTGGTGGTTCGCCGGCCTCCGGGCGGCTCATCAGCTAGTTCCTGCCGAAGGCTGGTAAGGTGGGCCTTCGGCCCACAAAAGTGTTGTTGCTTGGTTCAACTTTTTGTTCATCTTCATTGCTTATCGCGAAAATAAAGATATGTTTAGCTCTACTAAATAACTAACAATTTCATTGCAATGCTTGTGGGTAGACAACATTTTTTCGCTAAGATGCCCGCGCGATCGTAGTGAGCCACTGCCAGAGCGGCGCGGTGAAGTAGGTACGTTTTGAAAAGGGACAGACGGAAGGACAGACCGCGTGCGGGACGACGCGCAATATATATATAGATAATGGGGAGGGAGCGGGCATAATCGTGAATAATAATTTGTGAATTTAAGTACAAATTGCAGTCTAATTATTCCAAGATATCTATTCTCAAAGTAAAAGAGATTTTTTTAGTTACCGTATGTTTATTTTGCTGCTACACACACAAAAAAGATGAAAGATTCTAACAATCACACACAACAACAGAGCAAAACGTTGGCAATTTGGCTGTATCAAAATTTTAATTTTAACACCAAAGAGGATTTAGTGTAACCACGCAACTGTACAAAATGCAGCCCTGCATGGCTCCTACTCAAGTTCACTGTGAGCATTGGTTGTTTTTGAGGTGTCCTTACTGCGCAGCATCAATACCACACAACCTCCTACAAAACAAGAACAACATAAAGCAAAAACTATTAGTGCATTTGGCCGAAAAAAAAACGTAACATATTGTGGCTGACAAGATAATGTCTCTGCTCGGACTAAATGTTTTTCAGATCTTACCGAACTTCTGCAAAGCTTGGATCAGCAAAAATGCATACAGCTTTGTCTCGATCCAAAATATGCTGTTTTACATTCTGCATTTCCTCCTCAGCTTTTCTTCTTTCCTCTGCGTGATCAGCTGAACAGTGTGACAAAAGACACAAAGAAAAATAAAAAACCACGACAATAAAGAATTTGATGCAGTATGATATTAGTCTTAAACCACACACAAACTGTCAGGGAAAAAATGGCAGCAGTTACATTTAGTTTATAGTATATTCAACCAGGGTCGATGAACTGGATTGATATTTGGCCGGTCTGTGTTGCAATTCCATAAAAACGTTTTGAAACACAATACGTACCTTTGAATTTATTACTTGATTCGATGACAGCGTTCTTCTTGCTCTTTTCAATTCCCTTTAAAAAAAAGATTGTGATTAAATCTTTTTTAATCACAAATTATATCCTGTTTAATAGGCAGGCCCAGAGTGGGAATATGGATATTCTGGTGAATTCCTGGAGGGCAGGCCTGTTATATACACTGATAAGGCAAATATTTCAGCCTGCATATTAATATCCTGTGGTCCTCGGATCTGTTTTGAAATCAAAGTGGGTTCACAGTATTCAAATACATGACCTGTCCAAATGAACTAATGCATATTATACATAGCACAAAAGGGACTACTTTTGTTACCAAGGGACTACTTTTGTTACAAGGGTGTACCAAGTCGCAATGATGTAAAGGTACAGTGTGTAGAACTTTAGTGCCATCTCGTGGTGAACTAATTTAATACAATGACATCAGCTCAAAGAGCGTGCATTTTGAACCATGCGCACTACGGTGCCTCGGAGAGACCACACTTCGCAAATCTACGTCCAATTTCTTCAGTAGAGGGGGAAGCAATTTATTGTCCCAATGACTTCTAGTACTGGGTGGCTCGGTGGTCTAGTGGTTAGAGTGTCAACCTCACAGTACAGAGGTACCGGGTTCGATTCCAGCTGCGGCCTTCCTTTGTGGAGTTTGCATGTTCTCCCTGTGCCTGCATGGATTTTTATCCGGGTACTCCGGTTTCCTCCCACATTCCTAAAACATGCATGCTGATTGAACACTCCAAATTGTCCCGAGATGTAAGTGCGAGCGCGGATGGTTGTTCGTCTCTGTGTGCCCTGCGATTGGCTGGCAACCGGTTCAGGGTGTCCCCCGCCTGCTGCTTGAAGACAGCTGGGATAGGCTCCAGCACGCCCCGCGACCCTTGTGAGGATAAAGCCGAGCGGATAAGAAAATGGATGGATGGATGGACTTCTAATAGTCCCTCATGTCGTACATATGTAGCACATGTAAAATCGCATTTGTTACATATGCTACAGTTGAGGAACCTTTTTATAATAAATTTGTGACTTTTGGGTATCCATAGCAGAAAGATGATGGCGACACATGGCAGTCTCCTGGCTGGGAGGTGAGTGCTATATAACTAACGAAATATAATTAGCGATTACTTCACCTACAATTTCACAGAAAATTATGCTGATGTGATGTAACATTTTTATTTATTTATTAGGTTTTTTTAGCAGTATTTTAAAGTTGGAGTTGATGCCGATCTTTAAGGCGGTACTTGGTGTAAAAGGTTTGCCAACAAATGATCAAGCTGGTCTGTGACTGCATGCTCGTATTCTTGATCCTTGAGTTATTTTGACAGAAGCATGCCACTGACATGTTTCTTATACACCTACACCTAGGAATTGTTTTCGAGAATGTAACACAGTCATAATAAATAGAATATGATAATAATGAACTTTAAGAACAAATCGAGATGTCCCTACTTTCTTGAATCTACATTAAAAAATAGACACATCCACACAATAATGTGAACTTACACGATTACCACAATAATACTACAGTAATATTAAATTAATACATACCTGTGGTGTCAATAAAAAATAAATATTAGCATTTTTCCAAAGGCTGACTTTTATTTGCTCCTGCATAAGATTGTGCAAGCGTGCCTAATGAAATGGCGTTGTAAAGTATTTCGTGGTACCCGCTGTAGGTTGCATTCAAAATAAATACAGTAGGAGAAAACAATGTGCTCATGCTTATGTGCGTGTTGCCCTTGCCTTCTCTTCGCCGCATGCCTGCAAACGTTTTTGATGCTCCTGCTCCTCGTTTTCAGCAGCTGCTTTGCGCTTCTTCAGTTCGTCCACCCTGCCCATGACGGACTCCAGGTTCGTCTTCAGCTCGTTGATTTGACTTTTTATTAGGGTGATGACTCTCTCCCCCCTCTTGGAATCTGCAAGGTGTTCCACCGTGCGGGTTCTTAAGTGGCGCAGTTGCAACTCCTGGCGTACAGTCTGGAGGATCATCACGGCCATGACAGCCATGCTGGAGAACGTTAAAACAACCACTAACTTCATAATTGGAATTAAATCACGCAGCTCGCTGCTATCAGCCGGACTCGCTGGACCACTTGTTCATTTGGGCGTGTCGAAGCACCTATTTCCTCGTTGCGTGAGATGACGCACCGACGAACACATCTTGATAGGTAACACTCAGGTTACGGAACGGGCAACATCAGGGCGCCTATGTGCTATAGGGCACGCACACACACACTTTTTTTTTTTTTTTACAAAAATACGTTCATATTATTCAGGTAATATACATGTCATTCGAAATCTACCCCAAAATTATTAAGCCTCCTCGTTTGTTGTATAGAGCAGTAGAGAAGACCCAGTGGAAGTGTAACTCAGATATTTGCCATCTTGTGGTGTTTGTTAATATTATAACTACAGTCGTCTCCTACATATTGATAGTTGATAGTTGTTCCCCAGATTCACAGATCTTTTTTTCCCCATTTTTTCCCTTATTTCTTCCCTCACTCCCCCCCCCCCCCCCCCCCGGGGGGGTTGTCTGTGGGAAATGTATATTTTACGTTTACCAACATTTTAGAATACTGTATTTGTTTGGGTTTGCAAAAACATAAAAAATAAATTTTATCAAGGTGTCACTCATAGTGCGCCCGCAAACCACCAGTTAACCCATCGATCCTTGAAGTATTACCACATTAATGACATTTAACAAGAAAAATATATTTCTACATTATGGTTTTGTATAAATGTTTCATCTTGTAGATTTTAGACAATAAATAAAGATGCCGTTTTCAGGTAATGGGCGTGTTTTACGTCAAACCTGGGCGTGTTTACGGCAGACTCGAACACCTCGCTGAAGAACATCGCTTCCAGGTCCTCCGCCGTCGCGTTATATTTTAGGTTAAAATAATATACTTTTACAAATTTTAACAGAACGATAAAAAACCCGCGCGTGGAAGCTAACGAAGCGGTACCATGCCGTTTAATTAAAAACATTTTTGGGGCTACCTGACAAGACGTCCCCGGGTAAATATCAAGGATGAAGTTTCAACTGTTGCTGCCTCTGACCATTGCGTTGACCGTGGCCCTGGTGGTAGTCATTAAAAGCCGCAAAAGAGAGCACGACAAAGTGGACAAACGGAACAAGTTCGAGAGTATGAAACTGCGGGTGACTAACGACGTGGTGGGAGAGTACCAAACGGAAAAGATCTCCTTGGAGAACCTCATCGAAAACGCCCAAAAAGAGGAGAAAATGATACAGACCGATGCGGGGTCGTGTGAACAGAAAGTCCTGAAAAAGAAGAAAGAAGTGGACGCGTGCCAACGAGCTGTGGTAAGGAACAATTATGTACTCTCGTATTATTATAATTATAGCCTACATGATAATTGTCGCTGGTAAACACTTCAAACCAGTCTCATTGCCCCCAGGAGAAGGAAAATGTTCTCCAACCCTTATTGAGCAAAGACACAAAAATCTCATAACACATCATTACACGAAAGTGTCAACCAAATTACTGTACATTGAAATAACGATAATCTTTCATCATTTGAACAAGAAAGTGTAGCCATTTTATATCCACTCTAACTGTATTTTCTTCCATCTAGTTCTGCTTGTCACTGTACATTGATGGCATGGACAGATACAATACAATACAATACATGCTGATTTATATAGCGCTTTCACAACAGCGGCAGCTGTAATGAACAAAAATACATTATGCACAAAAGGTAATCACCAGCTGCCAGTCATATACATATATATCACAATTGTGATAAACCCAAAAGTCATCAAGGATAGACTGTCACGATGCAAGGTGGTGGTGGACCCCAAAAGGCAGGCAGGAGAGAGGAGCAGGGTGAACTTGATGAATTGTATTAAAACAGAGAAAACTAAATCCTAAACAAACAAAGTCCAAAGTATCAAACAGAACACATGAATGAAGATAAAACATAATGACCAAAACCTGACTGAAACAAACATGACAGGAGCACACAGCAACACACGAACATGACAGTAGCAGACAAACGGCAACAAGCAAACATGACAGAAGCCAAGAGCAAACACAATGACCCGACAATGAGTGATCGGGCTGGGAGTCCTTTTAAAGCACTAATTACATAATGACCAACAGGTGTGCAGCTGCAGGGGGAGCCCTACAGTGCCACCTGTTGGTCCCAAACCAAATCATGACATAGACATAGCCGCTAGTCCGCATTTAATTGCTTTACTAAACAAACGATAAGAAAAGAATAATGAGACACATGCACATTCATACACACGCTCCCAATAGCCACAGTTCACATTGAGTCATTCAACACATTGACTATGTGTTGGCAAGGCTAATCCACTCTCATTCTCTGACGCCCACGTCACTCACCAGCCCCGGCCTCACCTTGTAAAGCCAGTTATTTGTTCTATGTCAAGTGTTTTGTTACAGCTGCAGCTGTTGTGAAATGTGATGTAAATAATGTAATGTATTGTATTGTATTCCATTCAAAGGCTCATGGACGACAGCAAAATGCGTGAATTGTGACCCTGAGTGGGCAGAAATATCTGCACCTCAAATGCACATCATTTTGTGTTTAATTTGTATTCAATTGCTCAATTAATCGATGCAACAATCGGCTCGACTAAAAATTGTTCACCAGCTACACCTAGACTGTACATACGATACATACAACAGAATAATAGCGTAGTGTTTAACTAAACAAGCCCAAATTTCACACTGAGTACATTTGTAAGCTAATTGTGACAAGATCATTATTTTGTGGCGCATGTGTTTCACTTTATGATTTTTTTTTTTAATCAGGATTTTCCCCTCCCCCACACAATTGATTGAAACGCAAATGTCATTAGATGTCCCACCTCTCGAACAGTGCTGATCAAAACTGTGCTAATGTTCGGATTTTGTTATATGGCAACATGGCAAAGAGACATTACATATTACACGCACACATATTGCACAACTTTGGGAAAGTGTGTGGTATACAGTATTTAACGGTACAATTCTGAGCAGTGATCATGGGAGTGAAAGATTTGGACATGTTGTTGGTATGCCTTTTGTTCTTGATCATGCCGGTGATGAATCGTGTGTGAAATTTGACTGTGGACTGTGCATGGTGGTGAATTATGTTGCTGACTTCCTTTTTCCTTTGCTGCAGAAATCGCTGAAAAAAGGGGTGGCCGGTATAGAAGGACAACTGCAGAATCTGCACGGTAAATTTTGTCATGACGGATTGTCCATAACCAACATCATGTTCAAGCACAAGAGTGTCTGTACATGCACGATACCCTAGACCGCAGTTTGGTGATCAATTTTGTAGTTGTGTCATCAGATTTGCGGTGGTATGTCTTGAAGACTCAAGTGACTGTAACTGCCTTGCTGGTAATAATCTTGAATAATGCGTACTACAAGAATAAAATCTTTCCTTGTTGTCAAAGATTCTTTCATATTCTGCGTGCAGCTCAATAATATCAACAGCAATAGATGGTCGGTCAGTCTAAATCAGGCCATATTCAAAATATGGCCCGGGGGCCAATTGTGACCCATGTTCAAATTTCGACCGGCCCACAGCCTCTGGCGTGAAATCAATTATTTATTGCCCGTTCGCACTGCTGACCATTATACAAAATACATGCGTACAAAAAAGCAATGTTATAATTCACCAGAGGATGGCGGCAAACCCACGGCAACGCTTTCAGATGCATTCGGAAATACTCTCCGAACGTGCTCTGCCTCTCCGAAACACACCGCTCTCTCAAATAGTCGTGTTAGGCGTCGCTGCATGACCCTTGCACCAGCCTATTGGTAAAGTGGAGACTATTGCAAAGGAAAAGAAGGTTGATGTCGCTTCCAGGATAAGTGGAAATTGGCCTTTTTTTTCTTCACAGAAATACAAAACAACTGCGTCTGCCTAATTGGTCAAAAGACTGTGGCTGTTTTCAAGGAATTCAACAAGAGGCACTAACAGATAAAACACGCAAACTACGATGAGATGACTGGGAATGAACGCTGTGAAATTGTGACTGAAAGCTGAATGGATAACTCCCTCACAGGATTTCACCTCACCAAATCTGGCCCTCTTTGCAGGAAGTTTGGATTAAATGTATGATGGTAGAACACTGAAGCGCCTCAGTGTAATCCAACCGTGTGGAAACGGCAGCAAGGCAAAACGAATTACCTGCAGCACAGAGTCACATTGGTAGCTAAAATACTATACAGTGCCTGTATATGAAAATCTTCCTGTAGACGTCAGTGTGGCCAGTAGGGTGGCCAGACTAGTCACCCGGTACTATAACTCCGCCCCTGTGAAGTACTCTACTCTGTATAGCCTCTTTTACATTGAGAACTCAGTGTCTTGTGTTTGCACGCCTGTCCTGGCGTTCCACTAAAGTCACACAAGCGCTATTCAACCCCCATTACGGCTCTGACACTATCTTTGAAGTGGTTGCTGCCCTTCAGCAGCACTTATTGTTATGCTCAATGTTCCTCGTGTGACTTGCAGGTAAAATGAGTAAAGAGAAGGAATCATGGATTGCCAAACTGGAATCACTGAAAAAGGAACTACAGGAGCCGAGTGCTGTGTGTGCCTTTTTGAAGAAAGGAGCACATTCTGCAAGGTATGCACTGTTTCCACTTTCTGCATCTATTTTGCACCCCCAATGCATGCAGAGAGCGCAAATAATTCTGTCTCGTTTCAATGGTACCTAATCGCCTCTGAGTGGATTGGTACTCAGTCAACGAACTTAATGAGTATTTTGCTTGTACAGACGTCGTATTCCAATGTCTGTGCTTATCAAGTAGCTGCGAGTGTTTCATTTATCCTTAATAAGGAGGAGACTGTGCAAAAAACGACATGGCGTTTCCGCATCTGAGATTTAAAGTTCTTGTCAAGTGAAAATCAAGTCAGTCTTGTAAAATTGACACCACAGAGAAGTGTTGCTTTCAACCCTGCAAAATTTGAGTGGTTTATGAAAATCGGATCATACTGTATATAATATGAGGCTTGAAAATCATGTGGGCATTACTGCTGAATGTACTGAAACCGCACCCCACTCAACTGTCAATCAAATTTTACTCCCTCTCGCTTCTAAGCCTACACACATCCCGACATATTGGCAAAAATATATTTTCTTAAAGTCCCCAATGGCTGGAATACATCTCACCGGGGGTCGTAACGGAACTTCCCACGACGGGAGGCGCTAGTCACCAGCTATCTCGCGTACTAACCACGGCATCTCTTGGCCAACGAACTGGCAACAAGCTCATCTGCAGCGTCACCTCCTTGTCTCAGTCCAGATAACAGAAAAACACTTCAGGCAAGTTGGCAGCACATGTTATTCAGCCTACATGCTGTTGTAGTAGAAATGAGCCAAGTAATTATAACTCCAGTAATTGCGTTGATGCGAACGAAGGCGCTTTAATTCATGAGGAGGAGGAGGGGCGGGGGGCTCATTCCCGAGTCCAAGTGCGTCACTAGGCACCGTTTTTGCTGCGGCTCAACCAAAAAAAAAAAAAATCACGATGAATAACACTTTAACATAACATTGCCGCAATGGAGCACGACATAGTTTTCAGTCCTTACAAAAGTTTTCAGCAATTACCTTTGAACATGGAGAAATGATTTAGAAACAAATAGCGTATATCATATACAGCTACCTTTAAATTAGTCGTGACTTTTTCTTTCTCTTGCAGTAAATTGTGTGACAGTCAACCAGAAGCAAAAGGAGAGGTGCCGAGCACAAAGCAGCCAAACGCAGAGGACTCTCAAGCACAGAAGCCGAAAGCCGAGAACCCGAAAGCACAGAAGCCAAATGCCCCTAAACAAAGAGCAAAGGGTTGAGGACTTTGAGACTGAGGAGTGATAGCCGGACGCTTGTAAACCTGAAAAACCAGTAGGAAGGACCAACATTACAACTTTTGCATCATTTTCTATTCATGTTGCACTTAAATTGTCAGATTAGATATTGCTATTCAGTTTCAACATGTTATTTATTTGGGTGGAATAAATAAAATGGTCCCTTAACGTCTCCCTTTATTGGATGCAACGATACATGTTGTGTGTTTATACGGTATTGACACATCATCATCATCCTCCTCCTCCTCCTTCCGGGCAATCGGCCCCCATCAGGGACTTGCCCCCCCACCACCACCACCACGGGTCCCACACCCACGCCTGATTTTTGTTTCAGGAGGGATGTATGCGGCTACTACCACTCCCCTCCATTCCGGCGGAGCGAGCACTGGGCGCCTCACCTTACGGTGAGACCCAAACTCCTTCCCTGCTGGCTGGTGGGCATTTAGCCGCGTCTGGGGCCCCGGCGTTCCCCCCTCATGCCACTCGGAGCCCACCACGTGAGACATCATCATCATTCAAACAAAAATGGTTGAATCTGGACATCAAAAGACTTTGAGAAGATTTAGAAAAGACCCATCTCACACGTGTTTACATGTAAAGACAAAATTCAGAGTTTTTAGTCGCAGCCTAGTCTTGGACTGAGTTTTTAAAAAGGCTCAGTTTTGCAGGATCAGTATTTATACAAGAGTACAACTAGATTCTTGTTGTTTGTTGATCTCTGTTGATGTCAAGAATAACAGTTTATTCAACTATTGTTGAAGTAACTGTAATGTGGAGTTTGGTAACAGTAAAATGCTTACAGTATCTCTGATTTATTAGATATGAGAATTAGAAATTTTGGTCCAGATTCCAGCAAGCATCATGGAAGTTGTCACATTTGATTTGCTTTCCCGAGTCACATAAAATTATGTGGATTGGCCGGATCTGGCCTCTGGGCCTCCAGCTTGACACCCGTGATGTACAGTATTGTAATTTCATTTTACTCTCGAGAACGCCCAACAGACAAAAAATAATGAGAGCCAACCAATCAGAAAGTGTTACCTGCTTCAGTCGCACCCTGTAACAATTTTTTATTTCCATACAGCTTTGAAAGTGCTAATTTGGCATAGACAATGATTTCTTTAATTGTGTCATTAAAGTGTTGTTGTAGCAATATGGAATTGAACAGGTCATGCATTTCAGTCACCTGCAAATGTATCATTCACTTAAGCACATTTAACTTGTATGAAGAGTAATTGGCTGGTTGTTGATGATTCATGGGTTCATAATTACCTCATTCATAAATATTTGGTGAGTAATTTCACCTCGCTTTTATTTTACAAAACATACAAAACAAATCTATAAATATTTGTGGCAAAAAAAAACGTTTGAATATGAAAAGACCCTTAGAGTCTTTGAAACATGCTAAACCGACAAAACATGATTGCATCAGACATTTTTAATTTGAAATGAAAAATGCTTTTTGTTATTTAACCTTTTTGGACATGTTTGACTTTGTCCCCTCTGTGCACTTACTACATCTGTTTGAGTGAGTGTATTAAAAAGTAGCCCCGGGCTCACAATTAGGCAATCAGAGGGCTGTCCTTCTGCCCCAATAGGCTCACAAGGTCAATACAGTCGCGGCTACTGAAACGGTGGCACTTGTGGTCGAGGGGGTTTGACTGGGTTAGTTCGTCAAAATGATTTGGTCAAGAGAGTATGCTGATCATAAAAAGTAATTTTCAAGATATAGTTCAACCCATTTGTGTCCTTTCAGTCTTACCTCTGTGATTGTATGAAGTGCGAAAGTGAGCGAACAATTGCGTCTTGGCCGTTATGATGAATTTATAAAGACAAGCATGTCATGGGTGTTGGGATCATTTATGTACTTGTATCTGCAAAGAAGATCTTAATGTACTGGAAAATATATTTTTTTGAAAAGTTATTTGATGTGTTATTTCTTCTATCCATTCATTTTCTATACCCCTTATCCTCATTATAGTCACTAGTTTGCTGGAGACTATCCCAGAGGACCGAGGACAGAGTTGGTGTACACCCTGGACCGGTTGCCAGCCAGTTGCAGTTTTCGTTTATTACATTTCCAATTGAATTGTCAAATATGGCTTTTGGATAAAATATTAACATTAAAAAATATTTAAATTACATATAATTTCAAATTGAAAAAAATCTTATTTGACACTATAGCTGAAAAAACATAAAAACCAAATTAAATATGAAGGTTAAAGTTTTCCAAAGAAAATGGCGAATGCTGACAGTTTTTTCAGATTTACAGTAAGTTATATTTATTATTTCTGTTTATTTTTACCATGATTGTGAAATTTAATTATATACTAAACACAAATTTGTACCTATCATTTGTGTATTATTATCCCTATTGGTCAGTGAAGAGCTTCGTAGTCACGTTTCCAAAGTTCATCCTATGTGTGTCCTGCCTACAGGCAAAGCCTGAAAGTTATTTGATTGTGCAGCTGCAGTCATGAGTGGGCGTGTGTGTGCAAGAGAGCGCTCAAAGTGGGATGAACATCACGTCTATTGATTAGGCTAATGTGGAGAGGAAAGGCTGCAGGCCTGGATCAATACAAGTTTAATTACAAGCAGCACCAAATGTGTGCGAATGCGCGTGTCGCTGACATGAGTGGCCCCCCCAAACTCACAGACCGCTGTATATAAATACTGTCCCACTGAGGAATTGCTCACATACGCTCATATTTAACAATTAATACTTGTCGAGTGTGACCTTTTTTTTTTTTACTTCCGGCGAGAAATCACGGTAAGTGTCATTTTTGCATGTGTTGATTTTATTTTAAATTTTTTTGCAGAGCTCCGAAATGTGATCCTTTGCATGTTCATGCCCATTTCTTAACGCAAAGTGAAACCTCAAATCTGTCAGGTCTTTCTCCACGGTGCATCTGTGGCATTGCCCCATATTTAGCGACTCATGTGTGATTGCCTCTTCTCTATTCACGTTTTATGTCATGTGTCATGTCTTTAGGCCGCCAGAGCATTCAGCAGAAGTTCCGATCAGCTGGGCGCTGTGTGATATGTTTGATATTCGGTTGTTCTTGTGCTTTTCCATGTCAACTAAATATCAGACATATTCCTACGGCGTCTGGCACTGGCATCGTGCAAATAAGAAGCCCCTATCATTGAAACAGTCAGCGAAGGGCCTCACTTCTAGAGCTGAAAACTGGATCTTTTTGTATAACTGAAATAGGTTTGTGCCTTTGGTGCCCTCATCAGAATCACTCTGCAATCATGAAAATGTAGCAGAATGAAAATCCGAGGTCTTGTTATAAGTGGCCAAACTTGAGCGCACACGATTAAGTACGATGATAAGTCTCTTAAAATGGGGTTTGTTCGTTTTATAACATTTTATGTCATTGGATGTACATGTCCTTAGCGGGGCCCACACATTTCTCTGCTAACTACACAGCTGGCTCCAAGCGTTCGCCGGGGTGCACCCTGAACTTTTTGCCAGCCAATCGCAGGGCACACATAGACAAACAATTGGCTGGCAACACCTGCCTACTGCCAAAAGACAGCTGGGACAGGCTCGGGATAAAGCGGGACCGGATAAAGCGGATCGAAAAATGGATGGATGGATGGATAATTCCTGTCTTTGTGTAGCGCACGATAAAACAAGAGTGAAATATAACTTCAAATCTAATGGCAACTCAAAAATGTTCAACAGTATTGATTTAAAATCTGTCCATCTGTGCATCTCCTGCGGGCCTAGCCCTCTTTGTCCATGAAATTTATAGTGAAGCTCCTGTCTCAAAGGCACCTCCGTGATTCTTTTAATAGAAGTAACAAAAACCTGCGAGATAGCACCGCACGGTGAGAACAGTTTCTACTGCTTATTCTGTCAGAAGTCACTTCAATTTCAAA
The DNA here is from genome assembly GCF_025434085.1 of Hippocampus zosterae. NCBI lineage: Eukaryota > Metazoa > Chordata > Actinopteri > Syngnathiformes > Syngnathidae > Hippocampus > Hippocampus zosterae. The sequence goes on from NC_067455.1 coordinate 9,702,104, forward strand.
TAAACGAATGTTGAGCGTAACGACTGAACTGGATTGTGTTTCATTGTGGACTTCATTCTCTTTACGGGGATTTTCATCCTGCTCTGAGAGCAAACATGCAAGTGTTTATCAAGCGAAATCATGGAATGGTCTTGCTGCTGGAGAGGGGAGGAAAAGAATTTTCCTATCAACCAGCGATGTCCCTAAAAACAATGTTGAGGTCATAATGAAAAGTGTTGATTATAATTCAGAGCCCAAATATTTGTGTCAAGTAATTGGTGTTTAAAAAGTATTTATCGTATTACAGTATTCCATATAGTTATACCGAATCAGAGGAATTAATGAAACATTTATTTTTTCCAAATTAAGTGTTTTTGTCAACAAGCCAACTTAAATGTCTGATGACATCAAATAAAAAGTACAAAATGGAATGTTGCTTTTTTTTCTCTTCAGAAATGTGCCCGCAGACATACTCTACGAAGTAATGCTTACAACAAAAGACTGTAAAAATATTTTTTCTTTCCTTTTTCCTTGTTTTAAAGAGCGATGTTATCTGATCGCCGTGAACTCGGATAGGCCAAATGCAAAGCATGCGACGGGTCTGCCCACACGGTTACTGCTAGTGTACATCTTTAAATCAACTATTAGACTCCAGCTAAATGATTTAAAGAGGGAAATATCACTTTTAAGTGAGTTTTTGTTTTCTTTATTTGCATTTCTTGCAATGATTATTCTCCTTTTCTTACGAATATTGTCAACTGGATTCTGAATGGATTTGGCAATTGACGACCTTTGAATTTCTTTTTTATTCACAGTGTTACTTTCTGATATATTCCAATTTCCTCCACATGCAGAATAAAGCTCGAGAGCCAGTAAAAGATGATTGTGGATGAATCAACAAAGCTTCATATCCTACAAGCGTGTTTATAGAATCCAGCTGCTATTTTTAATCATTTTAATGAATGTATTTTACATAGAAGAGACTTTTGGTCATCGTAAGATGATCGAGCAGTCCATTTTGTAAAATGGCATAATAATCCATCCTTATGGAGTCATTTGCCAGTGATGCGTGATAAAGTAGCCCCTGTTCGCCAGCACACAATACGCAAATGTGACACGCAACTAGTGAGACGAGATAAGTAGATAAGAAGTAATGTGAAGCAGGCCTCTTTTGTTATCAGAAAAATCTCAGAGAGCTCGAAAGACAGGTTCGGTGGCATAGAGACGGGCAAATGCAGTGTTAACAAAACAATCACAAATACAATAGTAACCGTTTCAGCTTTGACCGCCAGCCTGTTGGGCCTGTTAGAAATAAAAGGCTTGGGATGGTCCAAGTTTTATTTCCATAAAGCTAGCTGTTCTTGGACTCAATGACCAGGAGAGATATTTTCCAAAAAATGCTTCATCTTATTTGTAGTTTGGTACCACGAGACATCATGGAAACTACAGACAAATACACACAATCAACTCATAGAGCAATGAGGTATAAAAATGGTCAATAAATTATAACCGAGTTCAAGACTCAGTACTTCAATTTTGTTTTGTCCATTTTATTGCAAGCTGGCGTTCAAAGATCATAAACAATGAAAGATAGACATACATAAACAAAAAGATGACAAGACCCCAATTTTTTCTGTTTGATTCACATTCCACGAATGCAAGATTAATCGGAAAACTGTGTTTACATGAGTAGAAAATATGACAGTCAAGAAAATTTTTGACTTGCATTGATACTGTAGCATGTTCCCACCTCATGTCTGTCAGAGAGTTTGTGAAAAATGCTAGGTGACATGGAAAATGACTTTTAAAATAAACAAACTGGCCAATAAAATATGTCAAATTGCTTCTTTGAAGAAAGTAATAGCACACACACACGCACACACACATACATACAGTGGGGCCAATAAGTGTCGTGCAACTTAAACATTTGCAAAATCACACATTTTAAAAGATAAACTAAGGCATATTTGCCATTATTCCCCCCTCATTATTATCATTATTATTATTTTCTTCTTTTTTTTTGGTCGCTGTACATGTTTTCCAATCAGCAAAAACATACCATATCAAAATGAGATATTCATTTTAAGTGCCGTTTGAAGGCCAAAGTTCCCCCAGTCATGTAACATCTACATCAATCTCATGTAATTTAAATGATATGTTCATTACGTACTGTATCTGATATGAAATTGAATTAGACAAATTGAATTAGATGCACATCAGTGAGTTACATTGGTGAGTCATCCGTGATGATTAGCAGGCAATTTGAGGAGCACAAATGCTTGAAGTTTTAATGTTCTCAGCTTTAAACCAGTTTTATATTGTCCAATAAAAAGCAGGCATCTCCAAATTTTGTGCAGTTTGATCCCTGCGTTTTCTGTAGTGCGTGTCACAGCTGAGCTAGAAGTCTGTCACGACTGACTTCATGTAAGAGGTGGGGTAATCACTGGACTGGTTGCCAGCCAATCACAGGTCAGCAATTATCGATACATTGGGAAAAAACATTTACAATATATCCAGAAATGAAACAGAAAAATTGATCTTTTGTGTCATAATATGAACATTCACCAATAGATGGCAGACATGGCTTAGCTGCACTGGATCTTATGCGACCTTATACGTGAGTAGGCCCAAAATATTTTTGCAGAATTGTAATGATATGCAGGACAAACATAGAGTGAGGTCATTTATTTATTGGGGTGTTGTTTTTTTAATGAGTTCTTGTACTCAATGTTAGTTTGCTGTTCAGCAGTTTTATGCCATCCTTGAGTATTAATTTTTATACATGAGAGCCCTTGCATTGGACAAAAAAAATTCCTAGCATGTACCTGTAGTTATATTTGTTGTTTGCTTCTAACTCTTTGTATTTGTGTTTGGATAGTAGACAGCTCTTTTTTACACGCATTGAGGAATGTACTGTATATGATAGATAAAATATTGAATATTAAGAGCACATATTTTGCACATATGCACCTGTTTTGTTCATACCGGTATCCCAAATAATCGATTTGTCATACATCTTGTTATGAACCTTACATGATTCCACTGTGCTGCCTGTTTGCAGAAAAAAATAAAATAAAATAATAATTTGGAAACACAAGACTACATGCAAACAACATTAATGGCAAAAGGGAAAGAGCTCAAGGTATTTTGTGCACTCACACGCCACATGTGCAGTTCCTGTATAGGAAAATAGGTGCCTGTGTGTTGTCGTGGTGGTGAGTCTCACCGAAGGAACCCTCTCCAGAGACAAATGTGAAAGAGTGCACATTGTATGCTCAGGGGGGTCATTCTTGTGAAGCAGCATCGTAATAACATCAGTGTGTGTGTGTGTGTGTGTGTGTGTGTGTGTGTGTGTGTGTGTGTGTGTGTGTGTGTGTGTGTGTGTGTGTGTGTGTTCGCGCGTGTCATGTTTGTCTCTTATAGGATGAGCATTAATGAGCAGGTTGTGGGGATGGACATATAGTAACCAGAAATGGAAAATGTGCACTCTGGTGATATAAATAAGTGAGCCTACCGTCCTTGTGGTGCATTGTCAAGGAGACTACGCTTGAAGTCGTTTTCTTTCTTGGGGTAGTTTGCAGCGATGGCAACAGTACACACGTTCTTGTTGGTGTATGCGGTCCTTCTCAGTGCCAGCGTGCCCTTATTTTCACTTCATACCAGCGGGGAGTGCTTCTTCAACACCAAAGGTCAGTGCAGGATGAATTTTTTTTTTTAATGGCATATCACAGATTTTAATTGCAAAGAGTTTCCTGGTTTCCATTGATTTGACAGTTCAAAAGGACTTTGCAAGCACATTCAAATGCACACGCTTCATAAATGTGACTTTCCTGCAATCTGTCACAATGTTCAACACAACAATCCCAATGGAGCACAATAATGCACCTTTGTGCACATTACATGCAGTTTGAACTATGAAGCAAATATGTGTAATATTCAAAACTTGTTTTCATGTATTCATTGTTTTTACTTGCTGTACACGATGTGTTATCTGTTTTTACTCAATACTGTACACATGTAATGGGAATTTCCTCCACTATGTTACAATCAAATGGTTGTATTAACTCCCAGAGCTTGTCAAATGTACAAAGCCTGCACCCGATGTAAAATTAATGAGTTAGCCTAAACCAAAAGCATTTATGATTCACAAAAGCATTATTTTATGCTCCTGTTTAATATTTTAAGTGTGAGGGCACTATGGAAACCAAATTTATATGAATGTTTGAATGACTTTTGAATGACTATTTGAATGAAAAGGAATACAGTATATCATCTGCCTCATGCAACTGGTGCACCCTCAACCACAGATATCTTGCTTTGTCGCACAGAAAATGAGAAAAGAACAAGCCTTCTTAATCTCGCACATAAACAAAAAAAATATACAAGGTTATAATTAACATCAAAAGTATAAGTGCAAAGGCTAATATTCTTCTCACCCTTCATTAATTATTCATAATTAAACCCTAATTATTGGGAAAAAAGAATAACAATTATGTTGTACAGTTATGAGGAAACGTATGATGCATGTGATGCAACAATCAAGCAAATGTTTATTATTTCGTGCTATAAGAGGATTTGAGGTCCTAATATGTTGGGGCTTTTTCTAGAGTTGCATGGTGGGCTGCATCAGGCTGTGTGTAGAGTCCACACCGCTGTATTATAATTTATGTACCTCACGTTACCCAGAGTGTGTGTAAATACACATTTCAAATACCGGTAGTTTTATTTTTCAATATTTAATCTCACCATTCAAGAGCCACAGTCTGTTACTCCACCTACTTTAGTTTATGTTGCATTTAGACATGGGCGGCCCGGTAGTCCAGTGGTTAGCACGTGGGCTTCACAGTGCAGAGGTACTGGGTCCGATTCCAGCTCCGGCCTCCCTGTGTGGAGTTTGCATGTTCTCCCCGGGCCTGCGTGGGTTTTCTCCGGGTGCTCCGGTTTCCTCCCACATTCCAAAAACATGCGTGGCAGGCTGATTGAACACTCTAAATTGTCCCTAGGTGTGAGTGTGAGCGCGAATGGTTGTTCGTTTCTGTGTGCCCTGCGATTGGCTGGCAACTGGTTCAGGGTGTCCCCCGCCTACTGCCCGGAGACGGCTGGGATGGGCTCCAGCACCCCCCGCGACCCTAATGAGGATCAAGCGGCTCGGAAGATGAATGAATGAATGCATTTAGACATAATACATTACATATTTTGCAGGGAGTTGTGAGTACTCGGGTCAGGTGTATGGGATAGGACAGCGTTGGATCACTGTGGATTGTTACCAGTGTGTCTGCATGGAGCCTTTTGGAGTTGGATGCTGTGATCAGTAAGTACATTTACCCCAAACCTATTTTCCCTCCCTTGGTTCTATGCACTAATGTAACTTTCTGATAGCGGCTCCAAACCTGTGGACTATCCTGAATGGTGTGACATCATCCGCAAGCCTGACTCTTGCACCAGTGTGGTGGTAATGAGAGCCAATCACAAGCTGCCTTGCCTGTGGGGACGAGGCCACCTCCGGACAGCTGGGGGCCTCCCCTGGAAGGCTGACAATGATCCCATGTTTTGAGTCCAGTAACTTATGCAAAATAGAATAATGTTATTGTACAGTATATGTTATCGTAATAAAATATTTCATTTTTGTTTCCCCCTAAAAAAATAACATTGAACCATGAAGTGTAAACTGATTGTCATTCTGGTACAGTAGTGACTTCAGATACAAGTGAATGAACTCATGATATTTTTGAGATACGAGCCACGAGTCTGGCGAATTTTTGCTTTGAGTTACAAGCAAAAATTTAAGATAATGTGCAATAGTATGTGGAATAAAAAAAAAAAAAATCAGCTGTTTTAATGCCAATTCCAGTTTACTGTAAAACTAAACATAAAACAAAGAGATGCATGTTGTATATTTAAAATGCCAAAGACGGTAAGAAATAGCCTACATAGTCACTGTGTTATCACCAGATATTTGAACACAAGATGTGCATCAACACATGTAGATTAGAGATGTGAATCTCAGCAATGAGGACGATTCGATACACATCTCGATGCACTACCAGCGATGCGATACTTAAACGATACATGGAATTTTCTGGCGACACGATGCGATACGTTTCACCGTCTTCACGATGTGATACGATGCGATACACATTTAGTTCAAATCAATGCGATCCGATCCGATACAGTGCAATTTGTTGTGATATTGTGTGTGCAATTAAACATGATGCAAATACGCAAAGAAAAAAAGTTTTAAAAAAAAGATGGAATTCAGTATGGTATTGCAAAAAGTAGACCACTTTATTCCTTATAAACAGTAGAACGTGTAAAACAACTTATTTAAGCCCTTTCACAATTGGGTTTCGTGCAAAGAAAACGTAAACAATTTGGCACCTGAGACTCATAGCTGTTGCTGTAGTGTAAACACAAACAGACTACTCACTGAGTGTCTTATATGAAATATCCATCTCCATAGGACAGAAAAAAAATACAATTGAAACAATGTGGCAGTCACAGCCTCAAAGCTGCTGTGTGTATTGTAGCGTACACAGACCACTCTCACTGAGTGTCAAAATGAAATGTCCAAAAGAGTCATCCATATATAGTTTTTCCTTGAGTGGTCACAATGAGCTGCAAGGGGACCCCCAAAATAAGAGGCGATTTTTTTTCTGATCCTGACCTGGTTTGCCAAGTTTCTCCGGTGTCCAACGAGGAACAGGACGGGGAGGGGGCGGGAACCTTGTCGGTGATGTGGTGCCATCGTTTTAAGTGGTCTGCATATTTGTGGCGCTGCCGTTGTATGGCTTCGTAGTGCGACATTCTTTGCAAAGTACCGAGGTTTTATCAAGCTTTCCGTCTTTCTTTTCGAAGCCGTAGTATTTCCAAACATAATATCTATATGTTGCGGGTGCATTAAATAAAGTAGTTTCCTCGCTGCTGCTTGCGCGAACTTCCATAGTGATTCGCGAGTATTGTACTGGACTGTATGTACACTCACGGCTTCCGTCCGTATTCAACACAAAACGCAAAGTAATGATGGAGCATTCACTGCACCTAGGAAAGGGCAGACAGGTGACGTTTAACATGAATAAAACGGTGCTTGAATCGGATTTTACCGATACTCACCAATGCATCATGATGAATCTCGATTTCACCCGTCAATCGCGTCGTACCCAGTATAAGCCGATGCACTCCCATCGCGCACGTGCGCATCGATTAATATCGATTATTTTCCACACCCTTAATGTCGATAGACACTCTAAAAATAATCACAGGTACATTCTCTTTATCCTGTGCGGACCTCCCCGCAAAATTACTGCAGTTTACTGAGTCTCTCAAAGTACTTGTTAAAAAAGTCTTCTTCATTTGTATCTTCATGACTGTATATTACTGCCCCCAGTGGCCAAGTCGCACATCCCAGCACTCTCAATGAATTATTCAAGGTACAAACTACCTGTACTAGACTAGGGTAGGATAGGCTCCAGCACCCCCGCGACCCTAGTGACGATTAAGCGGTTCGGAAATGAATGAATGAATGAATAAAGAGAACTGTACACATTTCAGAAAGAGTTATATTTATTCCCTTTACACCTGTGCACCCATCATGTGAAAACATCACCAGGCAATAACCTGATTTTTAACATGTACACACACACACACACAATAGACAACCTTATAACTCACATACTTCTGACGATATATCATTGACGTTTTTTTTAATTGTGTGCGTTTAGTTTCTGGTAATTTGGCGCCAAAATCCAAAAACGCTTCCGGTAGAAGCCAACGACTGTACTGTACTGGAATCACAACAGTAGAATACCGCAAAGAGACGCAGGCATTTGACGTCACGCGGTCGCGCGTGCGCAATGCAATGCACTTCCTATCATTCGTGGCTGCAAGGGGCGAAGACGTCTTGGTTTTTCTGTAAATTTTGTTTCGCATTCAAAGTTATCACAAGGAGGAAACGCGTCTAAGATCAAAATGTGGATACTGAGTCCAATGGAGCGAGGAGGTAACTTTTTCTCGCGATACTGACGTGTTTGCGCAAAGGAACTCACATAAATCAATGCGCTCAATTAGCTTTCATTTCGCAGTAAGTATGCGCGTGCCAGTCAATAAATTTCAGACTATCAACATTAGACCAAAGTACTCATTTTATGTCTTTACCGTGTGCACTTAAAAACGAACGTTAAATTTGTCTCGTAGGAGCTGAAGAGAGTAAGATATTTGGGCATCGTCAGCCATTTGTGAGGCACGGTTAAGTCATAGAATAAGAATAGACATTTTCAAAAGTCATTAAATGCTGTCTTTTTTTGCAAATAGGTGAGACCCACTACCTCCTCTCCGGTAAAGAGTATGTGGTGGGTCGCAAGAACTGTGACATCGTGCTGCCGAGTGACCAATCTATCAGCAGAGCTCATGCTCACTTCATAGTTACTGATCAGGTGAGAAAGATGATGACCTGGAATGACATGTTATGTACACTCAGGGTCGGTGTTCTACTTTGTCAGATAAGAATTGCATTGCATTAGATTAATGATTTACGATCACTGTGCCATAATTTTTTGAAATTATGGATTCAACCAGTCCCGCTTAATTGATTCGTAAATTATTATTATAAATAATGTATCTCGGTTCATCTATCCATCTCAACATTTAGTAGTAAACTGCAAATGCGAAGCAAATGAACTTTGTTAAACTCGTTCATAGTGTTTTGTGTAGTAACATACCTAATTGCTAAAAACACAATCAAAACCGGAGTTAATATTTCTCTTGAAAATCTTTATTTGTTCACTCAACAACAACAAACAAAACCATTTAAACTAATTAATCTAGTAGCTAAACTGTAGCCTATTCTCTTAGAGCAGGGTGTGTGGCCACATCCAAGTAAGTGAATTTGTCAGTTAGACAAATACCTGTCTTGGTATGTCTAAAACTTACTGACTTACTTCAGACACTGACCCTGAGGGACACCTCCAAGTATGGCACTGTCGTCAATGGCCAGCCCCTGGCACAGAACTCTCCAGTCAACCTGAAGTCTGGGGACAGCATTACATTTGGGGTTTTTCAATCCAAATTCAGGTACTGAAACAACAAACCGCACATACATTGCCAACAGCAGATATGATGCAATTTGTCAACTCATGTTTGCGCTCATTATTGATGTTGCTCATTATGTTAATTTGTTTAGGTAATAAAAAATGTTAAGTTATTCAGGGTGGCCCGGTAGTCCAGTGGTTAGCACGTCGGCTTCACAGTGCAGAGGTGCCGAGTTCGATTCCAGCTCAGGCCTCCCTGTGTGGAGTTTGCATGTTCTCCCCGGGTCTGTGTGGGTTTTCTCCGGGTGCTCCGGTTTCCTCCCACATTCCAAAAATATGCATGGCAGGCTGATTGAACACTCGAAATTGTCCCTAGGTGTGAGTGTGAGCGTGGATGGTTGTTTGTCTCTGTGTGCCCTGCGATTGGCTGGCAACCGATTCAGGGTGTCCCCCGCCTCCTGCCCGGAGACAGCTGAGATAGGCTCCAGCATTCCCCGCGACCCTAGTGAGGATCAAGCGGTTCGGAAGTTATTCAGGATTGTGCTTTGTACGTTTTGAGAAAAGGGACATTGATCAAAAGGAAACACTTATTTTTACATTGGTTAGAATGTATTTTTCTTTTTGCTAATAAAAATTGATACAACTTAATGTTGTGGGTGGGGGGAACTCTCTGCAAAGCTTGTTTGATATCAAGAGAAAAATAAAAATCCCAAAACGGGAAATGGAACAAAAATCCAAACTTGCTTTGAATTGTCATTTTCTTTTATAGGAGGAAAACAATCACAAATTAGGTTAATCTATAGTCAACAAATTTTACTATGTTTTTAACATCAAGGATGCACGTTTTCCAGAAGTGTTATAGGGGAGTAAACAATAAATCAGATTTTATTTGAAGGTGTTACTGCCAAGCAATTTATTTAACCTTTTTCTCTTTTCCTTACCCAGTGTGGATCATCAGAAGCCAGTGGTGTGCTCATCTTGTTTGGACAACGATGGAAAAGCTGCACTCTCTGAGGCTCTGCAGCTGTTTGGAGGAAAGCTGGTCAATACGTGGACCAAGGACTGCACCCACCTGGTTATGCCTTCTGTTAAAGTTACCATCAAGGTCAGGGCATTGTTTAATTTTATCTGTGATGTGTTTCTTGTTAACCGTGTGCATGTTTTGTATGACTTACCCCTATTAGACAATTTCAGCTCTGCTGTGCTGCCGTCCTATCGTGAAGCCGGAGTTTTTCTCAGAGCTCAACAAAGCAGCTCAGCAGAAGCTACCGCCTCCGAAAGCGGAAAGGTAATGTGCCATCGCAGTCTCTGGGGTTCTCAAACGTGGTCTCATATGTGCTTGTTTTACAGATTCATCCCTGACATCGACGAGCCATGTTTGAGGAATGAGGAGGTGAACCTGGAACCAGATCTGAGGCGCAAGCAGCTTTTTGCAGGCACAACCTTCGTTTTCCTCACGGGCAAGCAGGTTTGTTTGCAGCAGTCAAGATGGAAGAGAATAGCATAAGTAGAAATTTACCTGCCAAACAAGTGCTTGTCTGATGAAGACAACTATTTATAGCCAAAGTTCCCCTCCTTATGCGCTTGTTGTTTATCTGCTAATTGTCTGCTGCTAGGCAGAATCAGTCCTCAGATCCTCTGGGAATTTTTTCTAGAAACTTACTGACTTGTGCGGTGTTTTTAAGGGCAATAGCTCATGATCCTTTCTCAACCACCTTAGTTGATATTTTGAACTCGAGACCTCATGTTATGTCATATGCTATCCCAGCTGTCTTCAAGCAGTAGGCGGAGGACACCCTAAACCAGTTGCCAGCCAATCGCAGGGCACACAGAGACAAACAACCGCGCAACATTTTAAATATTGATTAATATAGCAGTCGCTGATGGTGTAGTGGTACACTTGCCTGAGTTGTGTGCCAGCAGCGTAGGATCGTTTCCCACTCAGTGACAGTGTGGATGTGGGTGTGAATGGTTGTTTGTCTCCATATGTGCCCTGCGACTGACTGACGACCAGTTCAGGGTGTAGTTTGCCTTCCACCTCAATTCAGCTGGGATCAGGCTCCAGAAACTCCCGCAACCCTGTTTAGCAAAAGCAAGTTTCTGAGCTGGAATTAAAGTTGATGGTTGCTTTTTTTTTTGGGGGGGGGGGGGGGGGATAATTACTAGATGGATGAGAAAAGTCACTCATTGGCAACAAAGACTGCTTTTATGAAGTACCTTCATTCTGTTGACAGCCATGTTGTTTGTTTAAGCAGTACAGGTTATTCGGGGCGTGATTTGAACTACGGAAGCCGGACAGGGGAAATAAAATAGCACACTCAAAAATAATCGATTACTTGCCCAGCACTAGTTTAGCTTGTGTACTTAATCGTTGCTATTATCTTCCTTATTAACTATGTGGCAGTGTAACTGATTCACATCTTTGTTGTTGGTAGTTCAAGCGTCTGAGTGCATCTGTGACTTTTGGAGGCGGCATGAGCCAACTCCTAGAGGAGGGCACTCTACCCCGTGACCTCCTGGAGTCCCCGCAGAGCTGCGTGGTGGATTTTACTACTGGCAATTCACAACCTTCCCTTCCTGCTTCAACCACTGGGTGGCACAATTCCTTGAAGCACATCATTCAAAGGTTTTGAAAAACTCCACACAAGAGAACAGCTCATCTTGACTGTCGTTGGTGAAAATGTAAGCCTTCCATTGCCTCTTGTGAGATAGAAAAGGCCTTCGAGTCATCACCGAGTCTGAAATCGGATTGGCTGCTATCTACACTTCACGTGACATGTACTGCAACCCTTCCAGTTTAACGACAGATGCAGGTGGAAGAACATTTGTGGTATCTTGGGAGAATGCTTTTGTATTATGACTTACTTTGTTTTGTTTTGTTTTTGTTTTTTAGAGACAAAGAAGTCTCCAATACTTCCGAGTGCATCACTCTCCCAATATGTGGATGAGACCGTTTTGCCTGCAGCATCGCAGAACATCACAGCATACGCAGTCAACACAGAAACCTCACAAATGTATACACGCACACACACACACACCATCATCTGCTCAAACAGTCCAGACTTTGCCTTCTGATTTATTCCAGTTCCATTTCCTCATTAATCAGTCCAGAGCGGTGTGAGGTAAGCAGGATCACCACGGTGGGAGAGACTCCGGAGAAAAAGCTGAATCGTGACAGCGCTCGTCCTCATGGCCCTAAAGCCACAACCCAGAAGATGAGCACTAAGTGCATTGTGGACGATTCGCGTAGCTCGTCGTGGTTGAGCACTACAGAGAACGCACATTCCCTGAGGAAGAAACTCGCATCCAAAGTGACAGGTAAATTTCATGTGTGTTGGAAGACCATGACGCTGAATCTGAGAGCGGTTGTCAATTGGAAAGGTTGCACCTCGCACTTACACGGTCCAAAGTCGGAGCCTTCCCAAATGTCGTGCATGAATGGCAATGTTGATGATAGGAATTGCATTTCATCTAATGTCGCTATTGCTAAGACTGCAACTGAAAGGTCTTTTTTTTTTATAATGGGCGGCTCTTTACATGTACTTGTAGTCAATTTGTGGACCCAGCTGTGATAAAGAGGGACAAAAAAGAAATGACATCATAGAGGGAAATAAAACACAAAAGGCCAATTTAACAAAGACAAAATTAGAAATGTGAAATGATGCGAGTGTAACTAAAAATTGCAAACGTTTTTTTTTTCAAGCAAAACATTCTTGCACTTGCAGGCCAGGATAATAACAAGACAACTTTTCAGCCTCCTTTGGCAAAGTCCAGTGATGCTAAGAAGACACGTGAACCAAAGAAATTTTCTCAGAAATCTCCTCAGAAACAACATGTCTCTCCGCAAGCTTCGCCACAGAAACAGGCAACAATGACGAGCTTTTTCAAACCCCTCAACAAGAAGAGGTAACCATCCATTTAACACATTTTAGTTGTCGGCATCCATTCGTGTGTGTGTTTTTACAAAAAATAGAATCGAGCCTCCAGGTTGTATAAAATTCATTCTGTGCGGCTGGTTGAATTCCAAGTTGGTCTGAGACTCAAATCTTGATTAACTTTCAAGACACTGTTTGAAGTAAAAATGTAACTTTCATGCACACGTAAAGAGAAGTATACCATTGTAGGATTTTTTTTCAAGGTATCGTTGAAATTAATAAGGGCTTATTTTATATATTGACATTGCTTGGAGTGAAATAAATGAACTTATTTATGTGCGGTCACTTATTGAAATGCGCCTGTTTTTTAAAATTGGTTGAACACCAAATTATTCTTAGGCATTAGAATTTTGACGTTTCACCATTAGTGGGGGGGTTGTTAGTTTTTTTTTTTAGGGGAGGTGTGTGTGTGTGTGGAAATTTCAAATAACTTTTCCTTACGTATTTTTCATTTTGTTCAAGGCCTTTAGATGAGGAATTCTCCACTGTCACATCAGAGCCAAAGCGTCCTGTACTTGAATCTGACATCATCAGCCAGGTCGCAGACTCCCCTGCTCCCTCATGTTCAGCCAACGCCCCCGCAGCCTCTTCCCAGATGCCAGTGGACTCCGAAAGTAATCCATTTGTCAATCCACAAGCGGCTTTGTCCCACACGAGCCGAAAGAGGAAGGAGATGGAAGATGAAATAGATCCTGTTGACCTGGAATCTATCATGTCTGAAGAAATGGACTGCATGGATGAGTCATTTTCCGTCAGCGAATCTCCGCAAGCAGGAAACCATCGCTCTGAACAGACGTCTAAAAACGTCGAGGCTTTGAATAAGAAGCAACGAGTCGAAGTCAACCCGGGCAGCCGAAGGTCGCCTTTGGAACCGGCAGACGACCCGTTTCCACCTCAGCACTGCCAAACCGAGCAGGAAGTTGTCCCCATGACGACGCAGAAGCTCCAACCATCAGCAGAGAAGACGAGTCGCGGAATTTCATCTGACGGCACAAGTCAGCATAGCAACGCTAACAGAGAGTCCCCCAGAGAGGTGAAGATACTACTACTAGATAATACTACTTGCACCTTCCAGTTACTATTCATTGAATGTTCCTGTTGATTGTCTTAGAAGCTTGGCCAATTCAAAGGAGATGTTGATCAGCCCAAAGAAGCGACTATGGTTGATCTTACGAAACCTGTCGACAGGCACGAGACCCAAGTAAGTTTTGCAGGGCAGGCGTAAAAGTTATTTTCTATTTAGTAAGGTCCAATTTCGGTGCCCCCTCGATTGATTTAAAATAAAGCACTCAAAATGTGAGTTAATTGTAGACTTTCAGCTGTTTGAAGATGTTTGGCAAAAAGTTGGCATTTACCTTGAAGGAAGGACAGCCATTTTATTCCTCTCCAAAGAGCTCTAAGTTAATAATAGACATTATTTTTCAGATTTAGCAGCCGGTGATGTCTGGAGTTAATGGAAATCACCAAATTCCAACTCCTCCCATTGTGTTGAAAGATGTAAAACACATTTTGAATGAGTTACAAGCATGCTCCAAAACTGTAGAGTGACAGCAAAGCGTGCAGTTTAATATGTGATTATTTACTTCCCTTATGTGTCTTGTGTTCTTTTTGTCATTCTACGTTTTTGTACGTATCAGATACGAACGGTGGAACTTGTGCCATTGCATGCAATCTTTCCCAGGCTAATGTTCAATTGCTGGTTTGTGTGAATTCAGAATCACAAATAGAAGTGGAAACGAATACGGTATGTTTCGGCAGCCTCCCAAACTGTCACCCCCGTGAAACGTTTCACAGTACAGGCAACGTTTTATGCAACATTTTATCAGTTGCACCAGTCATGCAAGAATAAAAACTTTGCGCAATACACCAAGTGCAATAAAATGACATAGCCTTCGATGAACGCAATCATATAATCAACATAATTAATTCGGTACATGGCGTGTAGGGAACTGGAGAGAAATGGTTGATGACCTCACAAAAGGTAAAAAGAAGTCATCAAAGTGTCAAGAATAAAGAAATGAGGTCGCATGAAAATAAATGTATCTGGTCATTTACAATTGTTTCTTCGGTTTATTTTTGAAATAACGCAGACTTTTTTAATTAACAGCCTAAGGAAACAATAGATGCATTAATACAACAAATATTACATAAATCGTGGTCTTGTAAATGCGCCGTGGGCAGGATTCATGAGTGGGCTCGACAATGCCGGCTGGCCATGCCCGTGCCCGCCCCTGCGTTGGATGCTCACTCGGTTGTTGTGTTGCAGAAAACGGAGCTGGACGAAGACCTCCCGAAACAGTTGATTTTAGTTGAGTTTCGATCCCTCACGGTGAACGCGCTGCCCAAAACTAAACCGCAGCAGGTGCACGCCAACGGCTTTGCGAAGAACTTCAAACGGTTCCGCAAGGTCAGAACACATTTACAATACCAAAACTTCATTTTGTCATTTATTTTCTAAGTAGTCAACCGCAGCTTAGGAAAGGAAAAATTCTTTTACGCTGATGTGTGCAACGGGACAGGTGCGAGTGCCCGGGACGGACGACTCGCCACACATCATCGGGAGGTCTGACCTGCTGGCTCACAACCGCGGCAAGAACTCGGAACTGGACGAATGGTTGAAAGACGTAGAGGAGGTTCGATTCCCTTGCTTTCAGTTCATCATTCCGTGAGCGATGCATTGAGTCTTCCGCTGCTGATGTGCGTTTGTTGTAGGAAGAGCGGCAGACCAGACTGGAGGAGACTGAAGGAGATAACCTCTTTAGGTGAGGAAACCGATGACTTTGAACGGGTAAACCTTTTTAAGTGGACAGCATGGTTGACTCATGGTGAGCAGGTCGAGCTCACAGTTCGGAGGTTTAGACTTGAAATCTCTGCTGTGTGTACTTTGCATGTGTTTCCCTTCAAATCAAGGTCTAATATGGAAAACTTACAAACACCAGTTTTTGATGTGACAAGTGACAAGTATATTCCATTGAACGTTTTAGTTGCTGCTTGTTAGCTCGTGGCGAACATAATAAGCTAATGTAGCACTCTACAATTTTGCTCAATGCTCCATCTTGTCAAATAGCACAAACGGATTGACTCAAATGCAAAGCAGCAGTCACAGAAGTTCCAAATTCAATCTAATGTTCACATAAAGCTGCTCAGAATACACCTGCGCTGGATCTTTTTGTTCTCTTAACAGCAGCTTTCTTTCAGTAAGTGCTGCAAAAAGGTTCGGAGAAAAGCAAAAGACAAATGCAGAATTCATTTTTTGATGCTGAATGAAATGAGTTCGAGTGAGGTGTGCTGATGTCAAGCATGCGTACGATTTCAGAAAAGGTTTTTGCCGGCTCGGAATGAGGCCAAGGTGCGACCGTTCTGCTTGTTGACTTCATAGTTCTACCCGTTTTTTTGTTTACCCCTTGAACACCATTTATTAAACTAAAAGACAAAATAAAAATACAAGAGCCCTCCTCTGTCCTAAATGAAATATGACAAAAGGGCATGTGTGTCGAGTTAAACAGCAAGCAAAGTTAATCTGTTGCCCTGTTGAATCGTAGTTAAAGATTGGCTTGACTCAGATCATTGAAACATTTCTCAGCCAGATGCTAAACATTTAAAAAAATTGGAGCGAGAGAGAGAGGGGGAGAGAGACTATACAGGATGTATAGTGTCATTGTCATTTGCTTTGTCAATAAGAAAAGGGTTAAATATTCATATCACATAAGATGAGGTCTCTAGTTCCGAATATCAACTAAGGTGGTTGAGAAAGGATCATGAGCTATTGCCCTTAAGAACACCGCACAAGCGAGTAGGTTTCCAGAAACATTTCCCAGAGGATATGAGGACTGATTCTGCCTAGCAGCGGACAATTAGCAGATAAACAACAAGCGCATAAGGAGGGGAACTTTGTCTATAAATAGTTGTCTTCATCAGACAAGCACTTGTTGGGCAGGTACATTTCGACTTATGCTATTCTCTTCCATCCTGATCTAGCTACCTATATTTTATTGATGTATTTCTTTGTCTTCAGGGATTTTAGGGGCGACTTTTGTCTCTGATACAGTGCTGTCCCGTCGCCTACAGCTGAATATCGCAGTCGCATTTGTAAATGACACCCACCTTATTGCAAGCAATTTTAGAATCGGAGAGGGCCTCAAACGTTACGGGTGGGAAAACCCCTGGTTCACTGCATATTTTCACCCCAAATTTTAGTTGTGCTTCAAATTTTAAAAAGTTGAAAGTATTCGACTGTGGACCTTTTCCTTTTCCCCACGTTTGTTGCCTGAGGATACTTAAATGTGCTTGTACTTCATTCCCACCTGTCGGTGTTGTCAAATTAACATCCATTTCTTCAGCCCACGCATCTTTGGTTCTATTCGTGGACTCGTACTAATCAACATAATTAAGGGGAATTATGCGTTCTGTCGTCACAGCGGTTTCCAGGTAACGGGGGTGATGTAAGCTGCTGTGTTTTCTTTGACGAAGCAGAAAAAGAGATTGATTGTGCGTGTATGTGCATGCGCGCGCGTTCATGCGGTGCGTGCGTGTTGAGGCTGAGCTGTTTGATCACGGCGTCACACTCAGTCAGGCATGCATAGCCGGGGAGGAGACCCTGCCGCTAAGAAAACAGTCCCAGGGCATTTCGGTGGCTTGAGACCAGAAAGTGTCTAGACGTGGTTCACAGGACGCCTGTTTGCTTTTAGTTGTTCAAACACTCTCTCCCGTCTTTTACAGCGCTGTTTTTTGTTTGTTCAAAATGCCTCCCGAGCACAGTGAAGGATGAACTGTGAGGAATGTTAAAAGCCCGTCCAGAGGGAGCGATGACAACTGTGTTTGTTTGTTTGTGTGTCTTTAGGTACAACCCCACCAAATTAACCAAGAGAAGAAGATGAAGCAAGTTCATGGTCAGATCGTCTCGAATGAGAATCAAAATCTACGTGTGCATCGTGAATGGTTGTTAGCCACTAAAGTTAGTTTTCGTCACACCGATGCTTTTCTGACGCCACCGACAGCAAGTATTGTAAAAGAAGTTTTCCAATCACGTTTTGTGCATTTGTGCAAAAATATGGCATTGAAAACATTTCAAAGACAGCATTAAAAGTCGATATGCCAAGAGCAGCTTTTCCTTTTTTGTTACGTTAATGGATTAATCGTTTAAAAATTGGGTCGATTTTGAGTCTTTGATGTTATTTTGTCTTGAAGAAATTGAGGCAAAACGGAGTGTGCTACTTAAATTGAATCGGCCGAGGCTCTATTTCTTTCTCAACTATGGTTAAGTCTCAGGAGGAACAACACGGCGTCAGCTGGGCGACATCCACGCTATGGCACAATTCCGCCAGGCAGCATAATTCTGAAGCTGTTCAGTGAAGTAGTCATCCTGCCAAAACGCATACATAAACCCTAAGAGAGGTTAAAAAAATAAATAAAAAGAATAAAAAGATACGTTTACACTCAGCAGTCACAATTTTAAGTGGGAGGCCAATACACAATGTTTTCATCTCAAATGAGCATTATAAAATGTTTAAAGGCTGAGTTTTTGAGACCACTCTTGTATCTGACGTCATGACTTGGACCTACCGTTTATTTTGTGGCCAGTGTGTGTGTCCGCGTGCATGCTCAAGCACAGCAAAGCAATATTTGGAAGTCTGTCAAAAACCACACTGTAGGAATTCATGAATGAACACCAGACTGTTAGGAAGCATATAACTATTGTAGCTTTTGAATGCATAACCCCAAACATGGCTAACATATTAAAGGGGACTCAAAAAGACCCGTCATAATCAATAAACCATTAGCTATGTGTGCAGTGTGCACGTGTCTGCACTCAAAACTGGGAGCTGACATGAACGTTGTTTTTCAATGAGGTGAAAGGGCATATGTGCGAAATGGATCATAGCCACCGCTCACCGTTGCCTATTTTGCACAAGCTGACAAGAAAAGTAGCGAAAAGAGTAGCGCACTGATATCTGAGCTGGCGTGTGAAAAGTTCCCTTAGATTATATGAAAGTTACAACCAATGTATGTGGACCTGCCACAGTGTTGTTGAATTTGCACTGCCCCCCCCCCCAAAAAAAAAAAAAATATATATATATATTATATAATTGACAATTTTAGGAGGAATAAAGTTTTACTTTTATGCTAATAAAGTTCAGAATGTTCCAAAAGTTCACCTGTAAAAATATGACATGAACTCCATGAAGTCAAGTCAAGTCAAGTCAACAGTATTTATAGAGCACTTTCAAACAGCCACCGCTGCATACAAAGTGCTGTACATGGAGCGATTTAACATATACAATAAACAGTAAGACGAATCAGTAATAAGTAATAAGGCGGTAGAAAGCACCAAGCAGTAAAATCAAGAGCAAATCTAAGTCATGCTGAGTCAAACGCCAAAGAATACAAGTGAGTTTTGAGGAGGGCTTTAAAGATGGGCAGCGAGGAGGCTTGCCGAATGTTCAGTGGGAGGTCATTCCAGAGAGATGGACCAGCAACAGAAAAGGCTCGATCCCCTCTGAGCCTCAGTTTAGTTCTTGGTACGTCTAGCAAAGACTGGTCCACAGACCTGAGGCGCCGGGCAGGGGTGTAGGGGCGTATGAGCTCAGAGAGGTAAGGTGGCGCGAGATTATTCAGAGATTTGAAAACAAAGAGGAGGATCTTAAAAATAATTCTAAAATGAATGGGGAGCCAGTGAAGGGATGCCAAAGTAGGAGTTATATGCTCCCTCTTACGAGTACCAGTCAAGAGGCGAGCAGCGGCATTCTGTACCAGCTGAAGGCGCTTGATGGAGGACTGGCTGACTCCAAAGTACAGGGCGTTGCAGTAATCGAGCCGGGATGTGACAAAGGCATGAATTACTGTCTCAAAGTGTTCATTTGAGAGGAAAGGTTTTATTTTGGCCAGCTGTCTAAGGTGAAAGAAGCTGGATTTAACAACGGCACCAATTTGCCGATCGAGTTTGAAATCACTGTCCAGTTTAAGTCCCAAGTTTGAGACCGTTGATTTCAGATAAGGAGATAGGGGGCCCAAGTCTACAGGATGGAATGTACAAGGTCCACTGGGGCCAAACAATATCACCTCTGTCTTCTTTTCGTTGAACTTCAAGAAATTTTGTGCCATCCAGGTTTTGATTTCTTCCAGACAGGATAGGAGTGGCCTTAATGAGAAGGTGTCTTTCTTGCTCAGTGGGACATAGATCTGGCAGTCATCTGCATAGCAGTGGAAAGGAATACCATGTTTCCTTAAGATGGAACCCAATGGGAGCAGATACAGCGAGAACAGCAGAGGCCCCAGAATTGAGCCCTGTGGAACACCACATGACAGGGGAGCAGTGCGTGATTCAGAGCAGCCAAGGCTGACACAAAAGGTCCTGTCAGCTAGATAGGACCTAAACCAATCAAGAGCACTCCCGCCAATGCCCACCAAGTGCTGCAAACGAGTCAGCAGAATACTGTGATCCACTGTATCAAATGCTGCAGTTAAGTCCAATAAAACCAGACACACGTGGTCTCCAGAGTCATTTGCCAGGAGGATGTCATTAGAGACGCGTAACAGGGCTGACTCCGTGCTATGCATCGTCTTGAAACCTGACTGGAAGACCTCCAAGATGTTATGTTCATCCAAGAAAAGTTTCAACTGCATGTGCACCACTTTTTCCAGAATTTTGGAAATGAAAGGCAGTTTGGAAATGGGTCTGTAACTTGACAGCTCATCTGGATCAAGACCAGGTTTCTTGATCAAGGGTTGGACCACAGCATGTTTAAACTGTTGGGGAACTACAACAAGTAGTTGTAGTAGTAGTTGTAGTTGGGGACGTGTTGAAGTCACGTCGTTATTCTTGTAGTTTTACATTTTTCTTTTCTCTGACAAAATAGAACCACATTCTCATGAGATGATGACTTTATTCATGTTCATAAAGATTTTTCAATACGTTTTGACTGTAATTTGACATCGTACAAAATCATTTAAAACCCTGGTGTTATTTTTGATAACTACAATTAGTGCCATGTCACGAAATGTTAAATGGCTAGTCACAGTAGTTTGAAGATATTCGAAACATAAAATACTCAGAAGTACATTCTCTATAACATGATTTGCTTAAAACCTTCTCCGTTGAGCAGCTAAACACATCTTTAGCATGCTGCAAATTTGAAAAGCTTTTCAAGAAACATGCTTGGAGACATTTGAATCAAGTTAAGTGTTGGAGTTTGCATTCTTCAAAAATTTTACATCAATGGTGTCCCTTTTACTGCAAATGAATATCGGTTATCAGGCTCCTCGACGACTGAAATCCGCCCTGAACAAAAACATATCGCTCTATCTCTGTTTTTTTGTTCGTTCACATTTTCTGTGAAGAAACTGGGACCACAACATGGTCAAAATATTTGTCTCTTTCAGTACTCTTGAGTTTATTCTACTTCTTGCCTCTCAATAGCTTCATGAAAGGAAATGGTAAATTCGTTCGGTGAATTAAAATACATGACAAGGGGGAAAAAATGATTTTAAAAAACGTCTCAAGTTCTGAGGTTCCAAAAGGATGGCAGAGATTGCAAATGTCGGCACACGGTAGCTTCGATTCCTGGAAAGTCAAAGCATGTCTTTTAGAAATGTACAGCTGTTTTCTTTACGATTCTTAAAAAAAATGCTTTCGCACAGAAATGAAGACGTCTTTCCGGTTTTTAAACCAAACATTTTTGCTTTCGTCCCCTCGTTTCAACTGAAGTTCTTCCCTCCATTGCCGATGAGCTTCCCCTTTTTCTTGAGTCTTCTCAGAAGGCAGGCGGCGATGCCTAAAGCGCCACCCTTTAAAAAGCGAACAAAGTTATCTCCCACCAGCGGGCCCATGGCAAACAGCCCAGGCTCATTGGTACACTCAAAGGTGTACGGGTTAATGTCTATGGGGTTCTGCTTGCAGGAAATCGGCTTTGTGGGGTCTTGACCCAGATACTGGCCGTGGCCTTTGAGGAAAAACAAATTGGGGCTGGTCCCGATCAGTACCAGGGCCATTGAGATCTTGAATGCCTTTAGGGCATTGTTTCCCTGCAGCAAGCACTTCATATCAGACTGTAAGGAAACCACGCAGTGTCCCGGGAAACTTGTGTAGTCGGCAAAGTGGCTGACGCTCGCGTTACCGGTCATGCTAGCAGCCACCAACTGTGGCCTGGGGCACATCTTGGCGCAAACGGAAGAAGCAATACTCATCGTCTGAGCCCTGCTTGAAGAAGACGAGGGAACCGCATTTGTGTAGGTCTGAGAGCACATCATGTTGTAGACCTTGTGGTACTCTGGGTACAAGGTCTTTGGCAACTGTTTGAAGATGAGGTCGGCGTCATCGACACTCTTTCGAAAGACATGCAGCACTCTGACGTTGCAGCTGCAAGCGCACAGAACCGCGTCTGCGGCACTTAAGCCGGCCCCGACTATTAAGATTGGATCTGAGTTTCTATCAAGCTTTTGCAGGCTAATAGCCAAGCCCAGGTCGGCGATGCTGTGGTACACAAAGGGTAGGTCCTCTCCCTCCACGCTTAATCGAACCGGTGAATCGGATGCACCGGTGGCCAGGACCACGTTCTCCGCAAACAGAGAGAAGGGAACATGAGTTTTGTTCTGCAGCTGTTGGTATCCCCTGACTTCCCATAGAGGGCCCAGTCCTCCCTCGCTGATGCTTTCTACTCCATTACCCTCGAAGCTCTCATCTCCGCAATCATCCACTCTTTCGTCTCCGAAACGAGTGTGTCCATTTTTCAGATATTCCGTCTTGTGGTCCCGGCAGAGTCTTTGGACTGAGGTCACGTAGGTGTTGTCGACAAAATTCTTTTGGAGGCCTTTTAGCTTCACATAGTTGCGGTAATAGGAAGAGATTTCCTCAGGTGTGGCCCTGTCATTGGTGACACCCCTTGGAGGAAGAAAATGTCAATGAGCAAAGGCAGCAGAAAACAAAAGTTGATGGATGTTCTATCAGTACCTTCGTTTTACGCCGATCAGGTCCCTGTAGTTGACTCCGGGAAGCTCCATCCAGATGCCAAGACTTATAGTCAGCATGGAGCCTTCCATTGCCTGAAAAGGAAAAAGGGGGTGACTCGTCAAAAAAATAAGAGAAAACCCCAAAGTGCATACAAAATTATTGTATTGTATTGTATTGGCCCGAATATAAGACGTTTTTGGGATTTTTTTGCATTGAAATAAGACCGAAAAAGTGGGGATCGTCTTATATTCGGGGTCTAGACATTATACCCATTCACGACGATAGATGGTGCCAGATATCATTGAAGCGAATGCTCAACTTGACTCCACAGGCCTCTCAAATATATTGTTATAATCATTTGTTTCAGGTGTACTGTAATTATTTTCTGTATAACAATTAATTTGGTGTTCAAAAAGTCTTTTTTCAAACATGAGTTTTGAAAAAGAGGGCGTCGTCTTATAATCAGGGCCGTCTTATATTCGGGCCAATACGGTATGATTGAACTCACGTGCCAGGCTCCCCCAGGTGTTGCTCTCCCTAAGACGAGATGTGGGATGTGTTGCTGTTTGTCCCTCCTCCACTGAAGCACAGGAGGGTACTCATAGCCGTAGTCGGCGTTTGGGTGCAGCAGTGTGTCAAATAGCACAGCCACGGGGTTCCTTGACCGCCCCTCAAGACCTTCACTCAAGTGTTCGAGATCCTGCAGACAAAAAGCAACTGGGTTTGATGGGAATTGGTTGTGAGCAAACATTCTCGGTCTCACTGTGCATTATTTCAAGTCTGCTGTACTTTTACTCGATCCTTAGATCATATACAGAGTGCTTACCAATAAGTCATCTTCACAAAACAGAACACCACATACACACAACGGGAGAGTCTCAGTGAGGAGAGAAGTTTTGAGTCTAAGATACAGTGGTAACTTCATTCAAGAGTTTAATTTGTTCCGTCATTGAGCTTGTAACTCGATTTACTTGTTTCTAAAAATGTGATTTTTGGTTCAGGAGGACGCGAGAGCACCTGGAGAAAACCCACACTATCACAAGGAAGACATGAAAACTCCACAAGAAATAGTCTGAACTGTATTCAAACCCGTAAGCCCGCGAGATCTTTTTTTTTTTGCTGAAGAACATTTCTTGTGTTCTCCGTTTTTACCTGTTCAGTGACGGCAAGGTGTTTGGTCTCCTGCAGTTTTCTGTAGAGTATCGGGTTTGGGTGGACCGTTGTTGGGTCGAAGTAAGGTTTGTTGCCACTGAGCAGATACGACAGACAAATACCTGATGGTCCGTTTCCTGAACAGAAAAAGAGGAGCGACGAAGGAATTAGCGCATCACGGAACAATCTCAACGACTCAAATGATGACGATGTCTGCTGAACGCTAGGTGAGGTTCGCGGCAAGTGAATTACCTATGATGATGACAGGAACAATGGGTGGGTGTTCTTGTGGGTGAGTGGTTTCTTCTAGAAGAGGCATGACGGGAGCCTGAGACACAGTTGGCACTGTGGAGGAACACAAAAGTTGCGGACGTTTCCAATATTTTATTGACTGTAGAGCCTCATTGGTGCTCGTGGGGTTTTTGTTTTTTTGTCAGGACTTGATCAGTTGAACAGCTTTAAACTGTCCTGCTGTCATTGTTTGCGCACGGCCATATTGTCATTTTGATCTCATGATCTAACCCCCCCTTATATGGAAGCACCCTGTCACAAGATAAAATGCCAACCCTTTTCCCTTCCTGCCAGAGGGTGCCCACACCCCCTGGCCCATCCTATCGAACACCGCCTGAGGCCAGGCTTCCATCTCTTTAACCCTAGTGATGCTTCCCAAACAAAAGCCAGTTCTAATCAGATTTATATAGGCTGGGGGCCCTGTTATGAAACATTACTATTGTGTGTCGTGCATGTTTGTGTGTTACACGACGATGCCATTGTGTGCCCACCGGGCAGCAAATCCCCTCTGATCACTCCTCCCCAGCGGGCTCTAATCTCACTGTGTTTGTTGATATCTTTACCGCCCTCTAACACAACAGCAGAAATCTTAATCATGTAGTTCTTGCGCTCTGGCAGAGCCAACCATCAAAGTTCCTTCCTCTTAGAGAAGCTTCTGCCATAACACACTCATGATTTCCCTGAAAATCATGCCAGGTAGAGTACAACAGTATCCCTTTGGCCTTGTTTCTAACTAAAACCCAGAGGAACCTCAATTGACGGAAGTCCATTCATGTATTAGGGTTAGTTTGAATCGGTTAGTATGACTATTTATTAGTGTTACGACGGCGTGAACACTCCCTTAAAACATGAAGGACAGTGCCCTGGGCACTTCCCATGTATGCTGAGTATGACCAGGGCTAGAGTTAGCATGATTAGAATAAGTATGACTATACTTGCTTTCTCGTGATCAGTCACCCAAGAGAGAGTAGGACAGTACCATCTTGAATGAGTTTTACGGGTAGTATGACTGACCAGGGTTATAGTTAGTATGATTAGGTCGAGTATGAGGGTTAGTATGACTCAGATTAACCCCTTCAGGGCCAGCGGTTACTACAGTGGATAGCAACAGTGGACGTTTTATCAGCTTATCAGGTTGGTATGACTCAGGTTAGAATTCATATGACAATGATTAGGGTTATTATGACCATGAGGGTTAAGATTAGTGTAACCAGGGTTAGGGTTAGCTTGACCAGGATAAGCACTAGCATTAGTATGACTGGTGTTTAGATCAATAACTAAGGTCAGCACTCCCACAACCGGCCGTCCCGGCAAACACAAAAAGCTCGAGTAGAAAAGTGCTTCTAAATTCTTACCAAATTTCCCAAGCACATTGTACAAGCGGGCTGGAGTTGACCCGGGTTAAAGTTTGATTACTTTAGAATTGGGTTAGTGAGACTAGAGTACGGTTATGCTGTAGGATCACTGTATTTTACATTTGTAAACATTTTGTTGCCATTCAAGGCAGTTTAATTGCACATATGGCATGTCATGTTTGAAAAGCACTGCGCCTCTATTTGTGACCGGTGGGATTTTTGGCACCATTTAATAATAGCAATCACCATGTTTACATTTTTTATCCATATTTTTTTTTCCATGTTCTGATTATGCAAGCAGCAAATAATAAACATCAAAACATCTCTAATTAACTGACATATTGCTCCGCCAGCAAGCGCCTCCAATGTATTTCATTTTGGAACATATTACAATACAATACAATACATGCTGATTTATATAGCGCTTTCACAAACAAAGCCCTTAACAAAACAGTTCACCATAAAGTAAAATAAATAAACACAACACATAACATAAAACACGGACAGTAGTGCAGTCCTAACCACTTTTCCGTCACACGCTTTGTTGTTTGAAGCAGTTTGATATTGGCAGCCAATACCTCATGTACAGCAAATATTGCATCATTGAACCACTGAGGTGGTTCCATCTAAATGCACGTTTTATACTCTTGCCTTTTAAGTCTTGGGACCATATAGACATTTTAACTTACAGGTACAAGTAATAACATTCCACTAATTATCCTCACACTAGCGCACTGCACTCCATCATGGGATAGAATAACTCTTCGACTGTTAGATCCCCTCAGTTTGTTTTACAATAAACATCTTTTGATGTTCAGATTCAATGGAACATGGTGTTCTTAGGTTATTCATATTGTTCAACTACACCTACAGAATGTTTGCTTCTATAAATTGGAAAAAGAAAGGAAATCATTCCAGGCCTCGTTATTTGCGCATGCTACACATTCAAATACAACAAGAATGTTGCATTACTGATAAGATTTTTTCCCCTCCCATCATCCTGCTTTACACTTCAGTCTATCTCAGTCCAGCAGCTTGTCAAGTGCTTAGCCATGTCTCCATCATTCCATTATTGAGGTCGAACGCCAAAGCAGGGACGATGAAAAGTCCCATTCAAGGACGGCGCGTCTCTTACCGCTCTTAGGATGGTGTCTCTTCCTCCACGCTATGTCCTGTGATGACGACAAACGACGATTTGTGTGTGCCTTATAAATACGCAGATGCTTGTGGGAGGATCTATAAGCACAAGCCACGTAGTTCCATCTGATCGTCTGAGAATGGACCCGTTCTTCGGCGCCCGTGTGTCAGACTGTGTCCGTGTGGGATTAAAAATAATAATACGTGTCGTCACATGCGCATCTCCTCTGCGCCGGCAAGTGTAGGCGCGTTCACGCACGATTCACACATCCAAATCTGCGCATCCGTGCACGCTGATGCTCTCTGCATACTCCACGTGGGAGCGTGCACAGAAAGCCGGCTCCCCCCCGTCAGCACACCACAGGCCAAAACGACACCGGATTTTGGCCATCACAAATTTGTGATACAAACACTGCTTTAATAAACGTGGCCACCATCGATGTATTTGTTCAATCGTTTTATTTGAAGAGCAGCGAAAATCAGTCGTGATAGTTGAGACGATTTTCCCCCCACATACTGTACTTTAGTCGTATTTAGTTAGTTTTTGTTGTTATGGTCAGTTCTGTTCTCGTGTACATGTAGTCTGCTTGTTTACGATTTTTAATAAAATTGTATTGTAGTAAGATTTGCGCTTAATGTAGATTTTTCTCAGTATCAAATGTAGGGTATTTGAGTTTGAAATCAAAACGCGTTTGGTGATACAATATAATTACGACGTTTATTTGAGGACTTGAACGCAGCAGCACAACCATTGGCCAGTGTATCACAGCTTGCTATGACGTACTTTGATCACGTGTTCAGGAGAGATGCTACTTTATAACAACTAACCATAAAGCAAATTGACCTTAAAGCTTTTGGCCAGTGTGTGTTTTTGTGTTTATAAGCGTGTGCCTATATACCTTTTTTTTCTAAATCACCCAACTCACGTATTAGATTTACAGTTTTGAGTTAATTTCCCAAACGCGCCATAACTCGCTAGCAGGCTAACAAAGTCACGTGATCAACTCTCAGTGGTTTGGCTGGGTGAAGCGTCGTCCCACTTGTCCTTCTATCTAGCGCATACTGTGTAGCTGTTAGCATGTTTGTAGCATGCGGCTAAACGCCCGTTAAACATGGTGCACCTCTGTAGAATTCGCCTCCGTAAAGTAAGTATTACTCCGCCGACTAGTGTCCTCGCTGATTAGCAAATAATTGCAAGCGCTTGGTAGTTAATGACTCGCTACCATGCTGTCAGCCCCGAGTTGTCAAACGGTGAATGGATGCTATCTGCGTAAACCGTGTGTTACTATCATGCTTTTGAAAGTATAAAATTGAAACATTTAAAGGACAACAGAGGATAATTGTGCATGTTTTCATCGATTTAAAACAGCTCTCGTGATTTTGTGAAGTGTTTTCGTCGAAATGCCCCTAGGATCAAGAGGTTCAGACACACACTGAACGGAAACAAACAATTTTCGATCCCATTTTTCATGCGAATGCATCCACTTCACAGGTGTGGCATTTTAAAATGTTCATTAGACAACATGATCATGCACAGGTCTACCTTAGTCTGCCCACAATAAAAGGCCCTTAAAAATGTGCAGTTTCACTTAATCGGGGGGGGGGGGGGGGGGGGGGTTGTCTGGGGACAGAAAACCAGTCAGTGCTTGGTTGCAGAAAAACAATGAGTTGATAGGTGTGACGATTTGAAAGGCACCTCAGGCACCCTACTTACAAATAGGAATAATACGATCACATCCGATCTGTTTTATTGGTGATAAAAATGTAGTTTTTAAGACAAATGTCATGACATGTTTTTCCAAAAATCTTTTTCAGTATGGAAATTTCGTGGACAACCTTCGACTGTATGTCCGCGGAGGCGCTGGCGGCATGGGCTTGCCCCGCATTGGGGGCCACGGAGGAAACGGGGGAGACGTTTGGGTGGTTGCCACAAAGAGCATGACCTTAAAGAAGGTCAAGGAAAACTACCCTCACAAACGCTTTGTAGCCAACGTAGGAGGCAACAGCAGGTGGGAGCGTATAGTCTGGATGCTTAAGTGGAAGTTTTAATGAGGACGTATAAATGTTTGCTTTGTTTATTTGGCTAAAAAAGAGCTTTGTCAACAGTGTGCGTTCACTGAAAGGACAGAGAGGGAACGACACTGAGATTTTGGTTCCCGTGGGTGTCACAGTCACGACTGATGATGACAGGATACTCGGTAGGTCAAAAACCGCCTCATGTCATATGCTCGTATTTTGTCTTCCTTACATGGTGTATGCAGTTTGTTGTCGTCCTTAGTTTCACAAGGAATGAAAAGGGAGCAATTTAAGTTTGAAAACAATACACTGGTGCCACTGTGCTATGTTCAAATATTAAAATTTTCCCATAGGGAACAATGTGAAAAGAACTAATCACTTCCAGGGTCATACTATTAACAATAGAGGTCGTGTTTTGTTGAACATTTTAACGTTTCTGCCCCCCCCCCCCCCCAAAAAAAAATGGCAACAACTGTTTCATGTATTAGGGTTGTTTAGCGGTGTAGCCCTGTCTTGTCACATATTCGGATTTTGCGACTTTACATAATCTCAGATTGCTGAAGATTTCATTTTTTGCTGTTTTTGTGCGGAGACAAAAGTAAAGTATTACTTTGGCACCATCTTGTGGAATGTTGTTGCTGTTTGATTTCCTGTATGAATACTGTCCTGAGTTTGAGATATCCCGTATTGTTGTCAATCGTTGAATGTCTCATGAGCTTCCCAGAAGTGAAACCGAAAGTATGTTTCTGCTTCTCTCCCTATTAGCTACTTAGAATAGTCCACGTGGTCTACTTTGGCATTACAATATAACTGCATTTTTGCGTTTGAATGCCAAAAAGTTACTTGTGCACTAAATACTGAAAGCATCGTAAAGCATCAACACGATTGCTTCGAGCATGTACACAGTCCTACACCCATGTTGCATAGACGCCTGTCTTCTGGAGTGAAATTACTCAACGCAAACAAAGCACCTCCACATGAGGCTTTCCAGGCCAAAAAAAAAGACCTCTCAAATATAGACACCAAAAAACTGTCAGTGAATTCAAGTTTACAACTACTGTATATCAAAGATTCCACCAGATGACACCAACGTAATAATGATTTATTTGTGGGTTCACTCTTTTCCAATTGTGTTGCTGCTCCCCCATAAGGAGACTTGAATGCGGAGGGTGATCGAGTACTTGTGGCCAAAGGAGGACAAGGAGGCTCCTTCTCCTCCTCCTTCCTGCCCAGTAAAGGCCAGTCGAAGCTTATCAGGCTGGACCTCAAACTCATCGCTGACATGGGCCTGGTGGGGTGAGTGCACAACGTCAAGAGTCTCTTACGTTCCATCAACTCGCAAAGTGGCTTGTGAGAACTTTTCTCTCCGTCAGGTTTCCAAATGCGGGAAAGTCGTCTCTGCTGACTGCCTTGTCGAATGCAACCCCTCAAATAGCCAGCTACCCATGTAAGCGCATCTGCAGTAATCATGAATCATTAGAGCTGAACATTCATTGTCTTTACAAGTGCCTGTTTTTTTTTTGTTTGTTTTTTGCAGTCACCACATTGAAGCCCCAGATTGGAAAATTATTGTACGAGGACCACAACCAGGTGTGAAAAATTCCTCATCATTCCTTGATGTTACTCGTCATGTGCTGATCGCTTGTCTTTCGTCGCCGGTCTAGATCTCTGTCGCGGACCTCCCGGGCTTGATCGAAGGCGCTCACATGAACAAAGGGATGGGACACAAGTTCCTCAAGCATGTGGAGAGAACCAAGCAGCTGCTGTTTGTGGTCTGTGAAACATTAATAACTCATCAGCACTTGATGGGGGATAAAGATTCAACACATACATTCTGGTTTGTTCGGATTTGGGAAAACATTCCCATCGGAAACAATGCAAATTCTCAGAAATTCTTACAAGCACTGATTTTGTGAATCATCGACACGCATGCGTTTCATTTCCAGTTTTGTTTGAAAAGGTGATTTAATTTATTTATTTTTTCCCAGGTGGACGTTTGCGGCTTCCAGCTCGCAAGTCAAACGCCGTTCAGGTCCGCTTTTGAGGCCGTACAGCTGCTCACCAAGGTCACAATCATCAGGCGATAACGAAGTCACTCTTTTTCTTCTCTTCGAATTTAATCCTGACTCGTGTGTCTCTCATTTGCTTTCCAGGAGTTGGAGCTTTACAAGGAGGAGCTTGTGAGCAAACCAGCCCTACTGGTGGTCAACAAGATGGACCTGCCCGAGGCCGACCACAAACTAGAACAACTGAAAGAGCAACTCCTCAACCCCGAAGGTAAACGCATTAGGCTACGATAAACGGGTGCTTTTGTTGAACAGACGTTAAGAAACTATCTGTGTGGTGCAGAGTTCTGCCATACGTTGCCCAATGACATGACACCGAAGAGTCACTTGGCGTTCAGGCACGTCGTTCCCATCTCCGCCGCCACCGGGCTCGGCGTCGACCGTTTGAAAGCTTTCATCCGAGAGTCGCTGGAGGAAGAGGCCTCCGAGGCCACCGAGATGTTCCGGCAACAAAGACTGCAACTTCTGAGGCAGCGCTCACGATAAGCGCGTGGACTTGTGTACTGTATGTTACGCAGTTAACAAAATATTCGATACACCTCCGATTCAAGGGCTGCATCGAAGCATTCTGCCTTTACAAAGAAAGCCATTGTAAAGGATTGAAACGATCAGAGAGCTCATGATATTGTTTCAAGATTGTACTTTGTCATGGTGAACAGTGACACTTGCAACTGGGAGTTATTTGATATTCAAGTATTCACTATTTCGCTGAGATATTATGTTGATTCTACTTTTGTTGTGAGAATTTCCCTTGAGGAAATATATCTATTAAAATTAATTTTAAAAGAGTTTCCTTTTGCAAGACCTAAAACATTTCATCACACCTCAGATGCTAGAAAAGGAGACCATATTACGTTTTTTTTAAAAATTTGGGACAATTAATGTGACCTAGAATGTTAACAATTCATTTTAACACAAATCTTTTTAAAAGAGGAAGTAAACAAACAACGGCGGTAATGTGGTTAAAACCCGGAATGTGTCATTTATAACAGTGAACAAACGTGTCGATGAAAGATTTATTTTATATTAAATATTACAATACAGAATTAGGGAAAAAAAATAGGGGGCTTGATTTTTGCATCAGTCTGTACAGCATACAGGCAATAGTAATTCACAAACGAAAGACAAGAGTGTCCTCACAGGTATGACAAGTGGGGCGAACATCTTCCTTTGAAATGAAAGGATGTGACATGTTGATATTTGGAGTCCTCCAAGGATACATTCAATGGACAGGAAGTCCTGCGCGTGTCTGTTGGGTGAATTTTTGTCCATGACATCAAGACAAACACATTTCACTGAATGTAATGCAATATCATTGTTATTCTTAACATTAAAAAGTTGTGATGCTGATGAAGAGCTCTAGTTGAAGGCATTTCTCATTCATGGTCAACAACAAGCACTAATGGGAAAATCAATGTGTCAGTCATACATCAAAGGACTTCTGTACTGACGAGTGAGCCGCCGCCGCTGTACATAATGTCAAGAATACAAAGGTACTTAATCCAAAATATACTACAGTGGTCGCAATATTAATTCAGTAGGGTGCCCTTCATAGTAACGCTAAAGCCTAATACAGACATGAATTACAAATGTGCTAAACAAAATGACACTATTAACTGTACAAAGAATAAGTTATGTCGCATTTCATTAACCCCCCCCATAAAATAGCAAGCGAATGATTTTCTTTACCGTTTGGATTTCAACATTGACATTTAAAGACAATAAAACTAGGCAAAATGTTTCTCTGTCATGCTCGTTTCCAGTTATGCTCATCTAGAGCACAGGTGTCAAACTCAAGGCCCGGGGCCCCGATCTGGTCGACCACATAATTTTACGGGGCCCGTAACACCAAATCAAACTTGTTAACTTCCACGATGTTACCGAATTTACCTAGATTCATATTCTCATACACAATAAGAGATATTGTAATCGTTTTCTTGTTGCCACAAACTGTTATCCTTGACTTCTTTCTATGGTTGCAGTCATAACAGCTCTCCAAGGGAAACGGTAAAACTGAAACATGGCCCGTGACAAAAATGGGTTTGACATTCCTGGTGTAGAGGAATAACTCGGTATAACTGTTATGCTGTTGGTCCATACAGCACAGTCCTGGGTCGAGGAACGCACAAAGAGCGGTTTGATCCGGCCGGCCATGTAATTCTCAAAACAAATCACACCTCACAGGAGCTGTCATTTCCAATTATTCTTGGACAATGTTTTTGTCATTAATGTATTATAAAATGTATATAAAAAGGACTTTAAGAGAAAGGTCACCCATTTCAATTGAAACAACAAATGCACACTTGTGGTTACAAGAGTTGTGCTAAACCACCGAGGAGATTGCTAGCTAGATTAGCTAGCTAACGAGCGAGATTCAGACGCTAAACAGAAAACTAGCCATGAAAGGAACAACCTGGTTTGTTGTGTGATTTGCGTGTTTGTACAATGTCTTTATGAAGTTATTCACCACAATACAAACGACAAAAAGAGTTTGCAACCACGCATAGTTATCACAAAAGCAAACAGTTCGCCAAGTTATTCGCCTAGGACTGCTTATTTTTTCTTCTTGTATTTGGCACCATGCTGCCTCTGACAGGTCATTCGTGGTACTTCAGCAGACTTAAAAAGTCACCATTTGTGGTTGCGTGTGGTCCACTTTTTTTTTCCGCGCACATTTTAGAAATCGATTAAGATGTTGAAAGTGTGGTATAATTAATACAACTGCAAAACACAAATTTAAGAAATTCAGAACATTTTCTAACAATTACTCCTGTTACAATCCGAGTAACACAAATTACAAAGCATTTTACCATTGTGGAGACCACACATCGGCATATATTACTCCCCTCTCTCTTACTTAGTTTTCCAACCTTCCTGCATGATCCAACTTTCTCATTATTGGGCGGATTTTTATTTACTGCTCATAAATTAATGTGGCATGAGCTAAATGTCAATCACTATAGTAGGACCGCAGATTTGTCACCCAGTGTATACATGATGAAAAAGTAACACAAAAATGGACTACAACGTTAAAAGTGGATGTGTGTGCACCTCGCTTTGTACCACATCAATGTGCATCTTTCTGCTCTAATTGTGAAAGGGGAGGACGGTTTCGGCAAAGGGTGGACTTACTGTAACAATGGATGTAACGCGATGAGTGAGAGGTACACCAAACACAAAGAGCAGTGGGACAGGCGGCTTTTCAAGGGGGTTCTGTCAAACTTGGGTTCTGGAGAATAATCCGCAATATATAAAAGTATGGCATATTGTTTTTTTTTTTAAGTGTAAATATACTTTTGCCCACAAATAAAACAAATGATTGAACTGATTTTTTTTCCTCTCTACCTTTGCGCCATATCTGAAAATGATTTATTGTTATAGAAACAAAAGGCCATGTTTTTTTAGAGAATATAATCAATTTTTAATTTTTTTTTTAATTAAAGTAGTAATGACCAGAATAAGAGACACAGTGCTATGAGAATGGAATTGTATGTCTGATACTCACTTATGACTTTATCTTGGAAAAATACGACTTCATTCTCGTAACATGCCAACCTTTTCTTAAAAATAAATAATTTTCAGTCCTATAACATTAACGTTATGGGGTGCATATTGCAGTTTACGGTTAGCCATCTTCAAGATCACCAGTAGTCTGTAGAAAAATGTCTCCTCTGGACCTTGAAAATTGCCCATCCCCCCCCCGAGCCAAGTGGACCAAATATATTTGTACATTCTGTCGTGAATGGAGACTGCAGCATTAGTCGTCACACAGCAGTTTAAAAAAATGCACAGTTTGCTTTACATATGTACACACCATACAGCGAGGAGGAGGGTGCGTGTTCATCTCCCATTTTTATGAGCGATGATGCAATATTGTTATTTCTGACGAAAAGAGAGAGCGAGAAATGTGAAACTGTGTCATGCGTTGTGTCCAAAAGGTACCTTTGGAGCTGCTTCATGCATTCAGTGTTTGTAGCCACAAATGCTCCACGAAATCCAGTGAGGCAGCAAAGAAGTGTGGACCACACGGGGTGGGTTTGGAAAGGATGGCTCAAGGTGTTGTTGTTGTTGTTGGTGGTGGGTTTTTTTCTCTGGGAGGGTTGGTGTAGGTCTTAGCTCCAGTTCTGCACCTCTTCGGGTTCATCCAGCGTCTTGACTGATGAGATGCTTGTCACTCATCCTGGTCTACGTTCGGAGTCCATTTTGTTTTGTTGTTGTGCGCGTGTGTGTCTTCACCTCATGACAATGTGTTTTCCTCTGCGCTTATATTGACGTCTCCCACAGCTGCAGAGAGAACAGGAGAAAAATGTGTTTACAAAGCCATCATGACACTTGCTTATCTATAGCAGTTGTTGGAATTAAGTGTGTATGTCCGCATTTTTTTTTTTTGGTCGTAGTAAGATCCCGTTTTCTTTTTTATGGTATGTGTTACACTTTTCTTCTTTAGGCACCAATAAAAATAATCAAAACACTTGTGGAGTTAATCATTTTATAATGCCATGACATTAAATTCACCAAAAGTGCAATTTACAATGAGAATAAAGCTTTTATTTTTAATTTAATTTTATTTAATTTATTGTGGTGGCTGGCTGTCATTTGTCGTGGTGTCAAAAAATACAGCACGGGTGTCATTTTTGTCACGAGCAATATCGTAGTTGCGGTTTGCCTCACAGGGCTGTTACATCACCATATAAATGTTTCACCACCTCATATCACATACACACAAGAAATTGACCAGATAGCTAGTGTTGAAATCAAAAGTCAAGGATAATATTTTGCTCGAGTATTATTCAAGTTACTGTAAAAAGAATGAATTAAATTAATGAAAAAAAAAAGATCCACGACATCACGGATGACATATCACTCTTCAGTTTGTTCGGCCACAAAGATTGCATCATCAAACAAAGCAAGCCGTTTTCCCAATTTTAGACAGACAGCTTAACCACTGACCCTGGCGCTCTGCCTGTTTGCTTTCCGCTGGTCGTCGGGCAGAGGCGGCATGGGGTAAGGGTATCTCCTGCTGGATGCGATGGATCCTGTAGAGGAAGTGGGAGACTTGGCGGGGGAAAGGGTCCTGCAGGGAAAAGAATAAAGGACATCATTTCAAAAAATCCAAAACTAGAATCGCATTCGGATTCAATACAATTGTCAAAGGTTGCCCCGAAACGCTGCTGTGGCTTGTCAGCCGAAGCACACATATACCAAATTATCATCAGCTAGTATGTGCAAACTAAGTACAGCAGAGGGCAAGCCAGTTCCCAGCAGTGTGGCTGCACTCGTGCTCCCTCACATCATAGACTTACATTTTTTTTTTTAAGTTCATAGCAACATCACCCCGAAGGAGTGTAGTCCAACGCGAGAAATGCTGAGTGTGAGGACAGAGCACATGTGAACAGTGCTGGGAAAAGAGCGAGAGCAGCCTCAGAGGACGCCAATCTGACGGACGAGTCAAGGAGCCACAATGAACCCGAGCCTGACACCAAATCAGCAAAGTGGAGGAGAGAGAGACGAGATGCAACATGCTGTCTTTATTTACATTTCCCATTTCCTAATACGAATAATTTATATGGACTGTATATACAGTAAAATGATTGACAAATTCCCCTACTGTCTGAGATGTTATCCAGTATCGTAATGTGTTTTAATGCGTATTCTTTCCATTTTTTGTGTAAGCTCTCATCCAATCTGATGCCTTCGAATGAACTTCAGGGATGCATCACGACCAATTAAAAAATATTTGAATATAACCAAGCAGAAATGACAGCGGATGTGAACCGCCCACCCCCTCTCAGCATCTCTCCTCTGTTGTTATGGAAACAATATCGTCGTGGGCACAGCGTTCAGAGTGGCGACCTGCTGGTGGTCAAAGGGGACGCACAGTGTTGGACACACACACGCACACACACACACATACAAACAGAAACGCACACACACACGCGCGCGCACACACACACTTGACGCAACAACGATGAACATGCAGACGCGAGAGGATATGAAGTGGGGGCTTCGAGAAAATGGACATGAACACTCGCATTCAACACAAATAGACATTTTGGATCAACATAAAAAAGCCACGAGAGCCAGACAAAATTGGTATCTTGTATGCTTTGCAGCAACCCCTCTCTGCAACAGATTTTGTTGTTGTTGTTGTAATGTCATAATTTCATTTAGCTTGCCCAAGCCGTAAATAACAGCAAAGAAAGCGGCGGGAAGGAGGTGGAGGAGGAGGAGGACAAGGGATGAGACAGATCTGAGATAATACCTAAGGTACGGTCCTTGCGTGTTTTTATTCACATCTTCTACCCATTTAGTTACATCATAATAGTCTGTTTTGTCGTGAGGGGTTAAATACCTGTGGGAGGGGAGAAGGGGGTGATAGACACAAACAAGGAGAGGAGAGGGAAGGAAAGAATGGAAGGATAGAAAAGGAGCGAGTGTTGGGAGGGAGGGAGGAAGAGGAGAAATTTTAAGAGAGTAGAGCAGAGACATCCTCAACAGACAGCACGATGCAACTGGCCAGTGGATGAACTTTATGGATGAAAAAAATTTTCACACACATATATATATACAGACACACACACACAACCACACGTCCACCCACATACCACCCTGCATTGTGCATTCCAAGGCTCGACAACATCATCACATCATTCCAATGTCAGTGGCATGCTTGCAATGCAAAGAGATGCAAACTCCTTGTGATGCCAAACACAGCCTGTGCGCGCAGGCGTCATCACGGTTCATTCGCAGGCATACGCTAAATAACAAGGTGCACCTACAGTGGACATAAAGTCTACACACCCCTATTCAAAATACCCAGACCAAGATACATCATTCTCAACCTTTTTCACCAATAATGTCACCTATAATTTATTTAATATGGTCATAGTAACAAATTAAAGTAACCATTTATACCAGGAGTGGGCAAACTTTTGATTCTTACAACTGACAGGTTACAGGTTATAGAAAAAAAAAGATGTATGTAAAATATTAATATTGAAAATAAAATAATATTTTAAACATGTAAATGTTAATATTTAAATGTCTATTCTAATTAACAATTATTTATTACATTACCTAACATTTATAGTGTATATCTGTATAATTGACCAAGATTTTTATCCTATTACTGAAAATGTAATTTTGTATGTATTTAAAAACAAACGTTTTAATTAGAGCTGTCAGTTTAGCGCGTTTTTATTGGCATTAATTTAAATGAATTTTAACGCGATTAAATTTTTTCTCGCGAGATTAACGCGGCACACGACACAAGCGGATGTTACTTGTTTGGGACTATTTTGTGTGGAAGGTTACAGTGTTCTGCGTCCATATAAATAGAGCGTGTGGAGCTTCTCTGTGTTTGTCTGACAGTGGTAGCGACCTAGCGAAAATAAAACGTGTCCAGTGTTGTCATTCGAAATGAGGTCTACACAAAAACTGTAGAAAGACTTCCGCACAAGAAGGACCAACACAATCAACAGAGCCTGACTGTGTTAGTGGGAGTGACCCCCCCACCCCTTTCAGAATGGTTTGCCCCAGCAGCATGGGAGAAGTGCTTGCGCTTTTTTGTACGGCGGGCAGTTTTGAATACAGCGGCACTTAATGAACACTGGTGTCCGGTGTCTCGTTATTCTTCAACAAACAGAAACAGACTGCTGTGTTCAAAGTAAACTTGAGAAAAACGAAGTATGCAACCATGGTTTAAATCTACTATAGGCTGAGTACTAGTTTACCTTAGATGTGCACTTTATAATGTTATATTGCTCTGTTTTGATTTCATTAAAAAAGCTGTTAAAGCAGCTGTTGTGTGACAAAATATTGTTTTCACTGTTGTTGATGGAGAGTAATATTGTGTGAGAGATTATGTGTGAATAACTGCTCCAAGTGAAAAATGTTCATGTAAAATTGAAAATTGAAATTGTTATTTCAGTAAATATTTGCATTTGGCACGTAGAAAACGGATTCATGATTCCATGTTGATGAGAGCATTAAAATGGGGGAAAATAGGACGAAAAAATGTCAAAGGAAATTCAGAAACTATAAAAAATGTGTGAGTAATCATGATTATTTTTTAGTCCATTTGAGTTAATTATGACAGTTGCATTTTTAATTAGATTAAATACTTTAATCGTTTGACAGCTCTAATTTTAATAAGTGATTGGTGGGCCGCAACCATAGTTCGCCCACCCCTGCTTCAAGTTGTCCCACCCGATGTTTTCCTCCCGTGCCGCAGCAGTGAGCTCACCCACCGCCCATCAGGCACTGAAAAAAAAACGTTGTGTCGTCAAGTGGGTGCACAAAATAAAATCATCTGGATTCAGATATATTTTTAATGAGATGTATAGTCTACTTAAAAAAATGTATTTGGATCCAGATTATTTAATTTCATTGAACCACCCTACAAAATAAAATGGAATAAATTCAACCGCAATTTTTTTTCAGTGTCGGGGGAAACTTACTCAGTGGAGTTTGAGCGAGCACGGAACTTCTTTCCTTTCAGTTTCTTGCGATGGCCGCTCATGTTTCCTGGCAACAGAAAGAGGCAAAGGTCATAAACGTGAACGGCAGAGGTGACCTCTTGTTGCGTTTGCCGGCTCTTACCTTGCCACGAGTTGCTCCTTGGTCGCCCGTTTTCACAAATGTCAGAGATGTGTTTGGCGTCTGGGATTCTCTCACTCCACGAGTGGGACAGGCCATTTGATCTACACGCACACACACACACACGCAAACACACACACACGCACACACACACATAAGGATACCATTGATATTAATGTGCACATATAGTTTTCAGAGATGGCATTTGTGGCAGACAGTGACAAAATGAGCAGCAGACTGACACATTGAAAAGGCTAGAAGTAAGAAGATACTCTGATACCTAAATGGAGATATTAAAAATCTAAAGTGGTTTTGCACAATTCAGAATTGGGCCAACATTTCCAGGAAAATGGCCCTCTAGAGTTAAACAAATTCAGAGCAAAAACCTTGGTCGTGCGTCGTAACAACAGTCATAGAAATGTCTATCCCTGCTCAGTACAACATGGCTAATTTGAAGGACATTCACAAAAACCAAAGAAGAAGAAGTAGAAGAAGAAGAAGAAATAAAAGCAAAAGAAGAAGCAAAAGAAGGCAATGTACACTTCAGTTTTAGTTCTGTTTCATGTTGTTGTCAGCTGCCAGGCACGTGCAGTAATTTTTTTTTGTACACATTATCTCTCTTCACACTTACATTTGATCAAAAGGATTATTTCTAATAATCTAAAACAGGGGTGCCCATTAGGTCGATCCTGATCTACCGGTCCCAAGTAGAACCGAGGAGTGTTGAGGAGAAAAAAACAAACAACCATTTGTGTGTCTTTGTACATGTTAGTAGTATATTTTTTGTGTTAATATACACTGCACCCTAATCATCTTATCAGCCTCATTTTCACACAAAAAATATTTTAAAAATAAAATAAAGTAGGTAAATCTTAAATTTACGGTGGCGCGTGATGACGTCACCGTCAAGTTGTTAGCACTCAGCAGTCTGCAATTGCAGCTTGTGATCAGAGCTGTTGTGCTCCATCTTTTATTGTCATGATTCTCATTCAGAGTTTGCTTCGTGTACAATTCACCGAGGGCACGGGCAAAGAATAGGAATCTAGGAGGGCCCAGGGAAGCACTTTAATACGGTGTGAGCTATGATAGTTAACAGGCTGCAAAAGTGGATCGCATGCCTCCATCTCAGGCTGTTTCTCATCATGGCGTGCGTGTGTGTGTGTGTGTGTGTGTGTGTGTGTGTGTGTGTGTGTGTGTATGTGCGTGTGTGTGTGTGTGTGTGTGTGTGTGTGTGTGTGTGTGTGTGTGTGTGTGTGTGTGTGTGTGTGTGTGCGTATGCCGGTAAGGGGAGATCCCGTGAGGTTAGTTGATCGAAAAGTAGATCTTTGATCCAAAAAGTTTGGGCACCCCTGATCTAAAATATCAAATATGTTTGCTCAACTATGCTAGCAAAATATCGTGACAGGCGGAACAATTAACAGCATAAGTTCCAATGAACCTGCTTGTCTACACAAAAAGAAAATTAAGTCTACCGGCCAACTGACATGAAACTTTTTTTGTTTTTTTTAACTGCAGCCTTTGCAATTTGAAAATTGCATTCTACTACCGTGCAATGTCGATATGAATGTGATTAATTGCTCAGGCCTAATTACAGTAGCAATAGGGATCATTTTGGAGACATTTTTTTGTTTGGTGGTGTGCTGTGAGATTTTCTTATTCGTATAAAATAAGTGCCTTGGCTCAAGAAAGTTTGTGAAACACTGCCGAGGGGTAAAGGTTTGACACTTAGAATGCATGATGATACATGGACATGCGATGCATAGAGTGACTGACCTGCCAACCTACGAAGGCGTCGATGGTACTGTTTACACACACACACACACACACACACACACACACACACACGCACAACCGACACACACTGCAGTGAGCGAATGAATGAAGGA
This sequence comes from Hippocampus zosterae, assembly GCF_025434085.1. Classification (NCBI taxonomy): domain Eukaryota; kingdom Metazoa; phylum Chordata; class Actinopteri; order Syngnathiformes; family Syngnathidae; genus Hippocampus; species Hippocampus zosterae. Next base: position 9,743,488 of record NC_067455.1, read on the forward strand.
TGGCGCACCTGAAGCCAAACAGTGAGATGTTCTGTGTAATGGAGGGGATGGAAGGAGTGAAGGACAGGGCGCATATCTGAAGATGCGACAGACACGCTGACCTCTTCTTGGAGCTGCAGCCCGAGTTTGTGCTCACGCCGGGCGGCATGTCGCTGTAGAAAGAATCGGCGTCGCTCGGCTTTGTCACATAGTCACCTGGCGGCATTTGACTGCGCATACAACAGACATCGTTCTGTACATACGTGTACATCCATAGAATGTTTGTTTCATTTATTTCCCCGCCAATCTGCCGAAAAGAAATTGCGACATTTTCCATCTGGTGAAAGACAAGTTATTGATCGCTGATCAGTGTAGTTATATTCAAAAAACAAAACGGTGATTAAAAAAAGAATTGCACAACAGTTTTTCCCTTACTTGTTATGACTGCAAACAGCAATTTATTTACCCCATTCATATAAAAATTCATTTTTGGAATGCAGTACTATTAAATTACCAGCCAACAGTAAATTAGAATTTATGTGAAGTGAAAATGGACGTTGAACACAAAAAATATTATTTTCGAGATGTATTTTTTCTTATTTTGGTGGTTGTTTCTATATTAGCAGTTCAAGTGTATCTATAGTGTGTGCATATTGCTGTTGTGACAACTTAATTTTACTTATGGAACGAATAAATAATAATAATTAGTAAATTAATTTTTTAAAGCACTCGAATTTTTGTCATTTCATTGACAAAAACGTCGTATTAATGTTAGCCTTTGGCTCTTTTGTTAGTGTGCGTTAACTATAACCTTGCTAATCAGCGCTATTGATTTGGCGCTGCTAAAAGTTGCAATCACGATCTCATATTTTAAGCTAGCATGGCCCCTGAAAATGTAATAGTGAAAAAAAAAAAAGCTTGAAGCACGAACTCACAGCACGTGAAAATCAGAAAATATTGTTGAGTGAACAAACCGGCAGAATCTTCGGTGAACCTCTGACTCCTCGTAGCATCTCTGCTTATATCTCCTGTGAAGAGGCGGACCATTACTCAGCATTGGAACACGACCGCTGCCAAATTTGTTGCAACATGTTCACGTTTATTATTATCGTAGCCCAAAGCCTTACGTTGTCCTCCCAATTGCAGTGCAAGACTAAGAACAGTGCTCTAAACACACTGGTCACAACATTAATTACATTTTTTACGAACATTTAAAGACACTAAAATAGTTGGCCTAATTGAAAAAAAAAACCAAACAAACAAGGAAAAAATGTGTTTTAGTATTATTGTCAACTTATGCAGTTTCAACATAAAAATTGTGCTGGAATATCGAGGGAAAAATAATGAATTATTCTCTTAAAATGTATTGCACATAAATAAATAAATAAACATTTTAAACAAAAGTTCTCAGAGATTAAATGCTAATGTATTGCTCTAAAAGCTAAATATAACTGAACTGTATTTAGTTGGTGATTCTTCAGCACACCACTCAAGGTCGCCATCTCCCTTTAGTGGTGCTCATACCACATTTTGAGTGTGTAGTTGTACACCACTTCTGTAAGTGTCCTTCAAAGCTTCACGTGATTATATTTGTAAAGGACTCAGTTTCCTAAATGCTATTTGGATGGCATTAGATTGTGTCGGTGTTCCTCATAAAGTTGTTAAAAGAGTTCGGTGTTGTGTTGTCGTCACTCACTTGTAGCACCAGGCCGTGACAGCCAAGATGAGGGCGAGGAAGAGGATGGAGCCAACGATGGCACTGATGATGATGTTGGTACTGGTGATGCCTGACGCGCAGAGACAGTCAGACACATTTGTGTTATTGCCGTTGCGGTTTCAAGCCATTCAAGGACAAGCAGAACCACACAAGGAGGCACACTTGGCAAGGAAAGTGTCAGCGGAGCAAAAAGAGGGACAGTGGGTTTCAAACGCTGCTATCTCCTCATTCTTTCTATTCTGAAGGGGTTCCCGATCGGGGGTCGCCATCGAAAACGTCACGTGTCCATTCGATAAATTTGAATTCGGGATGGTAGGAGCGGAAAGACTCGGGAAATGACAAGTCAATTACAAGCAAAAAAAAAAAGAAACTCAAATCTAACCTCAAGTCGCGCTGTCAAAGACACCGGCCTGTCGACAAAGAATTTGTGTAAACAAAAAAAACAACGAATGATGATGGACAATGAACAAAAGCATGAAATAGTCAGAGAGCAACATACTCGAAATGTGATGTTTTGTTTGACAGGGAGTAAATAAAAGTCACACGTGGATGAGAGGACGAGAGTAGCAAGTAGGTGGCAAAGAATGGGGAGCGCTACCTGAAACTGAGGCTGTGGGTCCCACCACAAGATAACTGAGAGGCGACGTGGAGTTACAGTCCTCTCCGGCCCAGCCCAGGTAACACACGCACTTCAGTTCATTGCTGCACACCTGTATCCAAATGAAGTCGTGCTTCTTTAATGTAATCCCCAACTACCGCCAAGCATTCGAAGAATTTGGGGAAACAAGATTTTCATCGATGGGCCATCACAACAAGACCATCAGTGCTGGTTAAAATGCTATCAGAAGCACTGCTCATCCTAATCTGGATCAGGATTCAGGATCAGCAGTGTCGGCCAGTGTAACTTAAACTAGATTACCATTTCACCTATCGGCTTTCAAATTTGCCTCATAGGGCCAGCGAGCTGGCTGACAGTCATGTCAGGCTTTTTCTATCATCTGATTGGATGGTCAGAGCAACATTTGTTGCAGCCCAGTTCAACAGGCAAAACACTTAAACACTTAGTTTAATTCATTCCGTGAGCATGTTCGCAACTTAAAACACCTCTCTCTTAAACCATGTTTCGCCATTGAAATGAATAGAAATACCCTTAATATGTTCTTCTGCCCCCCCACCCCCCAAAAAACAACTAAAACGTGTGTGAGTGTTTTGAAATAGCATTGTATAATTGTAAAATTATTACGAAAACTAAAAATGTAACAGTTTTCACCACATTATTTTTCAGTTCAATTCAATGTGCGCCTTGGTCTCCAGACAGTGTCATATAAAAATAAACATACGGATATGCATGAAACCGGTCAATCCTCAGTAAACTGCAGGAATATTTGCAGTTCTTCACAGAAGAAAAACAATACATACAGTGTAGTGTTGTTAGATTCTCCGTCCACATGTGCTGCTCCACCATTTGTGTATATTGGTATATGGTGATATATGATATCATATAATACAATACAATACAATCGTGGAGTTATTAAAAAGTGGATTAAGTCAGGTACATCTCCGCTTAAGGCTCAAGTAACAAATTTACACCTTACCACTGTGAATAGTAAGAATGCCTGCATGTGTGGGTGCTTTGTACCCCGTGTCCCGAGCAGATGCTTTTTTCGGTGGTTCCGGGACAGATGCTGAAATTGAACTGCTGGATGGGGAGACACTTGTGGTTGAAACAGATGCGGTCTGTCCCGCAGACCGTGCCATCCTCCACATAGCCCAAGTCGGTGTCTCCATCGATCAGCACGTGGGCACCACTGACACACACACACACTCACAGTTGATTTGGCGGTTAGGCCTGCTTTTGTGTTCTAACTGCGGTTAGCAACGACTGCATACCTGCAGTCCAAAGACGCACTATGTCTTGCCACTGAGAAGGACGTCAGGCCTCCCTGCAGTTCTCCCAGTCGCGGGGCAGGTGAGATGTTGGAGCACAGCAGGTAACCACAGTGAACGTCCCTGAAAGACGGAGGTGCAAATAAAAATCAGTGCAGTGGAGATGAGCAGGAAAGCTTCTCACACGCAACTTACTGCTTGTTACACTGGATCCACGTGTCTTTGTCCCGCCCACAGTTGCCCTTCTCGGTGCCCTCAATGTTCAGCTTCTCGTAACAGAACTTATCAGCCGCCGTGGCCTCTGGATGTTGAACCACATGACACAAAGTCACAGATTGAGAGTGCGACTCGTGTATCAAGCATGCTGGCGCGTTTGCTCGGTTTACTTTTGTGTATGACTGGACGTTGTTGTTTTTGCATGCGACGCTTACAATATATGCGTAGCGTGTGTGTAAATTGACTCATTATATTTACATTATGTGTAGGGATGTACTGGGACTACAATTCGCCCCCCACCCTCCTCCTTATATGTGTGCATGTAAATTAACAAATGCTAATATGATTGTGTGTGGATGGACAAAAAAAGTGTGCGTGTGTGTTATGTGTGTGGATGTACTCGGTATATTGACAAATCTTTACGTTATGATGTTATATGAGAGACTACGACACAGAAATATTTTCTGAACCAAAACAAGAATGCTGTATTCGACTTACTCTCTCCCCAAATGTACTTGCACTGTTTATCTTTGGTTTTGCATCTCCCGTTAAAGCAGCGCCCCTAAAGAAGAAAAATTACATGTCAAGAGTGTGCCGAGCATTTACAGAAATATCTCAAAACGGGGTTATCACAGTTTGGGATATTTCATTGAGGTTACTTTATATTTTGCTTTGACTTTTGTTGATTAAATTCAGTTCGTTTTTCATGAGTTTTTAGAGCAAGTTTGGGGGGGATGCATCATTTTAATTTAGTTTTTATTAGTTTTAGTATTAGTTTTTTGCTCATACATATTGGCCACGTGCAAGATTTTTAAAAAAGTAGACCAGAAGAAAAGTAAAATACAACTCCCAAATGACTCCCAACCTTCCTTCGTCCAAAGTTACAGATGTACAGCAATACAGAAATCAATAAATGTAAAAGGAAGCCAGCAGGGCATTTACCATTATTTTGTTAACAAAGTTTTTTCATTTTTAGTTACATTTTTTCTTTCGTTTCCAGTAACAATCATCATCTTGGTTCAAGACAGTTAAGATGTGATGGGACCGCCTCACCTGGTCTTTTTCACACGTGTAACCGTCCATCTTGTGCACATTTGGTGGACACTGTCAAAAGAAGACATACCTCATGAAGATCTGGGAATCAGTTTGGCACTTCAGCTTCGAGGCTGAGTGGCTTTTGCTCACCTGGCTGGAGTTTCCTGTGCAGTTTTCGGGAATGTCACAGTCATTCACCGCATCTCTGCACACGACCCCCATGAATTCCATCTGTGGCAGATAAAAGAACAACGTCATGATGAACAGTGGGAAAGAAAGGCTTGGCAGTGACTTGTTTCCTACCTGGCAGTTTTTGCAGCAGAGTCCGTTGCTACATTTGGATCCTTGAGTCAGGGTGCACTTTTTACAGCAGTTCTCTCCCTCTCTTGCACACTCCTGTTGGAAGAGAGCAGCTTTTTTTGATTACTTATTAATAGAAATGGTTATTTCATGTAACATTTACTTTTTAGTACATTTCATCAGACAACTCTGTGGGCAAACTTTAATCAGGTGTCATGCTTCATTAGACTACCAAGTCTGACACTGTATGATGTTGCTGCTGGGTAATTAGGCCATCACAAAACTGTATATTTGTCTTTCCAAAAGTATATATATATCTCAATGCAGTTTCAATGGTCATCAATTAGATGTGGCTTTTGTTATTTGCAGAATCTGCAAATATGTGTTCCACTGTATGGTTTTAATTCGTAATATCACCATTCACCACTAGATGGCAGACATAGCTTAGCTTTACTTCCATCAGATTTTTTTTTTTTTTTTGCGGGTTTAGAATAATATTCATTCATTCATTCATCTTCCGAGCCGCTTGATCCTCACTAGGGTCGCGGGGGGTGCTGGAGCCTATCCCAGCTGTCTTTGGGCAGTAGGCGGGGGACACCCTGAATCGGTTGCCAGCCAATCGCAGGGCACACAGAAACGAACAACCATTCGCACTCACAATCACAACCAGGGACAATTTAGAGTGTTCAATCAGCCTGCCACGCATGTTTTTGGAATGTGGGAGGAAACCGGAGCACCCGGAGAAAACCCACGCAGGCCCGGGGAGAACATGCAAACTCCACACAGGGAGGCCGGAGCTGGAATCGAACCCGGTACCTCTGCACTGTGAAGCCGACGTGCTAACCACTGGACTACCGGGCCGCCCTTAATATGCAGGGATAATGTATTTTTGATAACACCCTTTGTTTTTGAAAGCTGTACCTTTTATTTGTGCATTGAGAAATGTATTACGAAATATTAAGATACTATGAAGTATAGTGGTTCAGTTAAAAAATTTAAATGCAATTTTTGTTACCGGTATATATCTGGTTAGAAAAGTGTGGTCCTATGTGGCCTCCCCAATAGCGCTGATTAAAAATGATGCCCCCCTCCCTCCTTTTATCATTTAAGTGGTCCATCACTGCTGACAACTCACCACTGGGCTCCCACAGTCACACTCCTCCCCTGTTTCCACAAAGCCATTACCACATTCGGGAGGCTCCAGTAGCTGATGAACAAACAAAATAATAATTTACAACCAAAAAAAACATTGAAATATTTCTATCTCGGATTTTATTGTATATATTTTACGAATCGGCGTAGGATAATAAACCTGTACTGTGAAGAAAACATACTTTGGTGGGCTTGTTGAACAGACAGGTTCCTCCACCACTGTTTAGGAAGTTGTAGTATTCCTCCACGTTACAGTCGGAGAACCTCTTGGGCAGGTAGAAGCTGTTCAGCACAACCACAGCATATACGGGGCCCATACCATAAATGTCATCTTTTATCAGGGAAATACTCACAGCTGGAGGAGATCCTTTCTATGACTTATATGTAGAGATGATTATAAAACTGGGAAGAGAGCCAGTGATATTCACTTGATTCCAGGATGCATGACGTTACTTTGTCTGAGTAATGAACCTCAATTAATGTGGAAGACTTTGAACAGTTATTGTATCGCACTTCTATGAGCTCATTCATGCTATATGTGTTCATCAATACTCACAAGAGTGGCATGAGTAGAATTATGTAGCACTGGGACAGCTCAAGTCCTTTATCACATCTGCTTTTATTTAACGTAATCTATGGCCACTATACAGTAACTCGCTAAAATCTCATCAAGAGATGATTCTAATGTTGAAGTCACTGTACTATATTAATTTGCATTGCTATCTGTAATTGCAACAAAGATCTGAATGGAGTTGAAGAAGGTTGATCATATCAAAGATGACATGAGCAATAATTTGAGCTAAGGATTGGCCTTACAATGTACAATGATCCGCTTCACACAACGTATTAAGTACTGGATATCATAGTTAACTCGATTTTTTTTGTTTTTTTTGTTTGAGCAAATAAACAATAATCCATGAAACTTGTCCCTTGTCACTCACTTTCAACTCTCTCTCACTCTTCCTCACTCTCTCGCTCTCACACACAGACACATACACACACAGTAGATAAACCTGTGAAAACAGAACACTGAGAGGAGTTAGGCCAGGCATGTCCAAAGTCCGGCCCGCGGGCCAAATCCGGCCCGCGGTCGAATTTCATCCGGCCCTCGGCCCCCGTCATAAAATCAGTGCCGTCTGGCCCGCAGTTTGGGCGCCATGGAACACGTGTTGCATTGACTGAGGTCTCGTAGACTGGTGAGTGATGTTTCATAGAGTACTGCTTCCCTCTAGTGGCTAAATGAGTAATAGCATTCACTAAATGAGTAATAGAATTTAGACACTAGAGAGAATCACTCACGAGTTAACAAGACATCACTCCGTGTTTATATTGACTGATATGTCATATTTCAAATTCCTGTTTCAAATGAACCAAAAGAAATTCTTAAGATTGTTGAAATTAAAATAAAAATGGAAATATGAAACAGACTGGCTTACTAAAATTTGTTGAACAATATTGTTGTTCAATGTTAAGAATGTCAGCCAAGGTCGGCCCCCCGACATTTTACCACATAAAATCTGGCCCCCTTGGCAAAAAGTTTGGACACCCCTGAGTTAGGCTGTTCAAACATGCAGGCGCTGTGGAGTAAAAAAGAAGCTGGCGTCAATGGACATGGCTGAGCTCGCTCACTGAATACATTGAAGTGTCTGAAATACCACTGAGTTCATTTGAGAGAGAGCAGAAGGCAGATGACAGAGTGCTCTGTCACGTGACCTCTTCACATGATGGCTTCGCTAGCGAGTGTACCGAAACTGGATGTGTTAGATGGGAACCCAATTGAGGAGGTGTGTGGGCAGACAGTGTCAGAGTTCCCAGCTGAGTCATTAAGACTGACATTGCAGACAGTATCAATCGACAACATACGGACAAGACAAGACATGGAAAAAGGATGAAAAGACCAATGTGAAGCTAACTTAAGTACAGTATTTCCACAGATAGTGGCTGAAATGGTGAGGAGCAAATTCAAGGGGGCGGGGGGGGTATTAAACAGTATGGTCAAAGCGTAGTGGTGCCTTGAGATCTGAGTGACATGATTTCTGTTTTTTTAAATACAAGCTGTCATTTGGCCTTTTTTTGCATTGACTTGCAGGTCAAACTTGTGGTGGATGTTGTCATATGTATGCAAGAAATTATTTTCGTTCTCTATCTATCCGTGCGGCATACAGGTACTAAGCCATGGACCGGTGGTTGGGAACCACTGCTTCAAGCAACAGATGCCTGAACACAAAAGGTGGAGCAATACATGTACACAGACAATATGACAATACTCACAGGTATCTCTTCTTTATGCTCTGCAAAGAGCAACACTACTGAGTTGTGACCGTCTCGGTATATATCCGTATGTCAGTTTTACACTGGCCCCCGGTGGCCAAGATGCAAACACCAGAAGGAGCAGCTTGATGCCCAATGAATTGAAGCAAAATCTGTTTTTTGTTTGTTTTTTAAAAACATAATTAATTATGTCATTCCAGAATATTCTCACAAAGTACAGTTTTATAGTGCTCAGTGACTAATTGGGGGCACGTTATTTATTCTAGAGGGACAGCCACTATTTGAGGAAATAGAGAAAACAAATTAAAGCTAAGCTGACTGACCACCGACTTTAGCCATATACAGTCAGGTCACAGCATTAGGTACACCTGCACAACCTAATGAGATCAAGTACAAATGTATCAAAAATCCTGCCCTTACAAAGAAAAGAATGATCAAGTTTGATCGACGCTGCGAGAGCGGCATTCGTTAACTCATTCAAGACCAGCGAATTCTGGACCAAGTTTGAAAAGACGTTTAAAAACGTCTTTGGGGGTGAATGAGTTAAACAATACTGGACTGTTCATCATCAGAAAGGTGTTATAATGTGGTTCTACACTACACAATGAGAAACAAATTGTGTAATGAATACCTTTGTGACAGCATATTTCACAACTGAGTTGTGTTATGTTTTATAGGTTGAATATTGACATTGCATTTCATATAAGATTAGGTATCCCTAATGAGGTGTCCACTTGATGTATAACAGAAAAACATCGATGAGCGTTATTGTTCAATAAGATGATGCCAAATACAATCGGAATGGACTAAAGGCACACCAGACTGTATTTGTTGACATCATTTGAACAAACAGAGACGTTTGGTTGTGGTGGGTGACAACCATTCTGCCGAGGCAGTGGTTCAAAACGGCATAAGCAATGTTCTAGCCAGGCCTCTGCTCACCTGCTGTCCCATTTGGGATAGAGGGGAAGTGCAAGAAGTATTTAAGAGGGGGTATTGACATCAATGCACAACACAGAATCACAATGACACACAAAGTTACATGTTTTGTTGTCTATAGCATTATTAAAGAACACTAACCACAACGTGGCATTAAATACTGTCGCAACAAACTGCTAGATTACAGAGAATGGTCATGGGCTGACACCTACTGGTGGGTTCTCTAATTGCAGCAAGGCCCCTTAATGCGATAAATGCTACCATTGAGATATTATGGCGGTTTGGGACTTTCAGTTAGTGCCTTCATGAACCTTTTTACTTACCCAACATCATCCATGATGCAGCCTGACCAACGATCATCACATTTACACTCTCCTGTAGAAAAACACACAGTGAGAAATAGCAATGTAATCTGAATTCAACCATTAAAATGACCGAAATGATTATGCGATTACGGGGGTGGGGGGGGGGGGGGGCAGAAAATCTCGGTGCAGAACTTGTGGGTGCACATACGTGGTATATATCTATATATCAGACGGGTTAGAAATGATGGATTTAAATCGGACAATATACCATTAAGAATCCTCTTCTTATCAGAGAAAATGCCAATATTCTGCCCAAGGGACTGAGCCAGCGTTATGGCCATCTCATATGGTTTTCCAAACTGGTAAAGGGAAATAAATGGACAACAGCAACACAAAATATCGGTTAAGTCTGACATGAGAAGACCATCAAAACTCCAACGATGACACTACGGCGCTCAGATAAATGAACGCAGCAAATACAAGCGCTTCGTTCGAAGGTTACCTCATTGACTCCGCCCCCTTTGGTGAGGGAGCAAACTCCTCCCATGTAGGAAGCGCCCCCCCAGCTGCTGTGAAAACGGTTCCCTCTGATAATCGAAACGTAGAATAAAAACACGATGAAAGTCACGAAAAAAATTGTGGTGCAGTGGTACTGTACATTCAAATTTGATCACATCTTGAGTTTGCTTTTATTTCAAATCCATTGCTGTGGTAGGGAGTTATCGATACAGATTTTTTTTTTTGTTTTGTTCATATTAGTGTTCGTGACTAAAAAAAGCCTTGCCTCTTAATTACAATGATGTCACAAAGTATGTTGTTTTCTGTCATATTAATGACTTCTACAAGTAATGCGAATACTAGTTGTGTTTAGTGCAGCGGAACAGTGATAAAATCTAATGCAGGGGTGTAGAAGAACAATCATTAAAAAAAGAAACTGGAATAAAAAGTACATTCATTACAAATTTGACGTCTCGCATACGAATGACATCATGGCGTAAACCCAGTAGTTTTCGAATTTAGTAGGATTTTGTTTAAAAAGTACTCCAAGAAAGTATAACTTGCAAGAAACTGGCATATTTTGGGGTTACATATTTAAAAATGTATCAATTAGAACTAACGCGAAAAATGTCACTGTCTAATATTTGATAATAATATCGGCACTCACGAGAAGAGGTGTACGGAGTCGCATCGCTCCTTGATGAAATCTTTGCGGTACTTCATGAACTCCTTCAGGGTCACCATTGGGTCATCATCAATGTTAAATTTGTTGTCAGTGGACCATGTTTCCATGGCGACGAGCACGATGCGGGTATTAAGTTGTTCCTTGAAAATCTGCGGAGATCAAAGGAGATTATATAAAAAATGAGGGCGCAGTTTAAAGGAGGTTTGCTATTAAATCTTTGTCCTGAAGGACACTAACGGAAAGCAGGATATTGCAGCATGAAAACACTTGATCTGATTCCCAACATGAATTATGGTCAAATGATTCAAAGAATACAAGATGCTGAGAGGGATGAAGATTTACATCAGAAGTAGGGGACTTTTCTTTCCCCCATTAGGGATAATTTTAGCCATTTAAAGCCCTCCGAAGGCAACAATATGATAATGCGTGATGATATCTTTTTAGTATAGCTCAGCTGAGGTTTCCTTTGTTTTGAAGAACTGCATTGCAGGGCACTTCAAATGCTCTCGAGGGCTGTCCCTAAATTCATTGCGGCAGTTTTATGAGTTGTCGCTTGAAGGAATAGCTGCGATTGTAGCTGTGGAAAGAAACTCAACTCCCGCAGAGAAATCAATAGGAACGTTCCAAAGACGATCTGCTTCGTATGATCTTTTTCAAGGGCGAGACCAAAAATCTTGACCTTTTCCGGCTGAGCTTCAGGAGGCGATCGGCTTACAGCCGTGACCCGGCGGCCGGTTGCATTTCCATAGCGGCGCATACGAATGAATGATCCAACAGTGACATTCATGCTAAGACAGCCTTCTCAAGTGGCGTACTTATGAGCGGCTGGTTAATGATAGTTTAACCCTTTCGGGGACAGCGGCTACTACAGTGCACAGCTTATCATGTTATCAGGTTACATGATGGCTGAAAGGGTTAAAATGGAGAGAGTGGGGTTGTTTAAAAGAAGAATCGGTGTGATGTGTGCTCAACACCAATGGCAGGAAGTGCTTGAGCCGAGCTTTCCGGAAGGAGGATCAATCAATACAGTTCTTACCATGTCAGCCGTATTGACTACTGACTTCGCATGGTTATTGGTGTGGCCAACGGAGAGGCGATGCTTCTTGTACTGGAAAGGGAGAGCGAGAAGAAACACATGAGTGCAAAACATCATCTTGGAGAAAAATTCATTTCAAAATATTTAAATGTAAATTTATTACATTTGACAATTTTTAAATGGCAAAGGCTACAAATGGGGGGGGGGGTGCGACTGCCTCGTTTCAGTGGGTTGGTAGTCTTTTTTTTCAAACATATCTATATTTTATTTACTGATTTATACAGCGTATGAATGAGTTCAGAGCTTGAGAAATGCAGTCCACAAGTTTACATAAAGAGGAGCTTGAAAAAAATAAACATATGAACCACATTACAGTAACATCACCAACTTTAAATCAACAAAATTACATGGAAAAATTTGTTTCTAAGATCAAACAAACCATCAGGAAGTGTCACGCCACATGCAAATCTCACAATACTCAGCATTAACTCTCAGTATGCATTTTCCTTTTATTGTGTTTTGCAAAGAAATAAAGTCTGATGATAGCCACAATAACAGAAATTCAACTTCTTCTTACTTTTTGTAAGGCTTACCATTAAATGGTCATTGATCACCATCAACTCGATGTATTTGATCTCATCTTCCACACTTTGTGACATGTGCGGAGCCTGAAAAGAATTCCTGCGTTAATTAAAATGAACAAAATGCTATAGGAAGCCTCGCAACACCATATCAAGTCATTGTGATAAAACATAAAGTTTGTTCACCCCCACCCCCCAAAAAAGAAGCTCTCAGAGCATCTAAGAAACGTTGACGCCGATGACGCACAATGTAAATATTTCATGGAGAGTATGAGGAGGAATGTGAAGGGCTGCTGAGTGGGGGGAAACTCATTTGAGGTTTGTGAACAAAAACAGCACACACAAGTGAGACATTGACTAATGCAAAATATGTTCATACCTGTCTCTTTCTCCTGTGGACAAGCCTTGAGCCAGTAAATTGGGCACTGGGAAAGGGCGTCTTGAGAAGGTTTCCTAAAGGAGGTCATTATTACCAGTGGTTTACAACTCAAATCAATTACTAATTTATTGACCAAGTTCCATCCTACCACTGAGGAGGTCATGAAGTCCATCTGGTCTTCCGGATTTGTATATCAAGTGGACATCACTCTGAAAGAGAGAAAATCAGAACAATTTTCATTTCTAATCCAAGCTAACTAGCAAGAGCTGAAATTCAAACTCCAAACCTCAGAACAGAGGTAGACGTGTTCACCACTAGGACACCTTGCTGTCATTAAAAAAATAATAATAATCTTCTCAGTGAAATCCCTTAACTCATTCACTCCCAATGACGTTTTTAAACGTCTTTTCAGACTTGGTCTAGAATTGGCTGGTACTGAATGAGTTAACTTTGGCCAAAATAACAACATAAGAAACAGAATCGCAAGTACAAAGAGGAACAGCCTAGAAATAGCACTAATCAAAATAAACTGCTTTTGAGTCAAGGTGAATATTTACTTTTAAGTACACTAGTCTTTATACAGGACTCTGTTGCCCTTGAATCAATTTAACATGATGTCAAATGCCTGCAAGACAACATTGTGGGAAAACTTTGCCTTGAGTAGCCTGTTTACGCCTCTCATGCTAATGCGAGCTACTTCAACCGCACTCCGCGATCTGCTTTATTCTTAAAAATGAGCCATTGTGACATGCCACAACCTTAAACGTAACCACCAACAGGCTACTTGAAAACAAGGTACGAGCTGAGTTGTTTTGTTGCGCCTTTTACTCAATCGCGACCGTCTTTAGCCTCAGATGTTCAAACCAGTTGAAGATTCAACAGGTTTCAGCTCTGCTAACTTGGTTGCGTCACATTTTAGATAAGAAGGTCAAGAATTTCAAATGAAGTCACTTTATTTAGTCGAAGTAATTTGTTTTATAATTTAATACTGTTTGAATATAACTGCGCCCCGGAAAGTTAATTAACCGATTGATTAGTAAAACAACAACAAAAATTAAACTACGTAGAGAAGGGCCCGCTTTCTTTTTTTGTGTGCTGATATTCAACTAATCAACCTATTACAAAGTGAGGTAAATCAATTTGAAATGAACATTGATCAAATAATTTTATGAAAAAGGGGTCATTTTATGCAAAAAATATTACAGGGCCCTCCCATACTTTACCTAGAAAATGAAAAGCAAGTTCAAACATTCAGCATTGCTGTAACTGTATGATAATAGATATGGTTCTATGGGTATTCTATTGTGCTTTGTTCAGTTGGTCCTGGTGCACTTTCCCAGTCGCCTCCACCACAGAGTCCTCGTTATTGTTTGTTAATGAAATGAGAGCATTGTCTCAGGGGGGGTTGATATTGGGTCAATTACACTGTTGTAAATAGGAATACAAGAAGGTGGCACAAAGTTGGGTCAGCCTGTGGCTTACTTCATTAAAGAGTTATTTTCCCATCAAGTAAAATAGGGCGAGGCAATGAGTTGATTTGCTAAATTGATTCAAGTTTATTTCTCTGGAGTTTATTTAACAGCGTGTCCAACTGACATGCACTGCTTCCACAAATGATGTGGCTGGAAATAGGGTGTTTAACAAAAGCAGAATCAGTGTTGCCATGTTTTTTACTGTTCTGATCACTCTCAAGTATTAAAAAAAAGTGACTTCCCACAAATTAACAAACAACAGCTACAGAATCAGAATCATATGACTTCAACGGGCACTTTTTCCTTGGCTGCAGCACCTCTCAACACCAACCACAATGTCATGCCGCGACATTCATGCCACCAATGCCTTTGCCTTCATCATCGCCTTTGTGTCTGTGGCCGGCTTGGCCGTGGCAGCGTTAGTCCCTCAGTGGCGCGTAACCCGACTGGTCACCTTCAATCGCAACGCCAAGAACATCAGCGTATACGACGGGCTGTGGACCAAGTGCGTCAAGCAGGATGGCTATTCGGGATGCTACTATTATGATGCAGAGGTACGTCAGTCAGGTCATGTCTGGAGCCTCTTTTACACAGTGTTAAAATTAGGGATGGACCAGTACCAATATCAGCCTTATTTTTCGATATCGGGTACTCCTGGAGGCTCCGATACCAGCCACCAATACTTAAGGAAAAGAACATCTGACATTGAGTTTTTCGGTAGTAGTTGGCGCTAAACTGTGGCCGTTTGTTCACAATGTTTTGATAATGTGTTGAATGAAATTTTATTTAGCCAAAGTACTACAAAAATCAATGAATATTCACTAAGTGGTGAATACTCGTACTGGCATCGAACGTAGCTCTAAAATGATCATCTTTTTCATGTTCTCATCACCCGTAGATGTCAAGACTTGTTTCATACAATGCTGCCCTAGCAAGGTGGTAGCAAGGTTGTAAATCCATCAACCAAAGTTCTCATTTGGCGTCAATGGTCTCATGTTTGCAGTGGTACTCCAAAGTGGACCAGCTGGACCTGAGGCTGCTGCAGTTCTGCGTGCCGGCGGCTCTGGCCTTCGGCTCTCTGGCCCTGCTGCTGTGCATGGCCGGCATGTGTAAAACCTGCTGCTGCTCCGACAAGCCCGATCCGGACATCAAGAGCATCCGCTTCTTGGTGAACAGCGCCGGCTGCCACCTGGTGGCGGGCGCTTTTCTCTTCCTGGGCGGCGGCGTTGCCATCGCGCCCTCCGTGTGGTTCCTGTTCGGCACCGAGGAGCTCAACAAGAGATACGATGACATATTCTCGGACGGCTTTGCTCCGTACGTGTCCATAGGCTGCTCCGGGGGGCTCATGCTGGCCGCCCTGCTCATGTTCATGTGGTACTGCATGTGTAAGAAGTTGCCCTCGCCCTTCTGGTTGCCCCTTTCCTCTATGTCCGCCTCCGCGTCCACCCAGCCGCTCACGGCCAACGGATTCCCGCCGTCGCCGCTGTACGCTCCCCAAGCTTTGCCGCCTCAGGCCTATCCTCCCACGGTGATCGACGCGCAGCAATACGTGCCCGCGCAGGGCTACATTCAAAGCGTGGCTGCCCCTGCACCGGCGCAAGTGTACATGTCTCAGATTTCTGCTCCTGACGGTTACGGCTCAGAGGTGGGAGGAACCCAGGCCTACAGCTACGCACCTTCGCATAGCTACGCGCCATCTCAGACCTACGCGCCGTCACAGAGTTACGCGGCCAGCTACGCCGGCCGCCGCTACTCCACCCGCTCCCGGATGTCCGCCATTGAGATTGACATTCCCGTGGTGACACAGTAAGCAAAGTCCTTGCAGATCAAATTCATATTATTTCTCTTTGTTGCCCTCAAATGAATATTACTACTCTCTCAGCGGCTGATTGAATTCCCGATCATTGAAGTAAGGTCCTGTGGAGGGGTCTGGATCTATTTCATATGAAGGAAAATGACCATGAAGTCGCGGACCACACACTTGTGCGACTCTAAACTAGGGCTGAATTATTTTTTAAAAAAATGTTTTTTTTTTTCTCCACAATATTGCAATTGTGCTTTAATATGCGATCTTTTTTTTTTCCAAGATTGTCTTTCAAGACAAGCAATAAATTAATCTGTATTGCAATAAGCAATGTCATCTCTCTTAAACATAAATGTTTGGGTTTTCCAGACAAATTTGGCATGAACATAATTCAGTCGGTTATAATTCAGATCATGCAAACAAATTTATGGCTTTCTCACTTCATTTTTTCATGTCTTATGAAACAATGATATTTAAACGTCTGGACTGAACTTATTTAGCACCTCGGCAATATACACCTGTAAAAACATACAGTAAAGTCATCTGACCAAAATGAAGTAGATGACCCCCCCACCCCCACCCCAAAATTGCAGTCCTGGGGATTTGAAAATGGCATTCTACTACATCACAATGCCAATGTGAATTTGATTAATTGTTCAGCCCTGTTATGCCAAAATACATCCCCCGCTACTGGTCAGGAATGATTCGTGTGTGCCTATAAGCTAATACCGCACTGGATAGCAACTGCCAACTATTAACTCATTCACTCCCAAAGACGTTTTTAAACGTCTTTTCAGACTTGCTCTAGAATTGGCTGCTACTGAATGAGTTATGTGGCTTCCTGGTAAACCGTGACACCCAAAATTACAATTTGGAGTTCAAACAACATTTTCGAGAAAATACAGTGGGAACATGACTTTGGATTGTGATACAAAATCTAAAAGTCAAACAAATTTTGAATTCAAACCACATCACATGACGTTATGCAGATTTTTTTAAGTCTTGTGCTTACTTAGCATGAAATGGATTAATTACCGTAAACGGCATTTTCTTTGGCTCGGGACCAGCCGTGACTCAGTATGTGGCTACCTCGGCAGCTCAACAAACAACTTCATGTTGCCATTATCTCTGTTATGTGTCTTTTTTTTAACACTTGTATAACATGAATGTTACTGAAACATTTTCACAGAATGGACGGTTTTTGACCTTGGAGGAACCACAATTTGTCAGGAGTCTATGGAAGAGGCAGACATTTCCCTCCCCTTTTACACTGGATGCCAATTGTTCTACTGTTACTGTACATTGAATGTTGAAGAATCACTTCAGGGGGAAGGTGCTCGTCATCACTACTCAAATGCTTCAGAAGGACTTAAGTATTTGCGATATAAATCGCTGTTCATTGTGATGTTGGAGAGCAATGCACTAATCCTGAGTACTAACTTTGAGTAAGTACATACTGTGCCAGTTTACACCTTTGATCCTTTTTTTTTTGGTTCTGTGATGTGTTAACTTACTGGATGAAAGCTAATTGCAACGTCCAAATGTATGAAATGATACTGTATGGAAGTAGCTGTTTGACTTAAAATGTAGCAGAGGTAGAACTTAATGAAGTTTGAAACATTCCTAATCCGATTTTGTCTTTGTATTGTGAATATATGAGCACATGATAGCATTTTTTTTCTGTCATTTTTATGATAGCATTTTTTTTCTGTCATTTTTATTTTGTGATACACTGAAGTCAACGAAAGATGTTTTTCTACACTTTTTTCCCCCTTATTAAACACAAACTGTTCTTGTGATTGATTGTATGGCGTCTGTACTTTCAGTCCACACAATCTAATTTATAGATTGATTTGTAAACGGCGAGGGGGTTGTATTTAATCCCACTCCTAAAACAGCTGGTACCCTTACTGGCCACAACATTAGGTACACCTGGACGTATGATCCAAAAGAGTTTAAAATGTTCCTTCCTGCGGTTGGACTTTGCAACGGTGTAGAACTGCACCGCATCATACTGACAGCCGTTTGTAATTTGGTTACCGTGAGGGGACAAATGATTGGAAACGCTCAATAAAATGCCGTGCAGATTACAACATGTCACTTAAAAGTAAACAAAACGTCATCTTGAATGGTTTTCTTTTGACTACTCGGGCCTCCCTAATCAATTGTCCAGTGGATGTACATGACTGTCAATCAAACATTGTTTTGCCCTCATGAACTGACAATGAAGTGCCCAATGTTCGGCCTGCTCTCTGATCTGATAAGAATCAATCTCCGTACAAGAATCTCGAGGGAGAGCAACATCAGGCGATTAAGCGCTTACTTAAAATGCAGCTTTGAGCTCCCTGGCGTTTCGTCTCCTCTTTGAAGTAAAGTGAGCATGAGCATGAAGCAGCCGGCAGCTTAAAGCATTGGCGTGCGCCCCTTTGATATCTCTTTTTTTCACATTTTTTTATGTTTGCTTACTTCACTGGCTGATAATTAATAAGCGATTTGACAAAGAAGTGCAGCACCTGCATTAGTGCCTACTGACCACTGTCTTCTTTGTTTCGGCCTTACCAAAGCACATACGCAGCCTCCGCACTCTGCGGGGTGTGTGCAAATGGATGGGGATTAAGGCTCAAAACACAGATGGCTTTTCATATGTTGTTAGGCTACAAAGAAATGAGGGGAGGGGGGATGGGAGGAGGGGTTGCCACGGGAGACGGCATCTCGCTGAAGATGCAGACTGCTGGATGGCTGGCTGGCTCATGAATATAATGCAACGAGGTGTAACATGCTGTCTATGTGTGTGCGCACGCACCACAGGACACCTCCCCCCAATCTTATCATCCAATAAAAAAAAAAAAAAATGAAGAAAAAACCACTTGGCACCTCAAGCAAGCACCCTTGAGCCGCAACCTGCCACCACCAACCCCCACCACTCCAAAATCCACCAAGGCACCAGCATATGAAATAAATCATCATCCCCCACATCCAATCTGCTTTCTCCACACTCAGGTCAGCCTGACATGCTTTGTCAAGAACGGCGAACATCTTTTTTTTTATCACATTCAAATGTAACGTTTCAATATTGCAAGAAAAATGGAATCAATTTGAATTTGCCAAATAGTGACTTTGTGCGTACTTATGGAGTAAATATCAAGAACGTCACCCGCAATCGTAAAATTTGTCCAGTGTACATCGAATAGTCACATGCAGTAACCCGAACAAAAGTTTCTTTTCTTCCTCCTCACAGCAATTTTCCTTTCACAAAAAACGACTTGAAGGATTTTCATATCGCAGAAACATGAACGAAAACACTAATCAAAAGGTTTCTACCATTCTCATCACTTTGGCTATTTCAGCTGACCAGCTGCAATGTTTTGCTCCAATGTTCTCCGAGGAGCAGTTGCAGCGTTATCAAAAAAAAAAGCAAACAACAACAACAACAAAACAAACATTTGGTATTTTGTGCTCTTCAGCATCTTCCCTCAAAGTGTGCACATCACACTATACGGCCACCCGAGGGAGCACCTGGCAATGTGCACCTGCTCCTTACCCGCTGGCTAATGTGCTTTCATTGCACGCCAGCATGTTGACGTCCTATGCTGGAAAATTCTACATATAAAGTGGCACCAGCAACCTTTTGTGGACGTGCTAACGTTTCTGCTCTGGCGGTAGAGGAAGGGGGCCGGGGAAGGGCATATGAATTTCCCATATGGCCAACATACGCCTCCTCCTGCTGTGACTTATCGTTCGATTTTAAAGCACGTCACGACCGTCAAGTTGGCGGCGCGTCGCCGACTCACAGCTTCCACATTCGCCGATGATACAGAAGATGTGTAACTCGAAAGATGTGAAACTAAAACAGGTCCCGGGAGGGCCTGCGTGCTTTTCTAAAAACAAATCTAACCTCAAAGGAACTGGTTCTCTCATTTACTAATTGGCTACTTGAGTCACTGTGGTATCAATCCACCCCGCGGAACTAGAATGGTACCACACATCTGTTCGTCGTCCTCAATGAAAAAGAAATCTGTCAACGAACCAAACAACCAAGCACCAACACAAGACTTGGGTAGTTTTCACACCCGCCCCATATACGCTCACCGACTGTCCAACGGCTGTATATGAGTCCCGACTAAGATAAGATAAGATAAGATATCCTTTATTCGTCCCACAATGGGGAAATTTACAGCCTCCAGCAGCAAGAATGTATGTAGAAAGAAGAAAGGAGAAAGAGAAAAAAAAAACAACAAACATCTTTCAATTAAATACAATATGAACACAAATGGATAAAAATTATTATTATTATTATGATTGTTATTTTTTATTCATCAGCCTGACAGCAGTCGGTAGGAACGAGCGTCGGTATCTCTCCTTCTTGCAGCGCGGGTGTAACAGCCTCTGGCTGAAGGAGCTACCAAGTGCTGTCAGGGCGGGCTGGAGGGGGTGGGAGGGACTGGCCATCATAGCTTTTAGCTTAGTTAGCATCCTTCTGTTGCCCACCTCCTCCAGAGTACATTACAGTACTACATTACAATAACATACCTGTCAACTTTTCGGAGCGCCAACCTGTATAAACTACTAAAAAAATCCTTATAAAGAGCAACAAATCCTTATAACATACCAAAGCATTTTATAGCTTGGTATAAGTGTACAAGTGTCAGCTTGTACACTACCAAGAGCAAAGCACCGATCAAAGACAATACAGTCATCGTAACAATGGGCAGCGAGTTACATATTTTGGGGGAGGAGGGTATTTAGTGTGCGAGGCGTGCACTGTGTCACCGATCTGGTCTGACATATTTTGCAAATGGAACTTCTGCAAATGGATCTCTACGTAATTCACATACCTGTCAATTTGTACGTTTTCCCCGTATTTTATACGTTTTTTTAAAAATCATTTAAAATCATGTACGGCGTATTACAACTTTTATACGGGCAAAAAAAAAACAATTGTGAACCGATCTCACAAAGACCATTTTGGCTCAAATCCAGATGGTCTCACCTGCTGGTAAGCCAACGACAATTGTAGCGATCGTTGTCGATCGCTACGATTGTCACGGCAAACCAGCAAAAGTAATGCTCAATCGTATATTTTTTTTTCATCACTGTGTACGATCGGATTGATAAAGCATGATGTGCGCATGCGCGGTAATACATTTTACGGGTTTTTGTTGCTTTGTAAGGGGAATCGTAATCATTTATAAGGGCAGTTGTTAGCCGAGGCTGACAGGTATGAATTCACATCTCGTGAAAAATCCGAAAATTAGGCCCACCTTTAGACTTGACCGAATCACATTTCTTTGGTGGTTCCGCACATATTAGATGAACTGTGTCCCAGTATTTATGATAAACTGCGTCCTTTATGTCTGAATTTTGGCGGGCCTTAAAACGGATTAGGGCATTTACATGGAAAACGCGTGTCTACTTACAAAATTTTTGAGTTGAGAAATTTCTTCCAGAACCGATTAATTTCTTAAGTAGAGGTACCACTGCCTACTCAGTTTCATCTGCGCTTGGTCTTCCACCGCGTTTCATTTGCAGCCTTTATTCTCCGACCTTGAGCGTTTGATGGCCCAGCCATTAAATCTGTCATATGAGCTAAGTATGGATGGAAGCATAAGCCAAAGTCCTTTACCTCTTTTATCTCATCTCCTTTTTGCTTATTAACAGTAGAAACACACTTACGTCTCCTGGACATTTTAATTAGTGCGGACACACACACACACACACACACACACACACACACACACACATGCACACTATTTGAGTATTAGGGTGTCTCGAGGCAATCTCAGATCCATCCTCTCCTTTCGACCATAATGCCTTTAATCGTTATTATCTAATTAGCAGAAGGCTTCTTTGTAACTGAGCACATCGCTTTGTCCAGAGTTTGCTGAAAATTTGGCAATGGCCCCCATATGGCTGGGGTGTGTGTGCAAGTGACTTTTTGTCTGGTGATCCTCTCCAGACAATCGTTGACCCCTGTTTCAATCCCGTAATCCCATTCAATCTCTCATCCCAGGGCCTATATTATTCATCATCGTGGGTGTGAAGGGATGACAACACTTACTTTGTTGCCGCCGCCCTCTCCTCCAGGTTCAATCAGATACGTGTGGTTGCCATCGAAGAACATCCCACTGAAACAGAGTGAAGGGAGACACACGTGTGAACACAAATATAGCGATGGTTGTATTTATGATTTCCAAAGGACGGAGGATTGTTGTTTCATTCTGTGTTGTCGCCACCCGGTGTTGGCAATTTGAGTAATTGTTTCTATACTTTTGAGGAATGCACAATGCCACTCTGATACCGGTTACAGTCGATATGAAAAGTCTGTTCAAATCTGTATGTTAAAATCCTTGGTTTTTGTGAGATAAAAAAAAAAACAATAATTTTTCCACCAATAATCTGTACCATGCTGGAAGTCTAAGGCCCGTTTTTTCTTCAGCGAGACCTGGAGGGAATTATGAACAGTTTGAAAAAGCAGTCATTGTTCTCGCAAAATGTTCAGGCTTCTGCTAGAATGAAAAGGGGGGAAAATGCCAGTAAAAGGCCACCTGAACAGCTGAACTTTATTTGTGGCGCCCGAGAAGCACTTGAAATGATGGACGATGAATGCCGTTCAACATGACCTTAAGTGTGATTGGTTGATTTTCAACACAACCGCATTTCAGTTCTAAGCGGGTATGCACACTTGTGCAGCCTCATTATCTCAGTTTTAGATTTTTACCTCTCCTCTTGAGCAACGAGAAGAGAAAGATGAGGTAAGCTGTCCCCCGGCCCCCACCCAACATGTATCTATCTATACATTAGGGCCTGACCTAGATGGGGTTTTTTATGCTGATGGCGATTCTGATATTTGGCAAAATAAAACTCAGATAACCGATTAATGAATAAAAAATGTCTGTTCCCTTAACGCTTCCAACAACAGAGATATGAATTGCAAGCAGAACATTCGATTGTTGGACAATACTTCCCTTGGTAATTGTTTAACTTTATAACAGAGAGAAAGTGTGGCTTTTTTGTGGGGAATGTGTTTGAATGTCATTATCTTTGTCTTATATGTAAAAAAAAAAAAAAATCTGTCAAAATGAGCAACCCCCCCCCCACCCCCAACATTTTTTCTTCATCGATTAATCGGTCCCTATGTGACGTGTCATAATATAGCACATATCTTGACATACATTGCACTGGTTCTTGTATTTGAACACATAAAGGTAAGGTAAGCTAGCACTGTTGGCGTTCAGTGACTCCGAAAGTCAATGAACTCAAACGCTTGACCGTCCTCAAATAATTGACGTAGGCTATGGTATCGAACGCACATGTGCACTACAGGCACGTCACTGAAATGAGCACTCCTTTTAATAAGTCAGAGATCAATTTCTCATGGGGCAGCTGTGTGAAGGTGTTTGCCATCGACGTAAGCACCACGAGCACCTGAAGTGACCGTGCCACATCCGTTAATTAACTTTATCTCCAGCTTTTAGGAGATTGGCTCTGTCAGGAAGGGTGAACTCCTGCCCGCAATTCATCTCTTTTTCTCCTGACTTTGAATCCTCAATATGTAGAAAAGAGAAGTCAAAACGATCTTTAGTCCCTTGTCCATGGTGAAAATTCACTCATCTGAAAAAGGAACCAAAAGTGTCCGCGGTGACTGAAATGTTGGTGCTTCGGCATTCAGAATATTTTGCATCCATTTGGCTAACAGAATACTTCAATTGTTTCCTTGTAAGGCTTATATAAGAAATTCACTCTATTCGCATAAAGCGCGATTAACATGATTTATTGATTTATTCAAATCAAGAACAATGAAACTCAAGAAGAATAACGAAATTCTCAATCAGGATATCAAACATGACATCTGCAGGATGAAATCGGACAAAAAGAAAAAGTCACTTCAATCAAATTTAACGCCCTTCCATCACTGAATGTCAGTGCAAGTAGTTGATATGGATTCAGTAATATCTGACGATATTTTAAGAGATGTTCCCCGTATAAATTTGTGTAGACTAAATCACAGGTGTCAAACTCAAGGCCCAGAGGCCAGATCTGGTCCACCACATCATTTTATGTGACCCGCAAAAGCAAATCAACTTCCATGATGCTTCCTAAAAATTGTACCAAAATTTCAAATTCTCATATGTAACAAATAAGCGCGATATTGTCAGCTTTTTTTCTTGTGACCAAACCTCTCATTACAGTAACTTACACAACAATTGAATAAACCGTTATTCCTTTTCTCTAGTTTCAGTCAGAACGGCGCTACAAAAATAAGTTTGACATTCCAGTACTAAATCAAAAACTATGACTTGACTTTTATCAAACTGAAATGTGATACTTTTTAAAGATCTTTAAAGCACACCCAGGACAACGTTGAAGCGGCATAAATTACACACACAGAAAAGTGATGCAGGCCAAGTTATGGAAACCAAATATTTGACTCATTGTCAAAACTGCCTCGTAGTGACTGACAATTGTGGGACAGATTGAATCAAATGTACTCGAAGCACCCGGTTCCTATTTGAGCCTTCGAAACAGGATAAAAAGTATCCCAGTGCCTCTGCAGACTAACTTTGGATACTTGCATGCTTAAAAAAAAAAAAGATGAGACCATGAACATTTTTTTTAGCAATAATTTGGACAAATTGAAATCTGTCATTCCTTTTCAAGGCTGCTTTTGTGCATGCGGGTACAGTAAAGTGAGGAATACGACATGCTATTCATTCCCATCTATGCGTTACATGTATTGGCGTTCTGAAAACAAACCCGAGCCATTGGTGAACGATCATCTGACAGGACGGCTGACGATAGGAGCATTAGCCGTCCGTATACGGTTAAGAGCTATAATTGCAGTGTAGGTTTAAGTTTCTGTTGCGTGTGCGTGCGTGCCTAAAACACACAGAGAGGGGAGAGCAGGATGTATATAATGGAAAATACCTGACGCGGCTTCTGGGAAGTGCTCTCTCTGCAATGTCTCATACTGCTGTGCAGCCTCCGCTCGGACGCACGCACAAATCCAAATTTGCTTGGGTGAGATAACGCCATCGAATAATGCAAATGTTGTTAAAAAGCCGAAGCTTGATTGGGCTTGCTCAGCATTTGCATACATCGCAATTAGAAGATTTTTCTTGCCAACATTGATGAGCTGACACGCCAATGCATAGTTGTTCCAAAAAAAAAAAAACAGATGCACGGATGCGGATGATTTCATTAGCTGCACAGAGATGGAGTTTACATTCTATATTGCGTATGCATATGGTGAATAACCACATACTGTATATCATCCGTATCATGTTGATTATTGTATTTAGTGTTGAGTCATTCAATTTGACAGTGTCCAGACGCGACATCGAAACATGAATTAAAATGCACCTTGCAAGACGACATACGCACACACTTGTAATGAATCACACCTGGCATATGAATATTTTTGTGCCGCATATTTATACACTCATCCGGGTTACCCTTGAAACCACAGCACCAGCCTCGAATGTTTATTCTAAACACCTCCAAAAAAAAAAAACACCTAAAACAATATGTCGCTGCAACTGGCGACGACATGTGGTCTTATTACCGATGATAGACCTTTCTGCTAATATTCATAATACTTCTGTGATAGATTCCCTTCATAAAAACAGATCGTACGGTCCTCCGCTCTACTTGTTTCAGTATTATAAATTCTGATGTTCACTGATGGGCATGAAAAGGGGAGTTTTTAATTTAACGCTTTCATGCACCCTGTAACCTGACAACACGATAAGATGTCCAATGGAGTAGCCGCTGTCCCTAAAAAGGGTTTGAAAAAAGCAAACAGACATTTGTTTCATGTATGTTAAAAACAGTCATTATGACTTGAGTGTACTACATGATAAAAATTCATTCATTCATTCATTTTCCAAACCGCTTGATCCTCACTAGGATCGCGGGGGTGGAGGGGGGGGGGCTATCCCAGCTGTCTTCGGGCAGTAGGCAGGGGACACCCTGAACCGGTTGCTATCCAATCGCACGGCACACAGAAGCCAACAACCATTCGCGCTCACACTCACACCGAGGGACAATTTAGTGCCATGCATGTTTTTGGAATGTGGGAGGAAACCGGAGTACCCGGAGAAAACCTACACAGACCCGGGAAAAACATGCAAACTCCCCCAGGAAGGCCGGGGCTGGGATCGAACCCACGACCTCTGCACTGTGAGGTCGATGCGCAAACCACTTGATACCGGGCTGCCCACGTGATAAAAATGATTTGCGAAAAAAAATGTTCATACCTTTGTCCAAGTCATCTGATTTTGAATCTCTGACAATATCGAGTCCCGAAGACCTCGAGCAATGCATCCGAAATGTCTTAATCTTTTCAGAAATGTATCCCTACTTCAAACAAAGTCTTACTTGACGACAACGTCGTCAAAAATGTTCATTTTGAATGCATGTTTGTTTCGGCCTATATCAAGACAATACCGGTTGCAAACTGCAGCATCACAGAATTACCGCATACATTACGTACAACATAGTTACTCCCTCTTAAAGGGTACTGAACAGAGATGGTTTGTACTACCTATCTGATTTGAAATGTTAAAACAAAACAGAAGCCGGCTAAATTGAATCAGCATCGATGTCGTTGCTAGATAGGGATGTGACTCAGCATGCATACTCACTTACGCATGAGTATTAGAAGTACTTACTGTAGTCCGTGACAAGTAGAAAGGGCTGCGAAAGAGCGAGGAATGTTTCTGACTTTCCCTTGGTAGTAGCAGTGCTCTCCTCCCTGTAAACACACACAGGATTATGCATTGGCTTATATTCGAAAACGTCTCCTATCGACAAGGCTTTCTCTGCTGGACTAAACAAAATCAGAAGATTTTGGTGCATGAAATTGGATTCATTTTTTTAGACAAGCAAACAAATATGCAGTATTACTGAGTGAAAGAATATAAATGAATCACTGCGATCATTTTGGGGGGAAGCCTGCAAGCGAAAAGCCATATTTGGTATTTCAATTTAATTTACCTTAAGTTATTGGCAACTTGATGTTTCTCCCCCACACAGCAGAACATTGCGTTTAAAAGTTGGACAACAGAGCCCAAAACACCGTGTGCTAAAATACCGAGACGCACCAAAAATGCAAAGTTGAAAGGAGTTTTGTCACAGGTGACGTGGCATGACTCCTTCTTGTGACTGACTTCAAGTCAGCTTTAGATCAGGGGTTACCACCCTTTTTGAAACTGAGAGCTATTTCTTGGATGCTGATGATCGCAAAAGGGAAACCAATTTGATACACAACTCGGAAAATAAATGTACACACAATTATGTTACTATTGCCCCTTTCATGCACCCGATATCATGATAAGATGTCCACTGTAGTAACTGCTGTCCCTGAAATGGTTAAGTACGGGGTGGGGCGGGGGCGTATTTGTGTCCCACAGACACAGTGTTGGGGACCTCTCCATGAGATCATTCAGAAGCTGCAAAATTGCATCGTAGAATAAACGATACGGCGTGACAATTTTTGTTTCTGGCATTTCAAAAATGTTTATACAAGCAGAAACGTTCTCTCAATGGCAGTGCCACGTGTGCCTTTCAAACACGCAAGATCAGACATTGCACACCTCTGGTGATTTGATTTTCTGATGGTTTTGTCACGTTATCAGGGAAATGAACTTCTCCAGACCGTGTACGTGGCACAGTGCGATCACGGTGTCGCATGAACGTGTGACCCGGTGCACTACTTCAGCTCATCTTCTCCCTCTTTACTTCCAAGCTCTCTGTCTGCGTGCGACTTCTCTTGCCCCTTGCAAGTAAACGCATTCATTTTCCAAAGAAGTAAGTGTACATGGTCTAAGTGCTCGGTGGGCGCTAACCCTTCCCGCTTGTTTCCCTGCTGCCAAACAGCCATTAGAAAGTCAGGAAGCCTCACTGCCCCCCCAAGGAAACTCAGCTTTTATCAGGATCAATTACCGCCGTGATGCAGCGCATAGCGACGCACCGCACCGCAATACGCCCGCCTGGTTACGCCGTTAAAAGCATGCCGGACATGCTTGGACATTCAAGCTGAGTTGTGCAACATCGCATTCCCCAGCAGCTGCTGCAAGGATGCTGCAGTCCTTCGGTGATTCTCATGCCCTGCATTTATTTCATCAACTCAATTTCCTTCCATCTATAGACTATTTACAGCTATACAAAGCAGTGCGCGCACACACACACACACACACACACACACACACACACACACACAGAGTAGTGTGTGCGGCTTCCTGGAGACATAGCAATAGCAAAATGTCAAATATGACCTTTTCATTGCTTTGACGTTTAGCTGCAGGGTAAACACAGGTCTTAAATACAATTGATTATGGCCCTGTTCCATTTGGGTGGGGTAAGGGCTAATAATGTCCACGCTGGAGCTAGCCAAGGATTGTGACACGCTTGATAGAATGCGTCCATACCTTCTGGTTTCATCTTGTACTTATTTTCAGCCGGATAAAATGAACCCTTACGAAACACGACATGCATTTCATTGGTTACTGTGTTCTTATTTGGTAACACATTGGAAAATGTTACACATTAGGGCCACTGAAGTAAAAAAAAATAAAAAAAGTACATTATAACAAATGAACTCAAAGTCGAAAAAAAATATCCATAAAATGAATCGAAGAAATACTCCAAGTGTAATATCAATTCAACTTAAAATGGCAGCGGTAACATGCGAACGAAAGAATGCAGACATCTGAGGCCCGTGGTCAATGCCCATCTCTGCAAAGTGACAATATTTCATGATCAGATAATTGCGTTAAAATGCGTTCGCCCTTTCAGGGACAGCCGTCACGACAGTGGACAGGTTATCATTCTTGGTGCATGAAAAGGTTAAAAACACATCCGGTTGATGATGACAATGAGGAAGAGAAGGTGTTCACACACACACACACACACGCACACACTGTTGTAAGTGTTCACACACTAATGATGGTGTTGTGTCCAAACTGACAGAAGAAGAAGAAAAAGAACAATTTGCAGAATCTTACAGCAGTGACGACCGGCTTCCCTTTCGCTGACAAATGCTTTTCCACATACTCTGAAGACAGCAGATCACTGGAAGAGAGAAGACAGAGTGGGGAGGGAAAAAAATCGTCAGATAATGTCGTGTAAATGTGTGATTTTCATTCAAGTGTCACTCCGTTGTGCGCGTGGTCTTATATTTTATGGAATGATCATTTTCTGTCAGAGTGTTTCAAAGCATCAGCTCGGCTAATTATGACCACCGAGAAGGGATGAGGCTATTTCGAGACCGCAAACACAATTAAACAAAGATGTCCCTTTGAGATAAAACGTATGTCTGCAAGTGTGTGCGTGGTTAAACAGTGCACTCAAGATAAGATAAGATAAGATAAGATAACCTTTTTTTGTCCCGCACTGGGAAAATTTGCAGTCTACAGCAGCAAAATTGGGTCGGGGGTCGGGGGGGGGGTAAACAACATTGCGCAAAATAAATGTTTCAGAAAAGAACTGTACACAGTTCAATATAAGCACAATATAAAATACAGCATTAGCAATATATTTGTACAATAAATATACAAAATTAGCAATAGCATAGAAAAGAGAGCATCTTCTGCTCCATGTGTGTAACTGCTCACCCCTCCCCACTGTGCTGCCAAGGAGGAGGGGAAAAAAAACTTAAATTGAGGCAAATAACAACAAAGAGGCCGCTCCAACTTGGTCATGATCAAACAAATCAATGATCAGCCCATGCTTACTCACAGGTACCCTTCTTTTGCTGGACTTAGGATAAAATTGCACATTTTTGTTCCCCTGATTTCTCGCGTTGATCGTTTTTCTTCACTTATATATTTTTTAAAAAACATCAACGTCCGAATAGATAATTACAAAAAAATTAGAATCTTTTTCTCGACAATGTGAAAATACTGTAGGTGCTTTTTCTTGGGGAAAAAAGTATCTCTTTTGTCAAACAAAATATGTAAATCCAATCATAAATTAACATGTTACTTTGAACTTAAGAAGTGTGGAATTAAAATTAATTGGTAAAAAAAATCACAAACAAAAGTCAAAGAAAAAGCAAAATGTTGAGTTATCGTTTAGTTCATGACTGAGGTGTCTCATGATATTGGCTGACGTCACATCTAAAATTGAGCTTGACTTCAGAGGACTGTTTTTCCAGAGAACCGTGGTTGAACTCCAAACGGTACCACTTCGGGGACATTTGACCTAGATGTTAAAATTTCCTCTGGAATCATCTCAAATCAAGTTGTTTTTCTCAAATCTTCATCAAAAAACAAGTTCAAGAACAAGCCGCGCTGGCCAAAGGGATCGGCGCTAAGGTGTTTCCCTCCTTTCCTGCCTCACAACAGCCTGCAGACCTGCACAGGAAATAAGACTCCTCTGGAAGACTAATGGCCACTCCGGTGTGCTCGGGTAATAAAAGCACGGAGAGGCGGGAGATAAAATGGAAAAATGGAGGAATGGCCATCATGGGGGGAATAAAGAGGCAAGCAAAGCTAACGAGAGGGAGGTGTCAACGCATAGCTCGGGGGCTCTGACCGATATCCCATCATGCAGCGCTCCAAGGTCTTGCATGGAAAAAAAAAACATGCGCCATTACGACTCTGTCATAAGCGCCACAGAGATCATTTGATAGCCTCCGATTGTGCCTCATTGCTCATCTCGGACGCCGGACAACACGTCAAAGCTGCGATGGGATGACAGGAGCAAAGTTAGGCGCGTGTACACGAGTGTGATGAAGATGTGCTTTGCGGGTCAAAGGGGCGCTGTTAGCCTTTGTTCTGCTGGGATGTATGTTTAAGATTCACAGCTTGTGATCTTGATCCATGCTGAGCTGGCCCAGCAAGTGGGGTGGGTGTGGGTGCGGGGGGGGCGGGGGGGGGGCATCGCAAACACAGCATCTGATGGAAGGGGGGCCTGATAGCACATTGCAGAATTTAGTCTTGGAGGATTTAAATAATTTATTTGACAAAGACGCAAAAACTCAACCCCTTGTTCGCACTCAATGGCCTGACACCATCCCCCCCCCCCCCCCACCGCTATACACACATGCCTCTTGTCATGCTAACGTGCTGATTTCACTTAACATTCACACAATACTGTGTAAGAAGATACTTCTTATTGCGCCCCAAACGATGAATCGGGTGGTTTGAAATCCACTGCTACGGGCACAGGGTGGCACGGTGGGGGACCGATTAGCACGTTGGCCTCACAGTGCAGAGGTGCAGGGTTCAATTCCAGCTCCGGCCTTCTTATGTGGAGATTGCATGGTCTCCCCGTGCCTGCGTGGGTTTTCTCCGGGTACTCCGGTTTCCTCCCACATTGCAAAAACATGCATGGCTAGCTAATATGGAACACTCTAAATCACAGGTGTCAAAGTCTAGGCCCCTGGGCCAGATCTGGCCCACCACAGCATTTTATGTGGCCCACGAAAGCAAATCAAGCATGTCAAGTTCCATCAAACAAAATTGTCACATGTAATCTATAATAACATATGATATTGCAAACATGACCAAACCCCTGATTACGTTTAAACAAGTTATTGTTCTTGACTTCTGATTTTAAAACTAGTTATCCATCAATTTGTGCCATGTATGCAACATGGTGAGGTGCTTAAACATTTATATGATTTCAAAAAAGTTCACCATCATAACGGACCTCCAATGGAAATCGTAACTCCAATGTGGCCCGTAACAAAAATTAGTTTGACACCCCTGCTCTAAATTCTCCCACGGCGTGATTGAGAGTGCGAATGGCGGTTTGTGTATGTGTTCCCTGTGATTGGCTCGCAACCAGTTCAGGGTGTCCTTCGCCTACTGCACAAAGACAGCTGGGAGAGGCTCCAGCAAACCCGAGACCCTTGTGAAGATAAGCAGATTAGAAAATGGATGGATGGATTTCCTTCCATTTTGAAGGTCTATCATCCATTATGTTCAGTCGACTGCCTTTTTATAAAGGTTCCTGTCATTCACTGGGTTTGCGACCTTATTCTCTTCAACAGTGTACTTATCCTCCGCTCTGCTGGAAGATGTTTTTTTCCCCCCGCTCAGTCGCCGCGGCAACGTCTTGTGTGCCGGCGCGCTTGTCAATCAGCGGATTTCCGAGCCGACGCTACCGCCGATCGAGCCGACAAACCATTTAGAAGCAGGCGCGCAAGAGACGTTTACGTCACGCGTCCCTCTCTCGCGCTTTCTCACCCCTTGAATGTCAGACAGCCCACCCACTCATCCGCCAACCGAGCAAAGAGTGAAAGGGAAATGTTGCACTCACAAGACTTATTCCGTTTTATTAAGAGGGTCGTCGGAAAGAAAATGAAGCAGGAAAAAGCACACTGGAGTCATGCTTCCTTTAAAGAATGCTACCACTCAATTGTATAAATGTGTATGTCATCTTTTTTTGGACATTATTAGGCTTTAGCACCATCTTGTGGCATTGTGAAGCACTATAAACAGAGCATAAAAACTGCAAGTAGGTGAATTTTTTTCATTGACTAGCCAAGAGTAGGTTCCAAGGATAAGAAATCAAAGCACCTAGGCTAACTATTAGCTTATCCCGTAATTACAATATGATTGTGAAATCTGATAATTTTCCCTGTGGCCGACTCTCTTGTGAGACATGTTATGCAAACAGACTGAACAAAACCGTTGCTCCTCGAATCTGTCCAGACACAGCGCAAGCAAGCAGCCCAATTTCACAACCCAATCTTCCGTCTGCGGCTTGGCTTATCACTACTGACCACACATCGCAATTTGTCAATATCGAACGAGTTTAACGTTTACAATTGGCGATCGCCACCATTTTCCCCAGCAGATCGTGATGGGGAAAATGACTCTTCACGCAAACCGCACAACAGGAAAAACTCTTTTTGAGGCATTGCAACAATCAAGCCATTGCTGACTTTGGCTTTGAAGACAGATGGCTATGCTCAAATTTGCCCTGATTATTGTTTGTGTGTGTACCCCGCTTAAAATTCCTGTCACATTCTGTGTCGCCAGGGGAATGGATGAAAAAGCATCCCAAAAAAAGGCAAGTTTGGCAGCACCGATGTTCATGTGACTGTGCGGAGCGATTGGCACAAGAGTGAAGCTAGCAGCTTTTCATTGCTTCCACAAAGGCTGAAGTCTAATCATCGCCAAAACACACACATCCCACATCCATACACCGGACTTGTCTTCCATGTATGGACTCGCCATTCAAGCCAATGTTAGGAGGACAGCGGAAGGTGCGCGGAAAGCGATTGAACGTGCTGTGTCAGGCTGAGTAGTGTAGTGCTGACGGAGGACAGGGTGAGGGGTGGCCTTACGTTGGAAGGGCGGATGAGGAGAACAGAGGAAAGAGGAGGAAGGGGGAGGAGTTTCCTTTTCAGGGATGGCTGCAGCTGCTCGCACCTCAACACCCCCGCCTAAGCTTGCACGAGGCCCCTTTAAAGGTCTCCGGGCTGTAATTCATTTTCGCGAATCAGGAATGCCTCACTTGGACAATACTTCTTTTTTTTATCTTCACAGGAATATACGGTAGATTTGATGGCAGCTAACAAATGTTGAGAAAAGGAACTTTCTCTCTGCGTCTATTGTGTACTGTAGGCCAGCGCTCCCCATTCATCACTGACAATTGGTACTGGCTTGCACAGAGACTGAAAAAAAAAAAGGTGTCAAAGTCAAGGCCCGGGGGCCAGATCCGGCCCACCACATCATCTAATGTGGCCCGCCAAAGCGATTCATGTGTAAACTTCCATGATCATTGTTAAAGTCTGATAAATAACGTTGCAATTTTACAATCATTTTTTACCCTATTCACACTCACTTGAACAAACAAATGGCAGTTTTTTAAAAAAGTGTCAGGTTCGATGAAGGCCAAACTGTCAGCTCGGTAAGAGTTTTTCCCTTCACCAAAATCGACAATTGTCTGGAAAAAATGAAACGTTCAACCTAATTGAACAAACACACTGACTTGAGTGATTACACAACTAGCTAATCCATCAATTTATTGGTGTACAAGTAAAATTACGATGAGATGATTCCGTAAACATTTATTCGGTTTCACTGTCATAACGGCCCTCCGAGGGAAGACGTAACTCCAAAGTGGTCCGTGACAAAAATTTGTTTGACACCCTTGAGCTCCACGCTGGGCGGCCCGGTAGTCCAGTGGTTAGCACGTCGGCTTCACTGTGCAGAGGTACCGGGTTCGATTCCAGCTCCGGCCTCCCTGTGTGGAGTTTGCATGTTCTCCCCGGGCCTGCGTGGGGTTTCTCCGGGTGCTCCGGTTTCCTCCCACATTCCAAAAATATGCATGGCAGGCTGATTGAACACTCTAAATTGTCCCTAGGTGTGAGTGTGAGTGCGAATGGTTGTTCGTCTCTGTGTGCCCTGCGATTGGCTGGCAACCGATTCAGGGTGTCCCCCGCCTACTGCCCGGAGACAGCTGGGATAGGCTCCAGCACCCCCCGCGACCCTAGTGAGGATCAAGCGGTACGGAAGATGATGATGAGATGAGATGAGCTCCACGCTGGGCGGTTCAAGTCATGCTTTGCGTGGAAAGAGTCTGTGCCGCGAGAAAAAAGAGTTGGGAACCACTGCTGTGGCACGCAACGTACAGAAAGAAGCGCACAGAGCTGTTGCATTATGCAGCGCAAGATGAGGGCATGCACATGGCGTGCATAGGTGCCGAAATCTCTTTGGTTTTACTGGTCAGTGGAAACTGAGCAAGACAGATCCACAGGAGTAGGACAATCAAAGGGGTGGCGCAAGAAGAGAATATAGGTCAAAGGTCAACTGAGCCACGGAGCCCATCTACACCTCGGATTGATTACCGATCACAGGGGGGCAGCGAATGAGGTATTGAGACGGAATCAACCCCCATGGCAGCTGCAAGATAACCAGCTATGTGAACCATTGCGCTACCAATAGCCGCGTCCAACTGTGCTTTGCAAGCGTGAGTGTAAGTGTCCGCGCGTGTGCGTAGGCGTGCATTCACACGAACGGATGACGCGCATCGTCGACTGCAATGAGGAAAAAGGTCGCAGAGTGATGTGGTATGGATAAGGGCAGTTCTATTTGTTCCAAGGCAATCCTTTCAAGTAGCTACCTCCCCCAAGCATATAAATATACAAACACGGTGTCCACTTGATGCCCCCCCCCCCACCCATCTGCTGCTTCTCCACCCACACAGCAACAGGACTAGAAGGTGCTTAAAAAACAACCATAAATCCTATACTTCTCTTTTTTTTTTGTCGTCCTCCTATACGCCGTCACTTTTAACCCCCCCATCCCCCTAACTCGAGCGCTCGTGTGTTTCACATGGCGTCCTCACTAAATCAGATCACGCCTCCTTTCAATAAATTACCAAGCGGGTGGCAGAAGAGGAGGAGAGACAAGGATGGAGATGTAAATGGGGGGGTGCAAGAGAAGCGTCGGCGTGTATCAGTGTCACACAGCAGGTAGAGTGCGTGATACATGACCTGGGAACGGGCCATAACAGAGACTTAAATCACACACACACACACAAAAACACACACGTGGACGAGTAAAGTCGCACGCTCGGGTACCGCATTAGTTGCTTTCACGCTCCACGGCGGCAACATGGAGCATTCATACACGCACCGGTTCATATTCCGGAAAGCGTTTCTCTCCGCAGTCACAGTCGTCAAGTATCGAAGTGTACCGGGAGCTCCACAAGGTCTGATGTTTCGTCGTCAAATTTTTGCTCAAAGGACTTTGTATTTTAAACCCGTTGAGGAACAGCGGTCACGACAGTGGACAGCTTATCAGGTTATCGTTATTTGTGCATGGAAGGGTTAAAGGCTTGACAAAACTCAGTTTCATGTTAAACATGACGTTTAAGTGTAATGTCAGTTATTGTCAATTGTTCATAAAACTTAGACCAGATGCTAAGTTGACTAGATTCCATAGCCAAAAGCACAAACGGAATTACACTTATATTTTGTATTGGAATCTGTCCAATTTTGTCTTTTTATTTCTTTTTATAGCTAACCAGATGTGAATATTCCGCCATGGTTTGAGCAAAGTTTCTCAAGCCTAATGGGTAACAACGTGAGTGTACCTACATGGCCTTCTTTCCTCGATTGGTTGTTTTTCCTTGGGCATGATGTTTTTTTGTTTTTTTTTCCTTGTAATCAGTGCTAAAATTCAGCTTTGCATGATCAGGTTTCTGGAGCCGATCACTATCAACAAGTTTTAAAAAACCCATACGATCAGAAGATGGACCAACGTGTTTATTTACTGTATAGTCGAACCCCGCTATGCATTTAGGACTGGAAACGGAACCCCCGCCGCGAACAGCCTAAATTTGCCTTTAAGTGATGCCTACTGAAATGTATTGAAGGGGGGAAAAAAGATTTAAACCCTAAAAATTCTCCCCAAATCACTGATAAACATTTAATGCACGGAAATTTGTATATAATTATTTATCTTTTTTTTTTAATGCATAAAAAATTGCCCGCCCCCCTTAATTCACTTGACATTATTTCCTGTGTGAAATTCTTTTTGAAATGGGAAAAGTCAGTTGATTTTAAAAAATAGACTGTGTCTACCTTTTGTAGGAAAACGGTGCAATTTATGATGTGTGGAGAAAGGATGTAAAAAAAAAAAATCTCTGTCGATTTAACTCTGCTAGAAGAGTGTGTGGAATTAAATCAAAGATGAGATGCATAATTTGGAATCCTTTGTTGTAACTCTCTGTTTTCCTCCTCTGATCCTCTTTTAATCTTCACCACTTTTTAATCCGCCTCATTATTTCACCCGTCTGTGTGTGTGTGTGTGTGTGTTTTAATTAGGAAAAAAAATTATTATGACACTTCTGCACACTAAGCCCAACAAGATGGCACAACATTGCTGGTTGGCATGCTTTTAAGAAGTCAAATGTTATTCATCCACACTCTTATTTAGCCACAGACACACCCACGTGCGTCCACGCGTTCATCCAACTGCTTCATTTTTGGACAAACACGTGTGTTTGGAGGCACCCCGTTGTTCACATGAGCGTTCTATCCAGTCCGACCATCACCACATAGATGGATGAGGATTGCACACACACACACGTGCACACACGCCCTCCACGCAGTTGAATAATGCATTCGGCATTGCCGGTAAGCGTGCATTAGCATAAGGAGCATGACTGCGTGC
Organism: Hippocampus zosterae; assembly: GCF_025434085.1. Classification (NCBI taxonomy): domain Eukaryota; kingdom Metazoa; phylum Chordata; class Actinopteri; order Syngnathiformes; family Syngnathidae; genus Hippocampus; species Hippocampus zosterae. The sequence goes on from NC_067455.1 coordinate 9,780,881, forward strand.
AGGAAAGCTGACGTGACACCGGAAGGAATAACAACACACTTAGCGCCTGTCAGTGTCAACAACTGCACACAGGAGGGACGTGAGCCTTCTTGTTCCTGTTTTGTAACACTGGAGAGATGATGTAACCGATAAAGGCCCCCCAAATAGTTGGCATCCTTTTACAAACCAATCATGATGGCTGCATTCTGGTTTATCTTCTGTCATAATGCGATGATGCTTCACCCATTGAATTGTTATTGATTTTAGACGTTAGAGTGAAAAGTGGAGACGCAGTGAGAAGTCAGCTTTCCCTCGGTCGACCAATGTGGCGATGGCAATTTGTCACGATTGATTTTCCCACCACAACATTCAAGTTGCAGGCATCATATTTGGTGATTAAAAGTGATAATTTAATTGTCAGCATTTGGTTACAACATAAGACAAAGATAATGATATTCGCACCATTATTAATAGAGAAAGGTTGCGATTAAACAGGGTTCCCACGGGTCCTTAAAGTTCATAAAAATCCATTTAAAAAACAAGTTATTTGTCCTGAATTTTCTGGGTAAGCTTGTAAAATCGATAAAAAATCCATAAAAATTAACCTGTGGTGTTCATTTCTTTGTCTATGTCATTTTACGCACCCTTCCAAATTATAGTTTTGTCGGAAAATGCGCCTGGCACCCTTCCCCTCAAACCCCGCTGTCGGGCTACACGCCTTCCTGGTTCCCGCTCTGCTTTTCCCGCCATCTCCGATCAGTTCTGATGATGATCACGTGATCACTTCGGGTCATTTCAGGCCAATTTGACATACAGTATGTCAAATAAAGGGTTAGCTGATTTAGCCCCTAAAAATAAAGATGTGCCCTTCCTTTGGCAGCAATGATTTGAACACCAGCTCAGTCATATGTGGCTTTCTGTTCATTAAATCCACCGTGAATCCCCTGCTGAATGGAGAAAAAGTCCTTAAAAGGGGCTCAATTAGCCCTCAAAAGTCCTTAAAAGGTCCATAAATAAAAAGCAAGTGAAAGAGTGGAAACCCTGTAATAGATACATTTTAATCAATCATATTTGGATGTATTTTGATTTGCTTTCAGCAAGTCAATCATAACTTGCCAAGAAGCAGATGCAGACACAATACAGAAGAAATAAACGTAACAGTGTGTAGTTATAGTTTGCTTTCTATTAATCGTCTCCTTAATATACGTTACAGCTCCGAAAAGGGAGAGCTGTAGGGTTGTTGTTTTTTTTAAAACGTACACTTTATTCATGATTTTAACAGTCTCAACAAATACAGGTGCGTCTCTTTCGACGACCGCTCTCTCGTTCTGCTCGAGAGACGTTCAAGGACCACCCCCGAAAATAGTAAATTAACGATTACCTCAAAGACACCAAGAAAAGCGAAAATAATGCACCAAAACAGAAAAATAAAGCAAGGGAATCACAAAATAATCTCTAGGTGGGAGGTGAACACACAACAAAGGAACAAATAACAAACAATTCTGAGACAGTCCAGTCGCCTACATACAATTTAAATGTCATATATAGTATACAGTATTGCTTCTTAGTTGTTGCTGCTGTAGCTTCCTACGTGTTATTTAAAGTCTTGCATCCCAATCAAATCCCCCAAAGTATCTTCAATAGTCACATTTGGATCTTATATGGTTAGAAAGGTATCGAACTGAGGTCCACTTTTGTCCCCTTCTGATTACGATATGGGTTTCTGTCATAAAGAGTACAACTGTTTTCTAAATACTTGTATACAGTTGTACACGAGACAGTGTGTTACACCACCCTCCCCTTTTTAAAGTCCCAAAATACATTGACATGTACACACTCCTCTTTAATCTTATCTATTATTTACCATGCAGGCGCGGGTGACGTAGGGTGCGGGGATATAAGAGCTGAAAGGAAGGAGGAGACGTGTGTGTTTGGTTGAGGTTGATTTAAAAAAAAAAAAAGGGGGGGCAACCCCCATAATCATGTGTGCGGCTCTTCTGCTTGCTTTTGTCCAATGAATGTAAATGTTGCAGCAGCCGGTCAAAGAGATGAAGGAGTAGGAGGCAGACAAAGACAATGATGGAGAGAGTAGTACAGACCCCTCCTCCCGTATACACATCAGACACACTTCGCATGTGGGCTTGTGTACACACAAAGACACAAGTAAACACTACAGGGAACATTTTCAACAAGAATGAAGGAGGGATTTCTGTTACCTATGGAGGAACCCCCACCCCCGCCCCCAAAACAAAACAAAACATGATGGCCCATTCAGCTCAGCACTGCTACAGTCCACTCTGCTAAACAAAAAAAATCAAGTTTTCTGTTTAAAACAAACAAAAAACTAAATGAACGTCAAGTCTGTCCTGCATTCGCGGAATCAGTTCATGAAGGTGTGTGTGAGTGGACGACATTCAGACACCCAAAGTGGGAAAGTGTCCCTCGTGAGGGATGAAAAAGTGGGACTCGAAGTGGGACACACACAGACGCTGTCAATCAAACTCACCAGCTAAGAACCAAAGGAGCACTGCTGCACGACTTCAAATTGTGCCACAGACTTCATAGTAACTCACTTTTAGGACATTTGACCAGACGTTACTGGATATGTAAGATCAATGAAATCTTCTCAACGCCACATCAATTAAATTCAGGAAATATCTGCATCTTTTTTGATACTTTACACCAGGGGTCTCCAACTCGAAGCCCCGGGGCCATTTCCAGCCCCTACTTGACATCTAACTTGAACGTCAGTGAGTGCGGTTGCCACATTTTTGGCCGTGTTGTTGTCCTGGATTGTTATAGCTGGTAAGATGTTCATTATCTGTTTGATTTAATCAGACAGATAATGAACATCTGACTTGTTACAGCAATGTAGCAGGTCACTAACTGAAATTTAATGACGTGAGCAATAAGAAGGGGCCGACACCTACTATTGGTACGAGGTGTTCACTTCTTTGTTAAAACCTGGGCTTGAGTCAGTAGCACATTTGGCTGGCCGCTGAATGTATTTGTATTCACTGCCACACACGTTAAAGTGGTGCAAAGAGTGGCTGGTTGGAGGCTAATTCCCTTCTACGGTCATCTTGAAACAGGATTTCACTCATGTGTTTTCTTTTTAAGATGATAGGAGGAGGAGTATGTGTGTGTGTGTGTGTGTGTGTGTGTGTGTGTGTGTGTGTGTGTGTGTGTGTGGTCACACTGAGATTCTAAACATTTCAACAAAACAGACACAATACATCGCACAATGAGCTGCAGGATTTCTACAAAACTGGTAGACTAGAACCTCCAACATCTTTCCCCAATGCAATAAATGGAAATGTCATTAATGCGTTCTTGCTTCTTAAAAAAAAACAACACTTTTATAATTATTGTCTTTAACCCTTTCAGCTTTAAAGTGAACGAAAGGAACCACTTCCCTTTACTATGAAGTGAATCGGCTGGGTTCACGCCCACAACGGCAAAAACTATCCACTTCTAACTGTACGTATCTGTGAAAATACCAAAACAAAATATAGGCTACTCGAATAGACAGCCCCAAGACTCATTTCTCCTCGCCCTGTTGTAAAACTTTCACCTACAAACTAAAACTTTATTTATACTTTATGTCACACCAGACGCTGACCCCAATAATGACTTCATTATCAGAATCTCTGCGTTAAAGGCACTGAATGTGGGATCACTGTGTAACAGAAGCTTAACAAATATACGGCGTTGAAAACAAAAGCTCCTCGGTGAAGCTAAGCTTGAGGCTGTGTTATGTTTGGTATACGAGGGGGGGCATGAAAGGATCGGAGGGGGAAGTCAAGAGTAAAGCGAGAGGGAGAGGAAAGTGAGTCGCTCACTTTCCATCAGTGGTGATCAATATCAGTGTCTGACAGCACAGTGCTCCAGCCTTTACCGTAAATTATGTCGGAGCCTCTCAATCACTCCCATAACAAACACACTGTACACACACACTCACACAATGACACACACACACACATATATGCACATCAACAGTAAATGCACCAGAAAATAACTCCGTAGTTGCTAAATAAGCATTGGCGTCACATATTTGACTCCTTGGTGAATGCTAAAAGCAATTGCATTAAAAAAAACAAAAACAAAAAAAAAAAACACTGACTTGACACTTTCGATTGTGCCCAGCAGCCGTGCGCCGGACAAGGAAGCAAGAGCGAATTTATAAACGGCATCAAAGTGCAGACAGACGAGAACAACTCACTGATTGAGCTCCATATCCAAGGTGAACTTCCTGCCAAAAGCCTCCACTTGAAAGCTGGCCTGGGCCACGTGGTTCACCTGAAAGAGGAGACGCCAGAAAGGACGGATCACTTACAGCTATGAGCATCTTCACGGATCAGAGGGCATGTAATGACATGCATGCATTAGACAAATGGACACGGATGGATGTCTGCAGCCTGTCGCCGGCGACGAAATGGCTGCTTATTAAGACATCAACTCGTCTCATTTGCGGCTGGTGCTGAAAATTATGCAAATGTTGGAGTTTTCTGCCATGTTTTGTGCATGTGAGAGCAACGTGATGTAAGGAGACAAACAAACAAAACAAAAAAGGCATTCAAAGATTCATAGTGTAGTGATATGCTTGCCATTATTTCAATGTTATGTTGTAAGGGATGAGACACATTATGTATAATTATTCATCTAATAATAATTTGCATTTTTTTTTCCAGTAACCATTTTTTTTGTTAATTGTTTTCGATTGAAATGACACAAAAGTATCAAAATGTGGCAAATGACTTCATCGGCACGAAGGTTTCTTGCAGAAATCAAAAACAGATGGACTCAAATGTATGACACCAATCACAAGAGATCCAATTCAAAGTCCTCATAAATCGGTCAACCCACCTCAGAGTCCGACAGATAATGGTGATAAGAATCATGGTTGAACACAAGAAAAGCTTCATCCATCATAACTAGCCTTGAAACACTCACTGGACAAAAGTAGGGCACCCCAATATTTTCTTCTTTTTTTTTTTAATGAGCCATCTTACTTCATACCAACTTCTATTCTCGTGTTGTTGTTCTTCTCATCAACCACATTGCACCATTCGATATATTCAGAAAAAGTGAAAAGAAGTCTTGTGACGTTTCTCGCGGTGTGACAGTTCGACGTCCAAAATTTGTACAACATGCAAGACAGACGTCTAAATTTGACAAGCTTGAAAGTGTTCGTCTGGGGCGGCGCTGTAATGCCATGTCGGCAGGCTATGAAAAATGTCGGCCTATAAATGGACATCATCTCCAGACTATACATTTTATTTCGGTCTATAACACGATGTGCATCATTGCGGCCGCATGAGTGTAATTGATTTCACTGGAGGGGAATTTTCATTCCACTCGAGTGTCGGGCACAGATGGTGCATGCGGCTTCATTCATTCATTCATTCATTCATTCATTCATTCATCACACACCCCTCAGGGTCAATGAGAACCCACCAACACTCATTCCACTGGTCCGTCGCCTTCTTTCCACCCTTATGCCGCGAGCTAGTCAACGTGGATGCTGCAGGACCGCAAGGGAATGGGGGAAGTGGTTTGGGGGGTACGGGAGGGGGTCCATTTGGGGAGGTGCCCCTTGTGCTCCCCCAAGGGTGACCTCACAGCACAATTTCCCCAAGGAGTAGAAGCATCTCTTGTTTGCTCTGCTCAATGCATGTAAGGGTGGGTAAAATGTATATACAGTGGTACCTCTACTTACATAATTAATTAGTTCTGGAAGAAATTGCTTCACTAGGAAATTTTGTCAGTAGAGACGCGTTTTCCATGTAAATGTGCTAATCCGTTCCAAGCCACCCAAAATTCAGACATAAATGTTTCCTAAAGCATAAAAATTCATCAAAATATACAAACATATAGATGTTACAATTTGATTATGGCACAATAAATGAGAGTTGTGAATAATGTAAAAAATCAAAAAGTAAAGAATAAAAATGATGGTCTTTTAACTGCGTCCGACTCCTCATCGGGTTTTTCGTTTTTTGTTTTTGCCTTCTTTATTCCATGTTCTCTCGCAGAAGTGTTTTTTGCCTGGCGTTTTGTAAAGAACTCATCCAAGGACGCTATTAACAATCCTTTGAAAATGTCCAAGGCAAACATCAGCAAAGTGAGCGATCGCTCAACTGGTGAACACTTTTTTTTCTGGTTGATTTCCATTTACGTAAAACTATCGGAATGCCTCATGGTCCGAGTGGCTAATGACGAGGACGCTGCATCGACGCACATCTATCTAGCACACATCGACACATTCGGTAGAGGTGCCTCTTAGCCAATGAGATGCCAGGAAGAGGCTCGGTAATAGCAAATGGCAGAGCAGGCAGAGCAGCTATAAGTATGTTGCGTTCAGGAAATTCGGGAGTTGGAAGAGCAGCCCGTACTGTATATTTATGTGCCTTTCGTAACAAGAGGCAATATTTTCCTGTTGAGACATTTCCTGTTGAAAATTTCGTATGAATAGACGTTCGTAAGTAGAGGTACCACTGTAATCTGATCTAATTACCGACATGAAATGTCTGATGCAATGAGACATGAAATAATTGTATTATGTGTACACTCACAGCAAGCAAATACGCACACAGGCTAGTTTCATTTACGGGCTTTGTTTTTGCACCAAACAGAACTTTTTGCTACTCTTCTGCTGGTGGTGTTGATGTTTGCGTCTGAGATTTAAAAATAGTCCAGAGAGCCTATAAATAACATCCGGCATGTGTGACATTCTTTCAAATCCACTGGACAGGTTTCTTTTTAGACTTGTGGCGCTAAAAACAGCCAAATACGTGATCAGACTCTCTTCATGTGACGCCGTAGATGAGTGTCAACTCTCCTGGGGCTTTGTGAACAACTCTTACAATCATCACAAATCTATTTTCTAGTCAGTATAAATGGAATCCACGTGAAATAAGGGGGACAAAGTCCACCTGGCCATTTTCTGCCTTTCGGAGCTGTAACAGCGGCAGTATGGGATGCCTGCGCGTATGGGGTAGTAAGAATAACAGCAACAACAATAATAAGAATAATAATCATAACAATACTTTTGATGTAATGGCACATTTCAAAGTCAAAACACATTAAAAATCAAATAAATATTAATGGAAAAAAATAAAAGGCTCGACAAAAAGATTCACACCTGACACTGTTTAGTAAGTTTGCTTCGGAGGGAGTCATAGAATTGTTATTTCGCAGCCATTTTCTTGTCTGAGGTGTTAAAGAGACAAAGGGTTCAATGACTGTGACCACCTGTAGCCCCCTACGCTCTCTGAGCCCCGCACAAGCCCACATGACAGGTTTGAATGACGCAAATTGATGTTTTGTTTGAAATGGGCCCATCACGCCGCTTCCCTATGAGTTGCCGTTAGATCCATCATGATGGTGACTGCAGCAAATTGCTTCTTGTGAACTCATCACATGCTTTTTCAAAGTGTTCCTCACTCGGTTTTGTCTATACAGCAATAGCCATGGGGGACGTTACTTTTTATACATCGATTCCAGAAGGTGCAGAGTAAGGAGCCATGTAGATGGTTCTCAGTCAGTTCTGTTTCTTTCTTTTTTTTACTGTACTTAATTCCCCATTTTCAGGCATTGTTTGTGTAAAAGTCGATTGAAGCCCTGATTCAGTTGACTGCGAACAGGATGCCTGATGTATTTGGTTGTCCAGGAATTTTGACCCCCTAGCGGACAAGAGCTTCAATAGCAACTTGTGGCATTTGTATGCATGTGGAAGTTGGCGAATGTCATCGGCTGATTTTTTTTGTAATAAGACTGAACAGTCAGCATCATCCTCCATCATTGACATCAGATGTGCATGTGGGGAATGAAAATCATGCATGTTCTAAATTCATAAATATTTCATTTCATAGAATGGATTATTAATGATTATGACTGATGATGATTTGGTTCATCAACCCCCCCCCACCTAATGATTATCTAAACATGAAAATACATGTTTCCCCTACAGGCAGTCACGAGCACAACATTACCACGTTCAGATGTTTTGTTGATATTTTTCTCACGTGCTTCGAGAGGACTAGAGGGGGTTGCAGACAAATAAACAAGAGCCACTTCATCCAACAGCACCACCGATGCGCGGCGTGTACCTGCGTGGATCCGGGGCTCCCCCTGACGCGGGTGCTGAGCTCCTGCTCGCCGATCATGCTGTGGTTGTGTCTGCTGTAGAACAACCGCACGGGCACCGTGTCCTCCTTCTTCTTGTCCAGCCAGCCGCCTCCTTTACGCGGCGTTTTGACGCTCGACGAAGCGTCACCTGCACCGAGGAAGGGAAAGAGAAAAACACCCATTTTATTGTTGTGGAGGGGGGGGGGGGGTGTTGGGGGGGACAAAAACACACATCCACCGCCGTATTCAAATGCCCCGTTGCTCTTATTTACCAATTCTGTGAAAACATGGGGCCGTAATAGGCTGAAGCGGAATATAAATAATTAAAAGAACGCTATTTAAATCGTGATATTACTAATAACATGATGATGGATTACCATTAAGGGAATGGGGGTTGCTCTGGTGACCGACGTGCATCAATCCACAGACGCACAAAAGGGAAATCCACCAAGGTGCGCGCAGCATCATCATCATCATCATCGTCTTCATCTTCGCTACGTGTTTGGATGGGAACGGCAAAACAATGCGGTAATCCACGAGGGGGCTTCGCTAGGGGACGATGGGGCCGTGGCTGCCGGTGTGCTTCATGCAGTGCCTGTGATCGGAGGCCATCGGGGGTCCGGACGAGACTGAACGCCGAGCGCGTCTGAGCGCACAGAGTCGCGGTGGTTCTTGAGCGGCGAGGAGGAGGCGTTGTATGGGATGGGGTGGGGAATTGTGGAGGAGGGGGACGGGGGGGGGGGGGTCGAGAGGAGAGGCGGGGACACAGAGAGGCAGGACAGGGGACACCTCCTTAAAATGTGTACATCAATATCCAGCGGATTGCTGCAGAAAAGCCTCATGTATAAACATGAGCAAGAAAAGGGGTGGAGGCAGGAGGGATGCTGCGGCCCTCCGACAGACATCCGAAGCGGCAGCACCACCTTCAGCCCGGGCCGTTGAAGGCCCGCGAGTAGCGCCGTTTCCCCCGGTTCCTCTCATGACTCACTCCAGGCATAAATCGGTATCTTGGAGGCATTTTTACACGTGTAATTTTATTAGGCATCACATGTCTAGCTTTAGCATCTTACCCCAGACATATTGATTTTTTTTTATTGTAAGAAAAAAAAATTATCGTGGTCATTTTTGCAGTTACAGTAGTAATTTAGTTTTAATCCATTTTAATCAATACCTAACGTAGTCATAGAAAAGTATTTCCAAATGATTGCTAGACAATACTAAAGCTGGTATTTCTTTTCCTCAGTCGTTTGACCTTTCATATTGAATGATTTTATCCTAATAGGTAAAATAAAAGTTATTGTGTATGACCGACATGTTTTGGGATGAGCAGGATTAAATTATCCACGCCATCATCACCTCCATCATTTTCCATGCAATGTGTCTGTATTTTCCACTGCTTTGGAAGTCATTGTTCCCTTTCCACATCCCATTTTATCAATGCATCTAAAAATATGCCAGAGCGTTTGGAGATTTGTCACGAGTGCCATTCTGTGTGACATGCTCTTGACGCGTAGCATCCATTTTCCATCGTTGACGTTCATAAACTCTGACTTTCCTCTGAACCGTCCCTTGTGGAAAGCAACTCTGTGAAAAAAGATGGTCTCCATCTCGCTCTGAGATGTTTCCACCGACTTTCCCAGGTGGTTTCTTGCTCCTGTCAGTCTCCTCTTGTTGATTTGCGACAACACTGGGGCTTCCCAAATATGAATCGCATCTCGGCTCCTGATGTGTGCCTGCATAAGGTACTTGCACATCAAAGGTGACGTGAGGTAATAATAGGGGTCCGGGGGCCATGCTTTCACCGCAAGAAGGCGCAGTTTCCTCTGCGGCTTTTTGAGGGGAGGAAGTGAACAAATTGAGTCTGCATGGCCGTTTACGTAAGATAGATCTTTTCTTTGACCTGTGGGAGTCCCTCAAACAAGTCTTGTCTTTTTTGTGAAGCAGAGGAGCAGACTGAGGGCTCGAACTGACTCGAAAAGTAAAAGGTTCCTTGGGGCAGTCATGAGGCTGGTGTTTCTCCTCAATATTCTCGGTGGCTCTGACATTGAGTCCTCCAAATGGTCCAGTGTCAAGTTCAACAGAAGAAGGACTGCACCTGGGCCTGATGGGGGAGGGGGGCAGCAGAAAGTTTTGAAAACTTCAAATATATTGAAACTGTTTGGGCGGAATCCAGTACCGAATGAAATGCAAAACATTGAAGGAATGTTACCTTTTCATCAATGTGTTGAAACGGGTGCAGTCGAGGGGAGATACCACTTGGTTCAACACTTTGTAAGCGTCGCTTTTGGAGAAAGCCCGGTGACGTTCACTTCGCAGGTGCTGGATGAAACAAAAAAACGCAAATCAGTTCTATTTTAGGGTTATGGTTAAAAGAAGGTTGATAAATATTAAAGTTGGTGTCATGGATACGGTTGAGGCGTGGCTTAAGGATAACGTTAGAATGAAAGTCGATGCCCAGGGGCCAATTTTATGATGTAATTTACACTTTTTTTTTTTTTGCTTGAGATAATCACTTATGAGTAGTGAAACTCGGTAAGGGTACCAGAAAATATGCAGACAACTTCAGACAGAATTTTCAAAATTGGCATAGATTGAACTTGGTCAAACTCTCACGACAGTTCAGAGAGATCTGAATATTTGATCCAAAATGCCTTTGTGTAGTAGAAGTTACGGGAAATACATTCCTTGCAACTTGTCAGAATGAAAGTGAAAGTGTGTGTGTGGGGGGGGGGGGGGGAAGAAACAACAACAACAGCTTATCTAGTTTAATCTTGGACGATCTAAAGAATGGGGCATAATAAAAACATCAGAAATGGGTCCTTAAAGTACCGTAAGCTTCGAATGAATACATACTCCATGGTGTAAAGTGACGTCATTGACACATGACTCTTTAACCACCGCTTTTCGACTGTGTGGATTTGTTGTTTGTCGCGTGCTACGTTGTGTCTTTTTGATATCAACAAATACACACACAGTATAGACACAAATGCTGGTATCCTTCTAGTAAAGAAAATGAAAACGCACAATGAATACTTGATTGTTTTATGTTGTTGTCTTAATTAACTGCGGTTCACTACTTTTTACACTTGCATCGCCGTCACAGCCTTCATCATATTAATTCTGACATGTGAACGTTTTTTAAACAGAACTGGTCGTGATTGAGATGCGAGACTTACTGTCATCAAGTTTCCATATTTGGCCATGCAGCACTCGCAGAAGCCGCCTCTGTTCTTGTCATTGTTCTTTCGACCTGCAGCTTGTCCTTCACACGCCAATACCTTAGCACTTACAGGGGATAAATTGCAAAAAAACATTAGGATCGAATGATTCATCAGTTTTACTTGATTTGCACTTCCAAACTAAGGAGCTAATTTAGAAAAGCACAGTCAGTAATGCGACTATGCGACTTTTCAGACCCTTCTGGTGACTATATTTTAAAAAGGGCAGAGTCACCGGCACTTTTATTGCCGTGAAGAAATAAATGATGTAGCAGAAAATCAGAGAAGAGAAGGTTTATTTTTCAAGAATTTTGAAGCCAAAATGTCCACCAGTTCTGGAATGACTCATATGCATGTTTTAGGGCTGCACAACATTGTAATGTGATAACATGCACCAAAAAACAAAACAAAACGCATTTTATTATCATTGAAAGGAATTTCAAAACTTGACACTCCATAAAAGGATCAATCATATCGCCACACCAACTACATTTTTGTCATCCTCATTTATAAATCAAAACAAGTCGCCATACCTGTTCTCCCGCTGTTTAGCCCCTGCAGGCTTTTTAGCATCAACCAAGAAGGGACAATGAGGAGCGAGCGTCTTCAGGTTCAACTCGGGCATGCTTGTCATAGTGGCGTAGATTGGACAATAATGTCTGGGGAGAAAAGGCCAAGTGGCCAACACGTTTCAAATGTGCATTTTAAAGGGAAACAGTTAAGTGGATGTTCGACTTGACTTTCTCGAACCTGCTTGAATCTTCAACCTTGATGAAAGGTTTACGGATCCGCCCTTTTGAGTACATATTTACACAAGTCAAAAGAGTGGTCAAAATAGTATAGCAACCACGCGTCATTCACCTTTGGATTTCTGACAAGGGAATTCTGCGATTGATGCGTCTTTGGCCTACAATACATTAAGAAAAGTTGGGAAAGAAAACCTTTATTTGCCTCACAATGGAGAAAGTGAACGCAAGAACAAATGCTAAAACATTAAACGTATAAAAGTTGATCTGAACAGTGTTACGAAGTGTTGATTGCGTAAACTTACAGCTGGTTTGGCTGCTGTCAGGTTCGGACACTGGCTTGCAACGGTCTTTTTTTTCATCTCAATATACACTAACACATCTGCACATGAAGCACAAACCTAACAGATCATGCACAGCACAAAAGCACACTCGGACAATATTACAGTGGGAACTCCAAAGTCAAAGTGGAACAATTTGAAATTCAACCAAAATTCCCAGGAGGAACTTTGGACTTTACACCTGTACATATTTATAAATGATCTGTAATGCAAACACACCGTCAATGTAGAAGATTTTTACACCCCACTCCAGAGCCTTTGACAGAATTTTGTTGGTCTGCAAAATGTCCTAAAAACAAAGTTTTGCTTAGCAAAGTAAAACACAAGACTATAAGAATGCTATTTAAATGCAGAGGGCTAACAAACCTTTTCTTTCGCAGCTTTTTCTACGAAAGACCTTCGATGCCTTATGCCAAACTACAAATAAAAAATAACATAAAAAACAAAACAGAAGAAAAAAATTGGTGAAGCGCAGCAAAGTGAGCTTAATGGATGAGTTAATAAAAACTATATCAGAGCCAAAGAAGCAATCCAAGAGAGCTCACCGTTTCTGCTTGACCCTGAGACCTTTTCTTGGTGTCGTCGCTACCGCAGCCCGTTTTGGGTGGATTTGAGTCGGGGCAAAGTGAAAACTGTCCGGATTGCAGGCCAGGGAGTCGAGAGTCTTGTCTCGGGGATTGCATGTATTTAATTTCCCTTTTGTTGGATACAAGATACTTGATGTCTTTGCTGAAGAACTTGTCAACACTCTGGGAAGACAACAAGGAAAAACATCCAATTGTTAGATTTCGTGAATGGTCACATATTCATGGCACAACCTGTTATTTTATTTGTTGAGGGTATATAAAGAGATGTCAATTTAATCAGCGGCACTTATTTATTCAAGTTACACAACAAAGATGTGTGGGTACTATGTTTACAACATATGCTATTCCAGTTAGAAACCCATATAATTTGTCCAGGGCATGATTATTTCCAAGGCTCGATTATATTTTTAAAATATTGTAATTATGACATTTCAAGGTTTAAGAATACACAAAAAGAGACACTTGTTTTTCATTCTTCTCGATTTAAGGGCAAGAACTAGATTTCCCTGTTATTATGACCTAGTATAGGTTAGTGATAATATGACACTTTCCAATTTAGGTACAAATTTCACCACATCGCTCCCATGGGAAAGGAAATCCTTGGTAAACCGAGCACCACCTGAATCTAGACACTTACAGTATTTCAAGGCCAAAAATTCAGCATTGCACCTAATGCTACAATCGAGATATATTGCAATCCAGTAAAGTCTTGCTTGAGGACCCACCCCTCCGAGGTTTTTTATATCTCTCTCCAACGACTCTGCTGTTTTGTTGGACGGCAGGTCAAGATAGAAGACTTTCCCAGATAAAGGCTTGAACTGTGCCAGACGGGATTTCACTGGCGATTTCTTCTCACCACTTTTTCCAGCTTTTCCTAGGAAGACAACACAGTGGCAAGGTGAAGTGAGGTGAGCGTTCAAATCTCGCAAATCCACCAAAGGTGATTTTTTAAAAAACTATTCGTCCAAAGTAATGGCTGTAATGGGAGGAGCAATTCAGTTACGATAATAATAATAATAATACCTTTCCAAACAGCTCCAGTTTGTCTGTGGGTGTCCTGCGCCTTCATTTTATTCTCTTTCGCTTGCCAAGGTGCACATGTTCGCACTCTGTACGTCCACATACCGGAGCCACCGTCTTAATTTGACAGCTGACGGCGTTTGTACACAAAATGGGGAAGTTTACAACTGGGAGTGTAAACACTCATAGCAGACGTCAAACTACATTACGAGCCGTAACTGAATCCATGTGACTGGAGGGAGAACGCGTACGCGTGATAACGAATTCGCCGTTACGACAGTCTACTTCGTGCCGAGTTGATTCTGCGTGACCAAAATTTGGCGGAAATTAAGTCGCTTAGCTGCGGTGTTTCGACATTTACGTAGCGTGACACCTACCATTGGCATAAGTAATTGTCTGGTTAATTTAAGTTAAGGAAATTTTCACGTCTGCGTTTTAACAGCACTTTCATTTCCCGCTTAACAATGTCATGTAACAACAGGCAAGTTGCCATGTCGGAAAACTCGGTGCCTCGTGATCACTTTCAAAACACTCGGTTTTAACTTAGTTTACGTTTTTTTTAGCACCGCGTTTGTCTTTTACGTCTTCTTGTAGATAAATGACTATCGTCTCATCCGTCCAATATTTCCATGTGATGTCTCCAATGTACTGAGTAATGTTGCGTTTGACGTAAACGAGATCTGGCAACAACGAAAATGGGTATATTGGTGGTACTATTCGAATGTGATGTTTCGACATTTAAAATAAAATAAAACATTTAAAAATCTTTATTAATCAAAGACATGCCAACGAGCAACAATTACGATCCGTAAAGGTATGAGCGCCGTGTATGCAATTGTGCTTGCCGTTGCATTTTAGTTTCAATTTCGCGAATGTGCAAAAGGAAAACTAATGTTATAAAACGTTTCGTCACGTAATGTTGTGACTACCAGACCAGTAACGTTGAACACGTGTTTGGACAAAATCTCTTTTTGGAACCCGTAGGATAGCCCTGTTTGCCACATTTTAACGCAAACAAGGCTTTGTTGAAAGTGGTCTGGCAGGTAGGAACGTCTTGTTATTAGCTTCAGTTAGCCACGGGTAATTACCGATACTTAATAAATAGTTCCATGACGTATTATGGGACCGCAGCACCGTATGAATTTAAAAGTCGATCTTCAACGTCATCTCCTGCGTTGTGTGTTCAAGGAAACATGAGTGGTCAACGTCCCTCTCCTACGGCCAAAGATAACGGCATTACGCCAATCCAACAGATGATGGCGTCCTGCTCCGGAGCATTGCTCACTTCTCTGTTTGGTGAGGCTGTCCATTAACGCCTTGCGCTGTCTTGTCTTGTCTTTGCTATTAATAAAAAAAAACACATTCCTTACTCGAGACTCACTACTTTGCATTCGACTTAAGTGATATTTACCTTTGGGTAGTGTGGAAATTTGTGGTCAGCGCATGGTTGACACCATAATTAGGCGAATAATACGTGAAAAAATACACTTCTTAATTTAACTAGGAGGGTTGAAGGATTGAAAGAAGCAAGGGAGGAATGACAAATAACCTCATGCCTGTTCTGGGGTTTTTTCAGTGCAAAGGGATATTGTGCATAAAAAATACCATTCAAGGATAGCACAAAACTACTGAAGAGCAAAACATTAATTGCAAGAGCCGTTTTATGCAAAATCACCTCACTCAAAATTGTAATCTTATTCAGGTACTATGTTTGTCCTGTATGGTTTTCAAAATTGTAAAATTATTCATCTCACTCACAGTATAAAGCAGCATAAGACCAGGTATAAGTGCTTATAAGCGATGTCTGCCACCTAGTGGTTAATGGTGTCTTTGCAACCTAAACAAGCGGAATATGTTCATATTTTTGCCACCCAAAAGTGTTTTGGAATATATATATATATTGGGGAGGGGGCATTGATTTAAATGAGAGGGAACACTTGGGAGTGTGGGCGTGGTCCTCATGTAGCCCACATAATGCTAGTTGACCCTCCCAGGTGTAGGAAATGGATGTGTGGATGTTGCATTTACACTCGCCATGATTTCCCCAGTGACACCTTTAGATGTTGTGAAGATCAGACTTCAAGCACAGAAAAATCCTTTTCCAAAAGGTGAACTACATTTCGGCAAAGAATTATTTTTGTTTTTGTGTAACACGTCACCCTAATGTGCTAATGTGTTTTTCTCACAATGCTTAGGAAAATGCTTTGTCTATTGCAACGGCCTTATGGACCACATTTGCGTGTGTATGAATGGCAACAAGGCCTGGTATAAATCGCCAGGACACTTCAATGGCACAGCGGTAAATACAAATCCCTTTGTGACACATAAATGTTATGTTCAGATTGTAATCTTGTGTTTTGCAACAGGACGCATTCATCAAGATCGTACGTACTGAAGGACTCGGGTCCTTATGGAGCGGTCTACCGCCGACCCTGTGAGCGAGAACCTCATCATTTATTCCCAGCATCATGCACATCTCAGCCTATTGAGTGGATTCATATTTGTGTTTTTTTTTTCTTGTCCGCTTCAGCATTATGGCCGTGCCAGCGACCGTTATCTACTTCACCAGTTATGACCAGCTGCGTGCACGACTGAAGGTCAAGATGGGCCAGCACGAGCAGTTCGCCCCTATGGTGGCGGGGGCTACTGCCAGAGGTTTGATTGGATACTTTTATTAATTACATTTATGATTATAAGTTGGATTTATACAGAGCCTTTCAAATGAGCAAAGGATGGTTAGCAATAATAGAATTCTCAACAATACCCATTTTGATATAATATTGTCATGATCATTTACTGTAGTCCTGTTTCCCTATAGATTTGAATTTCATAACCGTACAACTCAATTGAAAAAAAAAGGTATATTTTTTTTAGGTGAAGTAAAAAATAAACAACGGAAATAAGTGTGCACAATGTACACCCTCACAACTGGGATTTGGGTGTGTTCAGAATGAACTAATCACATTCGGGCTCATGTTAAATGGGAGTCAGCACACACATTTCACCACACTTTGAGGATATATTGTTCTGGTTCAGTGACACCAAGATTGAACGTCTTGGCCTAAACTCCAAAAGGTTTATCGGTCGTGAATACAACACCGTCACCAAAAATTCTGCACCATACAACTTTGCAGTGAACTTTAGCGGTTCCACTGTATTTGTCATCCCGTAAATGCCTTCTCTCCATCTACCAGTGGGCGCGGCCTCTGTGATCAGCCCGATCGAGCTTCTGCGCACCAAGTTGCAGTCAGAGAAATTGTCGTATCGGCAGCTTGGAACCTGCGTACGCAGGGCTGTGGGGGCGGAAGGTTGGCTGTCGCTGTGGCGAGGCCTGGGGCCCACGCTGCTCCGGGACGTGCCCTTCTCCGCCATGTACTGGTACAACTACGAGCGCGGCAAGCGGTGGCTGTGCCAGCGCTACGGCACCAAGGAGCCCACTTTTACCATGACCTTCGTGTCCGGCGCCACGTCTGGAACGGTGAGTGCGATAGACTGAATCGTACGCGTGAAGCTCACTCATTTATCCTGTTTCCCGATATGGTTTCAGCAGTGCAGTTAAAGAGTTTAGTTGCTTTTTAACTCCTTATTAGCTACTTCACTGATGAATATTGGTTTCATAATGAAAAAGTAAGTATCGGTACTGTTCATGTTCTGTGCTTGTTTTTTATATAAGAAATAACCCACATTTTAATCGTCTGGATTTTTAAGGTAGGCATTGGGTGTTGAATTGAAGCTATAAAATCGATGCATTTATGAATGTACAGAATTTTAATTTTAATAAAACTTTTGAATGTATCAAGATGCAGTTGGATTTTATTTTATTTTTTTATGTTGTTTTTTTTCTTCAGATTGCATCCATCCTAACGTTACCGTTTGACGTGGTCAAAACGAGAAGGCAGGTGGAACTTGGGGAGCTGCAAGCAATGAATTGTAAATGTGGCCTTAATATAATGTTTTGCTTTTGAATGGGGAATCATATCCGATGTCACTCATCTCGTTGTTTCCGCGTCGACAGTATCGCACAAGGCCTCTTCCACCATCACTGTGATGAAGAAGGTTGTGGCCCAGCATGGCATTAAAGGCTTGTTTGCAGGTTTGTATTCAATTTGGCCAATATTTTGTCATTCAAAACATTGTATTCTTACCCGCTTTTCTCCTGGCCAGGTTTCTTACCTCGGGTCATCAAAGTGGCACCGGCCTGCGCCATCATGATCAGCAGCTACGAGCTGGGGAAGGATTTTTTCCGTAAGCACAACCGGGATCGGGAACTTGGACCTCTGCACACCAGTGACACCTGAAATATGATGAATCTGCGCCTCCAACGCCAGGCTTGAAAAAGCAGAGCTGAGAAATTATTAAAAGTATATTCTGATAGTATTTATGATGTAATATTCCATGATGATTCAATCCTTTTTGCACAAGAAATGCAGTGAATTGCCGCTATTCATGGAGGTCAAGGGACCGAGCCTTGTTGTGAATAATTGCCCACCCCTGTCCAATTTCCTTTGATTTTATACAGATGCTACAACTTTGTGGCAAAACAGAGAGGATCATAAAGCATCAACACACTACTTTCTGTATGTACATTATCATGAATCATTGATACATAAAGGACGACATTCGAGGAGATGAATTATTCAACACAAACAAACCACTCGCACATAAAACTCAGTCATAGTTTGAGCTAGCATACTGGCATTACTGTAACAGCATATTCATTTAGACTGGCATGACGTCAATCACGGACAAACCCGTGTACACTAACACGTCACACTAGCGGGGTTAAGTCAGCAAATTCACCTTTTGAAATTTACGCATGATGTTAGGGACTACCAGCAGACTGTGACGATCAAATAGACAGGCTATTGGTAACTGCTAGGAAAAAAAAATACTACCCAAGGTTGCACCAGATGGCACCAAAGTAAAAGTTTCATTGCTGCAGCCAGGGCACAATAATAGCAAACTGAGATCTTTAAGAAAAAGAAAAAAAAACAATTGCAAACGTGGAGTTGGGAATATGCAAGGGTTCACTGTATAATAAAATCTGTTTGTGTGTATCAGATTTATTTTCTTAAAACATTTGCCTGTGCCTGATATTTTGCCAGGGGCCCATCCCATTTTGACAACATGTGCACAAAATAGAGAATCCAAATCCTTGTTTTTAAATATTTTTTTTTACTTCTATAGGAAAATCTCTAGACTATTGAGAGCTCATGTTTCCATACCGGTGTTGTACTGGTTTGAGTAATCTCATCCCAAGGAAGACAAGATGTGCAGGAAGTAGAGTGGTGGATGTTGCACAGAGAAGTCAGAGCGCAGATGTAGCTCCATTTCCTGTTGCTAATGTTCCAATTGACATCTTCAGATAGATAACTACAGCACCACAGAATTTTGCCTCAACTGCTTCAAGACGTGTCTAATGAACAACACAATTGTCATCGATTATGGTGGCCAACCCAATCTTTTCCTTTCTTTTTTTTATGACAGAGATGATAGTTGATTTAGCAAATGGCTTACCTCAGATTACAGTTGGAATTTGTCTCTCAGCCAGCGATCAGAGTATGCATTTAAATCCACAGAATAAGTGCATGAAAGAAGTGCTTGAAAAAATGTTTTTACTGTGAAATGTGTCAATCTGATTTCTGCCCAAATAAAGTTTATTCAAAGTGAAGGATAAAAATCCGGGAAATATTTGCATGTGTACAAATGAACAATGGAATAAACTAAAAGCAAACAGCACAGTTAAGGTACACAGCCTGAATGCCAGACGTTCAATCACAATCACAACAAGCCAAATTGAATGACTGCATTGCAACCGAAATAAGTAAAGGGAAAACGTCAGATTAATCCGAGGGTGGCTTATCAATCATAGTGGTCATGACCTGAGAACGAAATACGGTACTATGCACGCGAATGAAAAAAAGCAAGGCACAAAAACTCCTGAGAACCAAAGATGTAAAACTGATATGGTAATAAATGGGAAAAGTGGACATTCGATGATCCTCCAGAAACAATTGGTGACGACGACGAGCCCGACTTTTCCAATGTTGGCACGTGAAATACAATCTCAATACAAACCATTCAAGGTAAATTTATATCATGTCAGTGTGCTTCAGGCGGGTGAGCTCATTCCAACAGCATGTGAAAACATGTCGGTGTCGACACAATGAGAACATACATCTCTACAAAGAACGTAATAGCACGTAGAGAAGATGGCTGGCTTGAGTTGTAACCTTATGTGGGGGTGAAGCCTGGGCTGCTGACCTCAGCAGCGGGACTGGCCAGACATTCGTTAGACCTCAAACTGGCCAGAGACCTGAAACTGTTGACGGAGGTGAGAGAGCCGCACAGTCCTCGGAGGGATGGCGTCTGCTCTTTTCCTGTATTGCAAAAAGAAACCCATCGGACAATGGGAAAATACGAACATGATTTTGAGCTGGGTAGCTGATTGTTTGAAAACAGTTCCATTGCTAATATTGTTTACATTGGACAGCACTACTGATTCGGAAGGCCCTGGGCAGATTACATTGACATGGTAACAAAAAAACAAAAACAAAAAAAAGGCTTAAAGATGATTGGACGGAAAAAAAATCCCAAATGTGCAATGAAAGCAAGAGAGCCAAGAGAAAGACTATGAAATGAAGAGAACAGACGACTGGGAATAGAGTAATCCAATTTCATGGTATAAATGAGAATTTATTTTGTAAAAGTAATTCAGAGCTTCTGATAATGTTTCGGCCAGCATACAAGGTCTTACTGGCAAGTTTTGTGATGTGTACCTTGACGGGGCCAGTGTGGTTTAGCCTCCAGCGTTAGCATGTGCGATGGTTCGAGGGACATCTGTGATAGGCTCATATCTGGAGGTAGACTGCGGAGACTCTTGCTGCATAACAAACAAAATATTGAGCAATATATCAGTCACAGAGGAAATTAAATGAAAATGCCAAACATTTATCAACTCTGATCTGTTTTCACTGCTTTGAGCAACATAATTCTGCACTTTACGGCGGGCCTTATGGATAAAATATGGTTTCAAGTTCTGAAGTGGGACAAATTTCCACTTCTGGGACACTTGAGCTGTTCAATGGTAGGACATATCAATCATATAATACATGCAATGTTTTGAAAGTGGCAAACTGATTGCTCAGAGGGCGGCCCGGTAGTCCAGTGGTTAGCACGTCGGCTTCACAGTTCAGAGGTACCGGGTTCGATTCCAGCTCCGGCTTCCCTGTGTGGAGTTTGCATGTTCTCCCCAGGCCTGCGTGGGTTTTCCCCGGGTGCTCCGGTTTCCTCCCACATTCCAAAGACATGCGTGGCAGGCTGATTGAACACTCCAAATTGTCCCTACGTGTGAGTGTGAGTGCGAATGGTTGTTCGTCTCTGTGTGCCCTGTGATTGGCTGGCAACCGATTCAGGGTGTCCCCCGCCTACTGCCCGGAGACAGCTGGGATAGGCTCCAGCACCCCCCGTGACCCTAGTGAGGATCAAGCGGTTCGGAAGATGAATGAATGAATGAATGAATGAATGATTGCTCAGAGTGAAACTGACCACCCTAAATGTTTGTAATTGCCTATAGATGCCACAAGATGGCAGCAAATCACTATTTTTGATGAAGCTCAGTCCATCGGTTCAACGTGACTTGGCATAAAGACACCACCTAATGGTGCCAAAGTAATGTTTTCAGATTAGAGAAACTCAACATAAGTGAATTTTTTGGCACATGATGGAGATAGCCCCCCCCCAAAAAAAACATCTGAGTGACTGTTGAACTGTGGTGTTTCACTGTGTGCACTCAGTTTACTTTACTTTATTTTAATTTTGGTGTGCAGTTTTTTTTCTCATTATGCCGTATTTTGTTTGGATTTTAAAATCTGAAACAACAATACTACATTTTATAATTGTTCCATGTTTTGAAATTATAACTACTCAGTCAACCAGCTTTGAAGGTTCCACAGTACAATATTAAACAATGATAAGAAACCATCAGGTTGGGCTGAATGATTTCTTTTTATAATTGTTCAGCCCGCATCATAATCTAGTAATACAAAAATCCCTTGACATACTCCTCCCACTGTCCGGGGCTCTTCCTGTACAGCAGCGTATCCAAGGCAACGGCGTTGGCGTCCAAAGCGTCGGGAGACGGCCACTGATTGGTCAGGTGGGCTGTCAGCTCCTGTCGCGACCGCAAGTCATTGTTCTTCAACACGGTCCTGAACACATCAGACACAAATTAGTCAACAAAGAAGTTCGACTTTGACTGACACCATGAATGCGGTGTTCATACAATTGTAGTGCGCCGTATTTGGAGCTAATTTACCCTCTGCTGCAGCTAAAATAAGGTAATCATAATTACAATGCACAGTAGTTGTACATAATTGTTTCAACCAGTATGTTGGAAAGTTGTATCCAATCCATTCCAACATACCGTTCGAAACAAGATTGCGGCCAAAAAAGGAAAAAATGATGATGTAGAGTTTTAACTTTCAAATGTGTGTAGGCATCCTCATCACTTATAAAATTAGAAGTCTTTTTGATAAATCTGAAGTCTGAACTTGGAAACGTGGACACTCACGCATATGCACGCTTGCAAACACACACGTACGTACGCTTGCACACCTGTGCGGTGTCTGAAATGGCAAACTGAAAGCAGACACCACATTACCAAGAGGCCTGTCCACTTTCACACACTCACAGTTGATCCTGCAGCTCCAAAATGATAAATTCCAGCTGCTCCTTCTCCAGCGAGTGTGACAGGTGTGTGTCCACGAGGCTCTGCTCAAGAGCTTTGTGGTGTGACGACGCCTCCGCCAGCTGCGTCTCGCGCAAACGCACAAGCTCCTCCAGGTAACCCTGACACAAAAACAAAACACAAGCAATTAGGCTTTACCTGCCCGTTACCTGTGAATCTAAAGTAAATGCAGGGAAAGGGACTTTTTTGGGTACCAAATTCTAACAACAAACAGTCAGGAATGAGTCATGCTTATGTCTTTTTGTTTTTTGGGGGGCGGAGGTCTGCTATTGGCTACAAAATGCCATCTTGTGGCATATTTCTTGGCGCCAAGGAATATGTTGAAATGAGTTAAGGAGTTCCATTTCGACAAGTTTTGTTTTGTCGCCAATTATGAAATGTGTAAGGAGGTCAAAGTATTTGCAATTTTTTGCCGGGGGAAACATTCTTAAAAAGTATTGTTTCCAGTCATTTCCTTCTCGCAACACTCATAACAAAATGCCAAACTCCATAGACACAAATACTTTTCACGTATTTTTCTAATCGATGCTCAAACACACCTTCTGCTCCAACGCCATGCGATATTTCTGCTCAAAGCGCTTGCACTTGCTGACCAAGTTGCTCTGCTCGGTGAAGATGGCAGCAGCCGTGGCCATCTTGTCCGGGGTGCTGTGCTCGCTGCCGGTGCTGCCCAGGGTGCGCATCTCCTCCTCATCGCTGCTGATGCTGTCGCCGCTGCAACAAAGGGAGCAATGCCCGCCACCCTGTTAGCAAACATCTAGCAACATTGCGCGCTGCCAACAACTCACGTACCTCTGAGTGAACTTCAAGTAAGGTGTGTAGTCGATGACCGAGGGGTCACTGATGTCTAGACCTTCGCCTTTCAGACAGAAGCTTGGGAGATGAGACAGGATGGGGGTGGGTTAGTATGCAACTAGTCTCTTGCCCTACTTAACCCCCCGACATGTGAATTTGGGCCTGTTTTACTGCCACTTCTCCTCCCACTTTCTTGTCTACTGTACTTTCTCATCATGTATAGGGCCTCTCTCAATTTAACTCATTCAGTACCAGCCAAGTCTAGACCAAGTCTGAAAAGACGTTTAGAAACGTCTTTGGGAGTAAATGAGTTAAAAATCAGGATAGATCTTTAAAATGGGTATGTGTGTAACCCAATTTAAGGCTGGGCTGAAACCTAAAACCTGATTATTTTTTTTGTCTCTCTCGTCTAATCTATTAGACAGCAGAACAGCGTCAGTACCTGAAGTCGATGGTGTTGAGTCCAATGAGCGTGTCCGCCAGAAGCCCCGCCTCCTCTCCCAGCATGATCGCCCCATCCTCATAAAACCTCCTGCAGTCACGTTTGCTCACATTATCGCTGCTCATTTCTAACAGCATAAACTGAGCTGATTGCTTTGAGTGGGTTGAAGTCTGTGAAACACCGATTGTCCGCACACAACATTAGGTATACTTGCACCACATGAGATCCAACACGAGAGCTGAATTTTTTTTTTTTTTAATTTAATAACATTCAGAGAGCTGGGTCTACATGCGCTAAACTGTTGTCATAATTAAAAACAATTTGAAGACAATGCCTTTTTGACAGTGGTTATTTCTGTCAAAGCTGAGGGTTTTGGTTTATTTTTTAACTCAGGCTTGATTGTGCAGGGTTACCTCATGTAGCATCCAGTGTATAATTGTGCACTGTGAGTGCGCAAGTTACACACGCAAACCTGGTAGTTCTATGGTCCCTCAGAGCGGATGAGATGTATTCAGACAGTCTTTTCTCCATTAGAACTACTCGGATCCAAGCTCGACCCTATTGAGATTTTTTAAAAAAAGAAAGATAACATGAGATCATTATTTTATTCTTGGCAATTGCTTCCGAACACGTTTTTGCCAAAGGTCTGAATAATTAGTTCAGTACAAATATTAAAAACAAATGATCACACCAATTAATTCTTTCATTTTAAAGATCTAATATTCATTATTTTGAATTTAATCAACAGAACCGGCTCCATCATTTTTGTGCACTGCGTACACGTCGGCATTTTGGCCACCGAGTGTACACACTTTACACTATCTCATCCACAATATATGTCGTTTCCTTGTTGTGATAAAACGGTACATTTTGTGAACTATTGTTTGAAATCTCAATATCTACAGACTGGTGTGTGGAGTTGGTGGATATATATTTTTAAGCGGCTGCCTTGATCACCCACTGATGCTGTATCCTCGTGCATTTAGCTGCTCCAAAGCTCTGGAACAACCTACCGGTACCTCCGGACCTCCAAAACTGCACACCTCTTTCCACTTTCAAGTCCCGACTAAAAACACACCTGTTCAGGATTGCCTACAACACATAGCTCTTCCATTTCCTATGTTTTTATGATTTTATGTCCTGTTTTTATATAACATCTCGTTTACAAATTTTTACATTGTATTTTCTTATTGTTTGTACAGTGTCCTTGGGTGGCATGAAAGGCGCTTTTAAATAAAATTCATTATTATTATTATTATTATTTTGGACACTCAGACTTTATAAACGACTATCAACTTACTGGTAATCCAATGATAGACCGACATTTATAATTATGAATTAAGTTAGCTATTGCTTGAAAGCGCATTATCTATTGTAGGTGGAGAATGGAACGTTGGATATTTTTTGGGTGGGTGGTGTGATTGACCGAACTTGCTCGCATTTTTTGCCACTGAGACAACATGCTATACGATTTCATCAAAAGGTAGGTCTACATATATAATTAGGAATTTCATTAAATATTGTTTTAAACCAGAGCCAGTGCCGGTTCTGGCAGGCCAATATGACCGAGAGACGTCACCCTTGAGGTCAAACTCCAGAGAGTTAGCAAACCGGCATTGCATCTATTGCTTGTTTTATCGTGTGAAACTGGGTCGTGTTCCTAGCCAAGCATTGCTGGTTGATTTCTCTATTTGCTTCGATAGTTGATAATGCAAAGTAGGTGAAAAAATGCCTTATTATGGGCCCTTTTGGGCTAAAATTTGAGTGTCACCTTAGCTTTGCTTGAGCGCACATTCTCCATACTCTCAATGCTTCGAATGCAATTATGAGGGACTTTACTGCTGGCGGCTTTGACAAAATCCCAGAAACTCCGAGGACTCTCGTAGCCAAACCACGTTGTCTGACCTGAGAGAAGAACATACGGGACGGGAATGTTTGTAGAAACGTGCTAACACTTTGTCGACTCATAATTTGCGTGTGTTATTATTACTACGATTTTAACCTTTCAGTCTATGGTTGAGGATATGCTCCAGGATGGACACAAAATTGATCAACTCTGCAGACGAGTCGTCCATGCTGTCGAAACAGGATCGGTCCAAGAGAGTCTTCACTGAAAACCTGAGGCAAAAAAACAAGGCATCAGAAATAACAGATTTTAACCAGTCACATAAACCTTCCTTTGAATGAAGATTCACACTTGGCTGTCATTGCCCATAGGTGTGATTGTGAGTGAGAATGCTTGTTTGTCACTCTTCTACGTGCCCCATGATTGACTGGCCTTCCGTGAGTAGTCTGTCTTTCTCCCAAAGTAAGATGACAAAGGCTCTGGGCTCACCTGTGACCCTTATGAAGAAGAGCACTGTAGAAAATGGATACAAGCTGACTTTCCTCTCACTAACACAGCTGGTATCTGTCCTCCCCAGTTGCAATGAGCCTATTCTGTCTAATCAGATTGCGCCTAATTAGGCAGGGGGGAGAGTTAATGGACTTGGCTGCATTTCGTATGTGTGTTTGTGTGCATGGATACGCTTGTGTGCACCCAAGTTGTTTGTAGACTTTTTTACAAATGATCCGACTCCCTCTCTTGTGCTCCATAGCAACAGTGTTTACAATGCACAAAAACACATTCACATCATTTAATTTCCACTGAGGCCACCAGCACATAAATAAAAATCTTAAGTGACTACTTACATGAAATTAGATGGAGTTTCCTTCTATGTGTATTATTGTTATACTACTCTTACATGCCGATAACCTGGATTAAAATGAGTGAAGTTGATATAGCATCGGTTAATCGATGGCCAATAACATCCATGGCAGCTGTAACCTAACCAAGCTAATTTTAGGAAAGAGTCAGGGTACACATTGGAATGATGTCAGAGATTTTCTCGGACTATCAAATGATCACAACACACATGTATTCTAATCGTGATCTATAAAACACCAAAATGATTAATTCAAGAGATATTTATAGATCACCAATTGGTAACAGTACCACTTTCCAGTATGTTACAATTGGGCGTGAGTAATTGTGCTTTGCTTAAATTTTATTGGACTTTCTATTAAAGTTCTTAATACTTGCATTCACAACTGTTACTCATCATTCCCATTCCATTTTACTTTGGGAGAAAGGTGGGATACACACTGGAATGGTTGTCAGCCAATCCCACACTCACAGTCATATCTACGGAAAAGAAGTCAAAGTACCTGGAGAAAATAACACATCTGGCATGAACATGCAATCGCCACACAGGAAGGCCAGAGTCGATTCAAACCGCTAGGCCAACATGATGTGTCAGAGGAAGTTAGTTTTTCAACGCAATGATTGGGAGCGCTGCCACAGAATGAAATATTAAACTGCATGCCTGGAAGCTTGAAACCCAAGCTGTGTTTGGAGACATCACAATAGTTGTAATGGTGATGGGAGCAAGGTGTCAAGTTGAGATGTCTTGATATTGCCACACGATAATGATGGTGGCGGTGATGATTACGAGGACGAGGAGAATGGTCATGATGGCTACCTACCGGCAAACGGTGAGTAGGTTCCTCCTTTCCACCGCCGCGCTCCTGTCCGCTGCCCGCTTGCGGCTTAAGTACAGCCCCGCGCCGAGAGACGCCATCTGCGGCACGAGGTCAGCCTGCCTGCCGCGGTCAGCCGAGGAGCGACATTAGTATTGACTCCGTCATAGTGCATGGATGGAAGGGGCTCTCGAACCGGAAGTAGAATCAAGTTAGACTCAACGGGGGACGACGCCGTTTCCAGTTAGTACTGTACTTTCGATATCGAAGCTCCGTGGGGTAAGTTGCAATTTCTCGATTTCCTCCAACCTGACAACACAACGTAAAAAGATTTTTACGCTCAGAAAGAATAACTATCTTGTCTTCAGCGTTTGTGAATGCAATTTCAATGAACATCGACGTTTTTTCCCCCTCGTCGCTTTATTATGAAGAGCACAAATCTTTCACGTAAAAGACATACTGTATTTGATGTAAATGAGAGGCGCTCCTTATTTTAATAAATATGACTGTGATTGGCAATCTTGTACCTACGGCCAATTCTGAGACTGCCTGAGCCGAGTTTTGAGTGTTTTTGTTTTTAATGCTGTTAAACGATTGAATACGATGAGTAAGTAGTGCGACACCCGTTAGACGCCAATGTATCGTCTCACATAACAGAAATTATTAAAGGGACCGCAAAATGCACATTGAATGTTAATAAGCCACCTAATAAAATTTAAGACCTATATCATGCCAAAAGTTCCCCGAAGTACTGTACAGTACATACGCATAGATAATCGCGCAGAAGACGTTCATGACTATTTGTCCGTGGGTCAATTGAAACCCTCGATCGTCGCAGAGTGATCGTGATTCAGATGCTTTCTGATTTTTTAAATTTGTTTCCAATACCTTACTTTTAACCTTGTAAGTTTGTTCCCTTATACTGTATTATGACGTCTGCTGGCAACCAATTCAGGGTGTATCCCTCGACAGCTGAGATTGGCTCTAGCAGGCCCGCGACCGCCGTATGGATAAAATGGTTCAGAAAATGGATGGATAGTTGGACTTTATCAAGGGGAGGGGAAGGGGGTGAACGACAGGTAGGGATGCATATCATTATCTCGACTAAACAAGAACACCATTGTTCTTCCAATATATATTGGTGGCCGCTTGGGAAACAAACAAACCTTTTCATAACCCACCAATCGGGTTATTTTGCTTGTAGATTTTTAGGCGCCTAGTTTTTCATAATAGACTAAGTTTGTTTAAAATTAATCATTCAGGAGATGGATGGCCGTATCCGCTGTATATCTCTTAACAACCAACTTGGCCACTTGAACGCTGCCCCCTTCCGACCATGTGGGCCCTGTCAAATGTTATTTTTAATCTGTGTTGCAGATAAAGTAATGGTTATAATTTGGACACCATTTGATGTCACAAACCAAAGTCTCCCTCTCTCCCCATACATATATACACGGACATGATGGAGATTTGTCAAAGATACTTGTTGACTGTTCATCTATGCTTTTTCACCGAGACACCCTGTGCTCGAGACTCTCCCAGCAGTCTACACCCTAGACTGGTCGCTACTCAATTGCAGGCCTCATACTACATAAACAAACAGCCATTCGCAGTAAATGCTATTTTATGAAATAATGCAAAATATGTGTCTCCCTCACCATCATTTTTGCAGTATAGCGTTGAAGTGTCAAAAGTTTGAATGGCCACAAATGAAAATCCGTACCTTTGGCCATCATGTGGAGATTCTGTAGTTTTATAACCTTAGCTAAGAAGTTGTGCACATGCATGTCCTTTGTTAGACACTACACGCCTCTCCATTTTATCGCTTTTGATCCAACTTTACCTTTGTCCTTTGTGTTATGTAATCATTTGGACTTTATTGCTGCTGGTGAGCCATTAACATAGGATTAAAGTAGTCGGACAGGACATGGCTGTACAAATGATAGTGTATGTCTTAAATAATTGGACTTTGGGGGAGAAAAATGGAATAGGATGAAATAGCATAGGAGCTTCATTGTCGTTATTCAGGGTAAACATCTTGCTGGTCTCTTCCATCACTTCCATCCACAATGGTGTACATTTCCAAATATTTAATGCCAATTAGTATCATTAAGACTACCAAATCTGCAAAAATGTGATAGACAATGTCATTGAATAACAGCCGGAAAAGTCTGGGTGCTGAACCCTTTCAAAAAAAAAAAAAGTCTGAGTATTGAAACACACATCCACCACGGTGCGACACTCTTGACGTGGGCCGTTTATTGACTCAATTGGGTGAGGAGGCCAATATAAAATGTTTTTTTATTGAACTTTTATGTTCTTATTTTATAAGAACTTCACCACAGTTGAAGCCACACAACTTCTTTGAGTGATTCACGTGTCAATCTGGCTCTTGTCCACGTTCAAAATGGTGATTTGTCTTTTATTTTTTTTTATGTACAGAGGGCAGCTGAGCAAGTGTGGTTATTGTTGTGCACAGGCAATACTGTACAGCCACGTGAGAGGGATGGACGAGGAAGGAAAAGGGGGCGTGGAAGGGGTGGTCATCCGTTAGCCGAGGTGTGAGTCCGTGTGCGTGTGAGCTCCCCATTTCTGTGAAACATTAGAGCGCTTGACAAGTGTGTGGAAGGACGAGCGCAGCGCTGGAGAGGTGGATGTCTGTGTGTGATCACCCAGCCTGTCAAACATCGGTGCCCTTTGTGGAAGGACTACGGTGAAGGTCTGATGTTTACACTTTCATTCATTTCCACAGTGTACTCATTTTACGAGCGACATAAGCAGATTGCGCACTTTCTTCCTCGGACAGGAGCCGGAGATGGCCGAAACGGATAAGTTGGAGAAGAATCTAAAAGACATTTATTTAAGGTCATATTTTGTGACTTATCGTTTGCTGAAGATAAATAGTTCATTGGGTTTGCATTTGAAACAAGCGAAAAGAGCAATTTGATTGATGGCTTCCTATTTTATTTAGTGATCCTAAAGATGAGGCGGGGAAAGGTAAAAAGAAGAAAGAAAAAAAAGAAAAGCTACCCATGGTTGGTGCCATTCAACTGGTAAGTTGTGCGTCTCGGTTTCTTTATTATTCTTGGACAGCATGTCATCTTTAGTCCATTGTGAGCTCTGCCTTCTATAAGCCTTTTTCTTTTTTTTTTCTCTGTGTGGACAGTTCAGGTTTGCAGATTCTAAAGACATCGCGCTGCTGTTCTTCGGGACCGTGATGTCGATGGCCCACGGGGTTGTGTTGCCTCTTATGTTGGTTGTGTTTGGGGATATGACGGACAGCCTCGTATCAAATGCCGCATTAGGTTACCTCAACACCAGCAACCCCAGTGAGTTCCCAGAAACGGTTGCCCGCCTGACTGTAACGGCAGACTATTCCAATATTTTGTTTTATTTTATTTTTTCAGATATCACCTTTCCAAACAGCACCATTCAGGAAGACATGACGGGGTAAGTGGAAGATGAACCCTTCTAAATGCAATCGTATCATTTCTCAAAATCTTCCCATCTCATTCCAGCTTTGCCATCTACTACTCCATCCTAGGCGCCGTTGTGTTGGTGGCGGCCTACATGCAGGTGGCTTTTTTTACACTGTCGGCCGGACGACAGGTCAAACGCATCCGAAAGTGCTTTTTCCACAGCATTATGCGACAGGACATCGGATGGTTCGATGTCAATGAGACAGGAGAGCTCAACACCCGTTTGACAGAGTTAGTAACACTCACTTGCCTCGCCCTGAGGTACACCTTCACAATAATGACACCCAATATTTTTTTCTGGCCTTGTCAACCAAAACTGATCGTTGACATGCTTTGGAGGGTGCCACTTAATTGATTTATTTTTGCTTTGTTACTTACTATTAAGCTTAGTGGAGTAAGCTAGTCGGAAGTAAAACAGATGCCATTGTGACAGCGCTCTCAAGATAACCGATTGGCATTTGTATCTGCACGGACAGCGACGTCTATAAGATCCAAGAGGGGATTGGCGACAAGGTGGCTATGTTGATCCAGTCCGCCGCCACTTTCATCACGTCTGTCGTCATCGGTTTAAGCAAAGGATGGAAGCTCACTCTTGTCATCTTGGCCGTCAGCCCTTTGTTAGGTGTCATGGCTGGAATCTTCAGTAAGGTAAACTTCCCTTTTTTGTCCACCCTGTCCAGCCTTCATCTTGAAAGCAAGCCTCTTGTTGCTGAGCTCATACTGTCGGGCTCTCGCTAGGTGCTAGCATCATTCACTACGAGAGAACAGACTGCTTATGCCAAAGCGGGTGCTGTGGCAGAGGAGGTACTTTCTGCCATCAGGACTGTGTTTGCCTTCAGCGGTCAACAGAGAGAGATTGAGAGGTTTGTGCAATTATCAGTTTTCATTAAACGGTCAGAGATGGGTAAAGCTCCACGCGAGCTTGTTGTTTTAATTCTACAAGTTGTAGGTGGAGCAAACATTTGCAGTTCATCTTATGTTAAGGCAGTGGCTTCGAATGTGTACCCCAAGAGTAATGCAATCCATGTGGAAGGAAGGCTCTTGTCGCCAAACAATGAGGCAAATTAGAGAATAGAATTTGGATCGTCTGAAACCCCCGCAAACCAGATTAGGATTTTCTAGTTGTTGACTACGACAAAGATTATGCGGCTGTATTTCAAGATTTCTTTTGTCAATGCTTTATCTCACAGGTATCATAAGAACTTGGAGGATGCCAAGAATGTGGGAATAAAAAAGGCGATCAGCTCAAACATCGCAATGGGCTTCACCTTCTTATTGATCTACTTGTCTTATGCTCTGGCCTTCTGGTATGGAAGCACGCTCATTTTGAGTGGGGAGTACTCCATCGGCATTGTGCTTACGGTGAGTCGAGTCATGAAGACCTCAAATGTCATTCCGAAGTCTGGACCTGACGAGAACTATTCGCGTCTTCAGGTTTTATTTGCAGTGCTCATCGGAGCGTTCGCCTTGGGGCAGACCTCACCTAACATCCAGTCCTTTTCCAGTGCCCGAGGAGCCGCTCACAAAGTTTACGGCATTATTGACAATGTAAGGAAATCTACATTTCCTCCTCCCTTCACATTCGGAGACACCGGCATTTTCTGATGCCAGGCTGCTGTCAGTTTATATTAGTGCAAGCGCCAGTGTATTCTGGCGCGCCAGGATGTAGCTTTGATACAGCCGACAATCTGCAGGCGCTAATGAGCGGTTGGAATTTGCTCTAATTGGAGCACCCGCTGTTTGACTGCAGTTTTGTGTGATCGACAATGACTAAATCGACCTTTCGTCTGACTTCAGCATACAGTATTCACTCAAATTAGCGCGATCACCATTCAGCAAAGTAGCTTGTTTGTAACCAACACGCTTCAGACACTTGCTACATTCTTACACTTGCCAATTAACAAATGAATTTAACTCGCTGGCCAATTCATTTTGAACCATAGGGTAGTCTCTCTTCTCCTCAAACAATGCTTCGAAACCGAAAACAACCTCCGACAACAATGAGCTTGTTTATGCGGACATATCCCGAGCAAAGCGGCGAGCTGTGCAAATAAACAGCAGCTTTGTTCAAAAGTCTCTGTCCAACCTGCAGAGGAGACAGTCTTCCTCGCATTGTCTCTTTAGCCTTTGATAAGCACCAAACTTCCAACCGCAACGGAGCTCAAAACGAAATGAAATACTTGACTCCCCAGATACCGAGCATTGACAGCTACTCAGAGAGCGGCTTCAAGCCTGACTCGATCAGTGGAAATATCGAGTTCAAGAACATCCACTTTAACTACCCTTCAAGGCCAGAAGTTCAAGTAAGCCTCCTCACTCAACTTCATCCAACATCTAAACCCGGCTATACATTCGTACTCCTTTCCATCACTTGCAGGTATTAAACAACATGTCCCTGAGTGTGAAGAGTGGGCAGACTATTGCCTTAGTGGGAAGCAGCGGCTGCGGTAAAAGCACCACCATCCAGCTGTTGCAGAGGTTCTACGATCCTCAGGAGGGATCCGTACGTATACATTTCTGAACCCTTTCACTCAAAAGATGGATCAAGTCACATCAATGCAATTCCGTTGAATCGCCAAAGCATCCAAGCCTCCTTTATTCGTTCAACACAATGAAGAACATTTAAGAATCCCATTGTTTCCCTCTTTGTAGGTCTCTATTGACGGCCACGACATCCGTTCTCTCAATATTTGCTACCTGCGAAAGATGATTGGCGTGGTGAGTCAGGAGCCCGTCCTTTTTGCCACCACCATCGCTGAGAACATCCGATACGGCCGAACCGATGTGACGCAGAACGAGATTGAGCAAGCTGCCAAGGAGGCCAACGCTTACGACTTCATCATGAACCTTCCCGAAGTATGACTTTATTCATGACTTCACCTGAAAGTCTCCTTTTTCTTGTCAATGATGAGAGCGTTGTTATCGAGCAGAAGTTCGAGACGCTGGTAGGGGACCGAGGGACTCAGATGAGTGGAGGACAGAAGCAGAGAATTGCAATCGCTCGAGCGCTCGTACGTAACCCCAAAATCCTTCTGCTGGATGAAGCAACATCCGCCCTTGACGCCGAGAGCGAGACTGTTGTGCAGGCTGCGCTCGACAAGGTAAAAACTCACAGCGGGGGCGTTGCTTGGGGTTTGTCACTCTGATACATTTTCTAATGTTTGGCTTTCGGGCTCCAATCAACCAATGTCATGTAAAACAAATTGCCATTTTGTAAACCAA
Source organism: Hippocampus zosterae (assembly GCF_025434085.1). Classification (NCBI taxonomy): domain Eukaryota; kingdom Metazoa; phylum Chordata; class Actinopteri; order Syngnathiformes; family Syngnathidae; genus Hippocampus; species Hippocampus zosterae. The sequence continues at coordinate 9,815,108 of NC_067455.1, forward strand.
ATCAAAGAGGCCTCAGGTGCTTGTTGCTTCTCACTGGCGACAGCAACTTGGAAAAGGATTGCATGGATGGATTCAATTAGGCTGCTCTATGTTACTAGTTGATGGAAAGATTTCCGCGGCCCAGCATGGAGGTAGAGGGAAAATGGTTTAGTGTGCCTGTGTATCTCATCTCTGCAAATGAGATTGTGTGTCATCTGCACCTTCACCAAATAAAGAGAATGCAATAATGGCGTTCCGACGGCTTTGACAGCTGTTCCTTGCCACCCAGTTTGCATTATTATGAAAGTCTCAGAATAGAGCACAGAGGTCCAGGGCGCATACAAGATGAACTGATGCGTCTCGCTGTTAACATTCATAAACTTCCCTTCAGATCATACCTTTCTGTCGTTTCTGCAGGTTAGGCTGGGTCGTACCACCTTAATTGTGGCCCATCGACTTTCAACAATCAGAAACGCTGATATCATCGCCGGCTTCCAAAATGGAACGCTTGTCGAGCTGGGGACTCATAACCAACTGATGGAAAAAAAAGGCGTATACTATACGCTCGTCACTACGCAGGTAACGCGATCGCAAAAAACAAACAAACACATTTTGGGGACAATCTACTGCAGGCCCAGAATGATCTAGGTCTTGTCATTTACTCTCATCTCCATCTTGCAGACATTTCAGAAAGCGGACGAGGATGAGGAGGAAGATGAGGAGGTTGTTGAAAAAAGCCCAGCCGACAAAAGTATTTCTAACTCCCCTCCATCGAGGAGAAGGTCGACAAAATCTTCCTTTGTTGGTTCAGAGGGAAAAAAAGAAGAGAAAGAAAATTTGGTGGATGACAAAGATACAACAGAGGAGGTAAGACCAGATGGTTGCTTGATAAATCGAAATCTTCTTTGCAAAGTATGAAGGGGTGGCCTGACACGGCTCTTTTCCCTGATTTGCTGCAGAGTGAAAATGTTCCCCCGGTGTCATTTCTCAAAGTGATGCGATTCAACCGTTCTGAGTGGCCTTACATTCTCGTTGGAACCATCTGTGCCTCAATTAATGGCGCGATGCAGCCACTGTTTGCGGTCATCTTCTCCAAGATCATCACTGTCAGATTTGTTTTTCATTTTTGCATCTTCATTTTTTTTGGGGGGTGGGGGGGACATCTGCATGGGAACTTTGAAGGGATTTATTGTTTCTTCTTTTTTCGACTTTCAGGTGTTTGCTGAGCCGGATTTGAACGTCGTTCAACAGAAATCTCTATTCTTCTCTCTCATGTTTGTGGTTATTGGCGCTGTATCGTTTGTCACCATGTTTTTACAGGTAGCGCTATGCGTCACACACATGCATGTTCCGTTGTGATGATGTTTGCTAATGTTTTTCCATTTCAATGTCGTCAATAACAGTTCACCTTCAATGGGGGCGATGGTCAATTCATGTTCATGTCTTGTGGCTCTCACTTTTACAGGGTTTCTGTTTTGGTAAATCTGGAGAGCTCCTGACAATGAAATTGAGACTTGCAGCTTTCAAGGCCATGATGAGGCAGGTAATTGGAACAATTTTTCGTGAGACAATCTTATTTTAAAGGCTTTGTTAAATCGTCTGACGGAATAAATACTTATGTGGCTTAAGTACGGTACTTAGTCGCTGCAGATCAGGTATGCCAACTAACATTGCTGGCATACGTTTTGAAGTCACAAATACAGAAAGGCGGGGCTTACACAGCAACAAAGCAGTTTCCAACCACCGTTCTGAGGGTAGAAAAATGCATGGCGGAATAACGAAATGCCACCTGCAATTCACAGAATTCATTTTAATTTGTTCAAGTCAAGAACAGGCACTTTAAAATCTTAAGATCCCAGCATGATAGTTTTTGCAGGCTCCAAAAGGCAGATAGAATTGTGGAGAATTGTCCCTTTTTAGTCTCCACACCAAACTGATTGTTTACAGCGCAAGCAGCAAGCGACTCTCCTTCAACCCTTTTTTGTCCATTCTCCCTTTGAACAGAGTAACCTCCCTTAAAGGTACAGGGTCAGGGTGACTGTCTCTCACCAAGATATGGCAACTGCAGAAGGAAAAAAATGGCTTGGTAGTTTCCCAAAACTTAAAACAGAAACTTTTTCAATTTTCTTAGGACCTCGGCTGGTTTGATAACCACAAAAACAGCGTTGGAGCACTCACAACAAGGCTGGCCACAGATGCTGCTCAAGTACAAGGGGTAAGGCATTCTCTCACTGGAGCATCCACACATAACCCACCATCATTTCCCCCCCCCCACATTTGTTCTCATCTTTCCCCTTTTGGTCAGGCTACGGGAGTACGTCTGGCCACACTGGTCCAGAATGTGGCCAATATGGGTACCGGTTTGATTCTTGCCTTTGTGTACGGCTGGGAGCTGACCCTGCTCATATTGTCAGTGGTTCCCGTCATGGCAGTAGCAGGAACTGTGCAGATGCAGTTGCTAGCTGGGCAAGCTGCTCAGGACAAGAAAGAGCTGGAGAAGGCTGGAAAGGTGAATGACACTCTAGGAATGCAAGCATTGGGTCACCCATCACCAAATCAGCCGTTGCTCTAAAGAGCTCGTTTAGGATTGGTGGGGCGGGGCAAACAAAGATGTAGAAGTGACAAATACTTGCTCTGGCAGTGTGATTAAAGAGTCTTGAAAGAGTTAAATGGTGGACCGCAGCAAACATTATTCACGCCTATGAATTTTAGAATGTGTTGACCAATAAATATATTTATCCTAGTATGCAACAGTTTGTCATAGTCATGCAGTCTCTCCAAGCCTGACCCTGCGATATTTCATCCCGTCTCCTCAGATTGCCACAGAAGCCATCGAGAATATTCGTACCGTTGCATCTCTGACCAGAGAACCCAAGTTTGAGTCTCTGTATCATGAAAACCTCATCGTTCCATACAAGTACAACAGACCTTTAATCTCCTCTCCAAAAAGAATTCATTTGGAACTCAGTGCTCTTGGTCTCATTAATGTTTGCGTTTCTTTCTTTTCAGGAACTCTCAGAAAAAGGCTCACGTCTACGGTTTTACCTTCGCATTTTCCCAGGCTATGATCTACTTTGCTTACGCAGGATGTTTCCGCTTTGGAGCTTGGCTCATTGACCAAAAGCGAATGGATGTTGAGGGCGTATTCCTGTGAGTAACGGCTTTCCCTGGTTGCGAGTCACCATGGATCAGTCCAACATTCACTTTTGTACTTTGACAGACAATAAAGTGCAGGGAAAAAAATCCAGCAGATAATTGTAACTGGTGTACATACTTAAATAATTTACTACAAGTTTAAATCACGTGTAGGGCAATTGTCAATATAATCACATGGCAAAACATTGGCTTTATGGTCACACGGGTGAGGTGTACACGAGGGGAGCATCTCCTTTCATATTACAGCTTTTATAGCGAGTTCAAAGTTCATCTCAGTGAAGAAGCTAAACAATATTGATATCATTGGAATGAATTCATACACTGAGCAGCCACCACAATGTGTCCACTCGCACATCTGCTGAAACGTAACAAGAGCCCTATAAAAAAAATTCTGTCTTTAAAAAGGCTTGTGCAGACATTTTTAATACACTTCTTTATAGTGTGTATGTGACCACAATAAATTAACATTCATTGTCACATTCTCTCACCCAGAGTTATTTCAGCAGTTCTCTATGGCGCCATGGCTCTCGGAGAAGCCAATTCCTTCACTCCAAACTACGCCAAGGCCAAAATGTCTGCTGCACACCTTGTTATGCTTTTGAACACAGAGCCTGCTATTGATAATCTGTCAGAGGATGGAAAGTCACTGGTATGCGACACAAAACCTGACATGCTTAACCGGTCCTTTTTTTTCTTCATAGTCATGTTTATTGATCATCCATTTCCCTTCTGCGTTCGTTCTTAAATCTCCAGGATAAATTTGACGGCAATGTGCGCTTTGAGGAAGTTAAGTTTAACTACCCCTCACGCCCTGATGTGCCCATCCTTCGAGGGCTGAACCTGAAAGTGAGCAAGGGAGAAACATTGGCCCTGGTAGGAAGCAGCGGTTGCGGAAAAAGCACCACCATCCAGCTTCTGGAAAGGTTTTACGACACCACGCAAGGGAACGTGGTGAGAAGAGACACACGCATATTACACAATTACACAATTAGATCCTGCCTCTCCACCTACTCTACGTGAGCTGTTTTTATAGTTATTGAGTTCATTTCACTGGTAAGACCTTGGCCCACAATATTTACTTCACGCTGTTTCTGAGTTCATCCTCATAGAATTACTTTTTCTGCTGCTCAGTCTTAATTTCAAGCGCTCTGTGGGAACAACAGTTCCAAGATCTCTGATCTGGATCAGCGGTTCTAATAATGAATGGAAGAATGGATGCCCGGATAATGCAAGTCTTGCTTGAAAGTTACTGCCATTTGAACTAATTTGAGGATGAAATAAGATTCTCCACAGTTTCTATCCATCAAATCAGAAGGACAAAAATATCCACGATTAGATCATAAGTGAGGTCCAAATCACTTGAGGCTTACGTGGGTCTTGAGTGTTTTGCTCGAAACCTGGACCACATAACCTACGCTCTGCTTGAGACTTGACCTCAATCATTTGATTCACATCTTTGCTTTTTTTGTCTTCTTCCAGGTGATTGATTCCAAGAGTGTGAAAGAGCTGAACATCCACTGGCTGAGGTCTCAGATAGGCATCGTGTCCCAGGAGCCTGTGCTCTTTGACTGCAGCTTGGCTGAAAATATCGCTTATGGAGACAACAGTCGAACTGTAACCATAGAAGAGATTAAGGCAGCTGCTGAGAAAGCCAACATTCACAGCTTCATAGAAAAATTGCCAATGGTAAAATCAATTACCAAGCAATTGTGGTCAAAACTCATGCTGTCATCGAGTCTCACTTCAACCTTTGAGACAGTTCTATCATTAGATTTCTGCCTTTAGTTTGAATGACGAGGCAAAAAACACCATTCAGTATCATTTCCTTTTCATTTTTATAAAATGGCTTGAAGACATGCTCAGTAATTATTTTGGTATACAGCATGTCTCTCAGATGACTTGGTCCCCAGCGGTTTTTAATAATTACAGCCCTATATCCAACTTAACATTTTTTAGTAAGATTCTAAGGAAACCAGTTTTCCTCCAATTAAACAATTTTTCTACACACAAATAATATTTTGAATTTTAAAATGAACCATAATACGGAGACAGCTCTTGTAAGGATTTTAAATGACACCAAGTGTCATGCAGACAGTAAAAAAACTCATAGACTTGGTGCTACTGGACATAATAATAATATAATAATAATACATTTTATTTGTGGGCGCCTTTCTAGAAACTCAAGGACAAGGATAAGAGTTTTATTAAACAGAATTAAAAACCTGGTAGGCATCTCTGGTACTGTTTGTAACTGGTTTCATTCCTTTCTCACAGACAGATGTGATTTTGTAAGTTTGAATACTTGTTCCTTCAGAGTACCGGTACATGAAATTGAATGTTGGGTTCCCCAAGGTTCAATTTTAGGCCCAATACTTTTTAATCTTTACAAGCTTCCCCTTGATTAATTTATCGATTGATCGATTGAATTATAACATTCCATTAAATGACTTTGATTCACAGCTTTATTGAAAACTTGCTAAAAGTAATCACGGTTCTCTTATGAAGGATGAATTATTTTGATCAATGCCTTCTGTTCCAGTGAGAAACTTATCAACCTAATTTCAGTTATCATGGCCCAATTACTGAAAATTGCCTAGAAAAAAATTATTTTATAATCCATGCACTGACTTTGACTTTGTTTCCTCGAGCAGAAGTATGACACTCAGGCAGGCGATAAGGGGACCCAGCTGTCAGGTGGTCAGAAACAACGAATCGCCATAGCCCGAGCGATCCTTCGTAACCCCAAACTGTTGCTTCTGGATGAGGCCACGTCTGCACTCGACACTGAGAGTGAGAAGGTGTCGTTTTTTTCTTTCTTTTCATCTTGAATTGCTCCACATTTGACCACCTTGTGTTTTAGCCATATTGACCACCTTGTGTTTTAGCCATATTGACTTCTGTCCTCCCAATTTGTGTTCGATCTAGGTGGTGCAAGAGGCGTTGGACAAAGCTAGCCAGGGCAGGACATGTATTGTTGTAGCCCACCGTTTGTCCACCATCCAAAATGCAGACCGTATCGCCGTCTTTCAGGGTGGCGTGGTGGTTGAACAAGGGACACATCAGCAGCTACTAGCCAAAAAGGGAGTCTACCACATGCTGGTCACCACTCAGATGGGCCTTGGGAGGGAATGAGTGAATCACCATTTTTATTAATAGAAACTTGGTATTCTTCTGGTGAAGTAGTGAGTGACTGAATGTATCATCTCAGCATTGGCATGAGTGCTGACTGAGAACTTTGGTTTACACGCATTTATTCTGGACAGGCTCACACAAGTTCCCTAAATGTTTCCTTTCACCTTATTAGAACTACCGTTAACGACACACTGTGGAACATCTGTCACTCGAAATGTACTACTGAAGAATTGTAATATATATACAGTATATATTTTTTTCTGTGTGTGTGTGTATACATATATATCTGTATATGTGGAATGATATGGTATTCTTGTATGACATAGTTAGCATTACTTTGTAGAAGTTGAATGTGATGCTAATATACTCGGAGAGTTGACTTTCCTGAACAGTCATACAGATATGAAGTAAAGTTCATGGGTGGATGTTATCAGCTTGTTGGTTTATCACTACTGGCCACAGGAGAAGCCATAGTCAATATTAACCACCAGACAAGATACAGTACTGTATATCGAAGTGAACCATTCTGTTATTTACTGTGATCAACAATTACAGTACTTGAGTCTGTTCCAAATTTGTGCTTTGCCCTTTGGCCTCCAACTGAACATAAAACTTAAGACCTGTTGTAATGTCTTTTTTGTTTGTTTGTTCTTATCTTATTGTATCATGTTGTATCTTCCGTATTTTTATCTGTGTACAGCACTCAATTTGTGGTTGTTTTTGAAATGCCGTATAGATAAATTTGATCTGAACAGAAATTCACATTCACACTTACGCTATGGACAATGCTGAGTGCAGTGGTGGGAGACAGTAATACAAAAGCATTTTTACAGTCCGGTACTTCCATAAAAACGATGGAAGAATTGAATGAGTCTTGGAGAGTTTGAGGAGATGAACGGATGTAGATTAAAACAACGTCAACATAATTTTGCACTGCCATCTACTGGCCAAACAGTCAACAACACAAGCATAATTATTTTCGAAGAAAAAATAAACTCAATACTGTTCATACATACTCTCCTTAATACTGCCTGTAAGCACAGTCAGACTTGAAACCACACGGCCTTGTGGCTTGTTGTGGTTTAAAAAAAACCCCAGGAGTTTTGAACCTCGGGTATTTAAGTAAAAATCTGAACATCAATTTTAGGCCCAATACTTTTTAATCTTTACATGCTTCCCCCTGATTAAAAGTCTGATCATTTGGAGTTAAAAAAATAATAATAACCTGCACACTGAGCACACGTGTTTTAGACCTATATATCGCTTTACTTACGTTGTGCACAAACTGATTTAAAAAATGCACACTTACCCTGAGTGTTTTGTTGTTGTTTGCTCCTGCCCCCAGATTAGATGTAGAATTGTTCAGTGCCAGAAATTGGTGGTATTGGGGTGGCACAAGACAACGTATTTGTCACGAATCATTCCTGCACCTGAAAACATCAAACCATTTTCTTTAATATGCCATGTATGGGGACTATCTTACTTCTTCAAATCTGTTGTGTCATCGTCATTAATGATAGTGTCCTTGTTTTTTGTCTTCTAAATCCCCAAGATTTCAATCGTCAGGCTTTACATGTTTACATATTTAAAATATTTACATATTTTTATTATTTTGTTATATTTTTTTACATCGTGATGCCCTCTGCGAAGGTTTAAATAAAAGTAACAAGTCAATTCTGACAGTTCGTGGTGATATCTGTACAGATATCCTCCATTCATGCGTTATCTGATCTGTATCCTCGCGAGGGTCGCCTCGCTGGAGCCTATCCCAGCTCTCTTCGGGCAACAGGCTGAGTACACCTAGTTGCCAGCCATTAGGACAGGTATATTTTTCGGAAAAATAAATATTCAAGTGAAGTACAGATCGGCGAAAACCCGAACAAGTCATGCCTCAGTGTGAGAGTGTAGGACCGCCCCTAGAATCTGTCAACAGCTCGATTGTAGCCTATGTTTTTGTTTTTCATCCAGTGGAGGGCGTATCATAACTGATGGCAGCTGGATCATGTTGGAGCACAACTGAGGAGTGCAGGTATGGCAAACGTGACGTTCTTGATCGTTCAAATACGTTAATGTCCGTCGAACATTTGCTCAGGAATTTGAATTACGCCGCATGTTCTGATGTGGTGCACGAGGAACAATGCCAAACGTCAATTTTGCTCCCGGGTGCTTCGAATATCACGTTAAACGGAAGTTTAAACGAACCAAGAGGTCAAACGCGGCTGTTGGCTTTTGAAAGCGTACTGCGCCGCTGTTTTGGGGCTAAATGGTTTGTAAACACCGTGGTTGGTGCGAGGTAGGCGGAATGCCAAACTGGAGGACATGCAGGAAGAGTTTTGTGATTACCCAAGAAGAATTTCTACTCCGTTAGCTCGGTTGCTAAGTCGCGCTCAACAATAGGACAGCGCCTTTACATAGGATAGAACTGTGCCACATTACACCGATTTTGAGTTTTCAGCATACATATTTATTCAAGTATCCCAGAACGTTGATTTACATCAACATATCTGCCATTCGGGTTCAGTGCCCATTCCCTGGTATATGAAACCAAGTGTATGATCAAAATTATACTTAAAGGAATGTATTATAAATTGATCACTGATTGTCTTTTTTAGGGGCCGGGGTGTCTTAGAAATATACACTGGACTGAGGTGTCGGCTTCCCTGGTTTCAGTATCTTCAGGAGGGTTGTTGTTTTGTCTCAGGATAAGACTTTTTGTTTTAGTGTTTTGTGCTTTTTACTGGTTTTATGCATTTGACATTTTAACCGTCTTTGTTGACCTATAAGTCATTTTTGCTTCATGTACAACGGTTTGTATGAAGTGGTGGTTTTAAATGATCTATTAATATAGTAGCGTTAAACATGCTCCGATGAGGAAGTACAGGGTTAAATCTAGGCTAGCTCCGTGGTTGAAATACTTTTGAAACACTCATGATGACTAAACGAGATAAAGCTAATTTTATATTGTTGAAGTCATTTCATTGCGAAATGAAGTGATGATACGGAAGACAACAACAAAGACCATTACAGGAAGAGGCTAAATGTTAGTTTGCACCTGGTGGAACTGTCGGGATTAGCACGGAAATGATAAATATGAATTTAAAAATACAGACTGCGAACAGGTGTTGTGCTTATTAAACGAGCAAATACTTCAGAAAGACAAAAAAGTTTCTAAAGTTGCACATTCAACTTGGAACCTAAATCTGTTTACTACAGTAATACAAACAACCCAGTACTGTAGTTAAGCGTAATAAATAAATTACGTTAACGTGTTGTATTGTATTAATACCTGTACGAAAGGATGGCAGAATCGAATCAGTCTGGAGTGAGTAGAGAACGCCAACGCATGCGCAGTAAGGCAAGCTATGCCTGAGGTTTAAGGTTGCCTTACACTCCCATCTACTGGCCAAATCTAAAAGGACAAGTTTTATAGAGAATTATATATAGAGAGGATAGAGAGGTTATGTTTTTTTTGGTAATTATAATACATCATTTTCAACGCTGACCAACAATTAAATATCCTAAAAAGCATCTTATGTTTTCACAGAGGTGGCCACACTTAAATTGTTGCAAAACCAAAAGAAAAGATGATCTGAATCTGTAGCATGTATATTGATGGATATAGCCTAATTTTGGAGCACATGGATAGGATCAAATTTCGAGTTTCCTTCGCGGTGATTTTTTGCCAAGTGGACCCTTGCACTCACCTTTGCTTTCTGTTCAATAGTATCTCTGTGCGAGAATCAAATACTGTACTTTAGACTGAAGATTGTACTAAAAAGGTCAAGTCAATTGCCTGATTTCACCTGTAAATCTTTTGTACAGCTTCATTTTCAGCAAAACAGTTAATTGGTCAATTGATTTTTTTAATTGATCGAAAAATCTTGTAAACCAAAATAACGGATCATCCATCTTCCTCTGACAGACCCCAGACAATGATCGAAACAGACAAGTTGCAAAAGCACAGCCCTGATCACAATACGGATATTTACTCAAGGTAATATTCTGGAGCTCTTTAACAACCCACTGGAATTTGGTTTCAGATTAAAGAGGCAAACTGTAAATCACTGAAACACTTGAGTATCTTTAATATGTCTTTATTTTTGTCCAAGTGAGTACAATAAAGCAGGAAGCGGAAAGAAGAAAGAAAAAGGGGGGGAAATTGTCACTGTTGGCCCCATTGAACTGGTATGTTGTCCATCTGTATTTTTTTAAATTTATTTACAGTGTTGTAAGATTAATACTGACAATTACTGTTTGGTTCCATGAGCACAGTTCAGGTTTGCAGATGGCATAGATGTCATACTTATCGTCTTTGGGACGGTGATGTCGGTGGCCCATGGGCTGGTGTTCCCCCTCATGTGTGTTGTATTTGGGCATATGGCGGACAGATTTATACAGTCCTCAGCAATGTCTAAAAACAATACTCAATACTTCAGTAAGTTCACAGAGACAGTCGCAAATAGTAACCTAACTTAATGACGAATGTTACACCTTGTCGTCTCTGTTTTCAGTTTCCACCAACAGCACCTTGCAGGATGACATGGCCGGGTAAGAAACAAGAAGTCGATGCAACACTCAGTGGGGCACATTTGACAATTTGTTTTTCCTTTCCAGCTTTTCTATTTACTTCGCCATCACAGCCATCTTGGTGTTTGTGGCGGCCTACATGCAGGTTGCTTTTTTTACACTGGCTGCCGTACGACAAGTCAAACGCATCCGCAGGCGTTTTTTCCACAGTATCATGCGACAGGACATCGGCTGGTTTGATGTCAACGAGACGGGAACACTCAACACTCGTCTTGTTGAGTGAGTAACGTAAATGACATTCTGTTCTGCTTAAAGGGGACATATTATGCTAAATGTGTCTTGGAATTGAAATTAAACTACCAAGTAGGCTATGGGTGAGCTGCCTGTTTCCCAAAATGTGTCTGTGCAAACTGTACTGAATTGTAACAAATTGGAAATTAACAAGGGCTAACTAGGTTTCTCTACCCACAACTTTGTGGAAATATGCCATTTCCAAGCCATGGTTAAACCATATTGTTCTAAACACTCAGGGCAAAAAAAAAAAAGGTGAACAAAGCTGCACTACGTTGGTCAAGATAGGCGCATCTCCTTTGTCTTAGCACTTGTAGCTTTAGCCATGTAAAATGACTTCAGGCATCACCATTGGTATCTGAAAGTGTTGTTTAGTGGCTCTTTCATCAATCTACCTCAATTTATTTTTTTTTTAATAGATTCCTTCCTCTGCTGCACAGAGCCTGAAAAATAGTCAGTTCTACAATGTGGCAGATATTGTAGTGCCTTTACAATCATTCTTGGTCATTCATTTGTCCGGGCAGTGACATCTATAAGATCCAAGAGGGTATTGGAGACAAAATGGGGACGTTGATCCAGTCTCTTTCCACCTTCATTGGATCTTTGGTGGTTGGCTTAAGCATAGGATGGAAGCTCGCTCTGGTCGTCCTGGCTGTCTGCCCGTTGCTGGGCCTGTCCGCTGGTATATTCAGTAAGGTAAACTTGCCTTCATCCTTTAAACAAAGCTCTTCTTGCTAAGCTGCTACGTCTCCCCTTAGGTGGTGACGTCCTTCACTGCCAAAGAACAGGCTGCTTATGCCAAAGCGGGTGCGGTGGCGGAGGAGGTGCTTTCTGCCATCAGGACTGTGTTTGCCTTCAGCGGTCAGAAGCGAGAGATACAAAGGTTTGCGCGAGATGTTGTACCCGACATGGGCCACATCAAACTACAGCTGTGCTGCTTTTTCCACATCATTGACCATTAATTCTCAAAAGCGAATGACAACGTTGCATTTTGGATCTTACAATTTGAAGTGCCTCTGATTAACCCTGGGGGGAAAAAGTTCTGATGATCTAGTCGACTTTTCCTGACATCATCAGCTTCCGAACAGAAGCCTGAAGGTTTTGTGCTAACACAGACTGCTTTTTTTGGGAGTGTTTATAATTCCTGCCCTCAGCTGAAGAAAAATAACATCAAAAGCATGACACGGTCACCGCCTTGCTGAACTCGCCATATTGTGTATTTTTTTGGTGATGAGCAGTGTATCGTCACCGCATATCAAACAAAGAGATCAATTTTTTTTCTTTGATTTTTGTCTTGTCAAACAGGTATCATAAAAACTTGGAGGAGGCTAAGAACATGGGAATAAAGAAGGCGATAAGTTCCAACGCTGCTATGGGTTTCACTTTCATGATGATCTTCCTGTCTTACGCGCTGGCCTTCTGGTACGGGAGTGTGCTCGTTCTGAGTCAGGAGTACTCGACTGGAACTGTACTCACAGTGAGCAGACATTGAGAGAAATGTGAATTTTATGACAATGTACTTGCCCTCAACTCTCATTTTTATTGCTGACAATAATGTTTTTGTCTTAAGGTTTTATTCGCTTTGATTTTTGGTGCAATCGCGTTGGGCCAGACCTCACCAAACATCCAGTCCTTTTCCAGTGCCCGAGGAGCCGCACACCAAGTCTACCGAATCATTGACAATGTAAGGAGAACACTATTTTCTCTTCCTACATTCAGAGTTAACTACAAAATCTGCAAATTGCATTTGTAAAAATGGCGGTACAATGGCAAGATACAAGTTCAAGGCTTTCATCCCATGAGTTTGGTGTTTTGAGTGGAGAACTGTTGATAAATCTCCAAGCGGCAAATGAACAGGTAATCATCACAAATCGCTTCACTTTGCCACATCCAGTATGGCTGCCGCATTGATGTATGATTCAGCATTCAAGCTGGGGCTCTATGTATATGTACTGTAAATGGTCATTATGATCCATACTTTGAGCAAATTTTCACGGTCCACCGTAATCTTTACATTTGGAATGGCATTCAATTGACAAAGATAAAGAAGATTTACTTCTTAAAGCTATTGAGAGCCGCAGCGGAGGGGATTCAAGAGCCACAGGGTTGAGTGAACGGATGTCATGGCAACGCCATGCCCCCCCTTGTAGCGAGTTATATTTCTTTCTTTGTCCCACTCTAACCATATTTTGAACCACGACCGAACTCAAAAGGAAATGTTCCTTGGCAGGAACCGAGTATTGACAGCTACTCAGAGAGCGGCTTCAAGCCTGACTCGATCAGTGGAAACATAGAGTTCAAGAACATCTACTTTAACTACCCGTCAAGGCCAGGAGTTCAAGTAAGTTCACCATACCATTTAACTTCATCTTACAGAATAAAAGAACTTTGTATGATTGCTCTGTGATTTGCAGGTATTAAACAACATGTCTCTGAGTGTGAAGACTGGGCAGACCATTGCCTTAGTGGGAAGCAGCGGCTCCGGTAAAAGCACCACCATCCAGCTGTTGCAGAGGTTCTACGATCCTCAGGAGGGATCCGTACGTGCATATTTGTAAAAACGTAATATCTCATTCAACCGTTCATAACCACCAAGACAATTTAAAAGGAATACCTTTATGTATCCCCCTTTTGAAGGTTTCCGTTGACGGCCATGACATCCGTTCACTCAATATCCGCCACCTGCGAAAGATGATTGGAGTGGTGAGTCAGGAGCCCGTCTTATTTGCAACCACCATAGCCGAGAACATCCGATACGGCCGAACTGACGTGACGCAGAATGAGATTGAGCATGCTGCAAAGGAGGCCAACGCCTACGACTTCATCATGAACCTTCCCGAAGTATGATTTTATTCATGACTTCACCTGAATTAAATTTTTTTTTCTTGCCAATGAAGAGAGTGTTGTTGTCGAGCAGAAGTTCGAAACGCTGGTTGGGGACCGAGGGACTCAGATGAGTGGAGGACAGAAGCAGAGAATTGCAATCGCTCGAGCGCTCGTACGTAACCCCAAAATCCTTCTGCTGGATGAAGCAACATCCGCCCTTGACGCCGAGAGTGAGACTGTTGTGCAGGCTGCGCTCGACAAGGTGCAAACGCAGACCCGATTCAGTCGGAACGCATATTGTAGAATTATTTCGTACCAGTAGAATCTTTCTCTAAAAATTATTTGCCCTTTTAACAATTTTATCATTTGTTCAGGTCAGACTGGGTCGTACCACCATAATTGTAGCCCATCGCCTCTCAACGATCAGGAACGCCGACATCATCGCTGGCTTCCAAAATGGAGAGGTTGTCGAGTTGGGGACTCATAGCCAGTTGATGGAAAAACAGAGTGTGTATCATACCCTCGTCACCATGCAGGTAACACCGTCATAAAAAGCAATTTTGACACATTTGGGGGACGTTCATTGAATATTCCAACAATATACAGTATACCCGTGCAGTGGTTTCTCCCTCTCTATCTTGCAGACCTTCCAGAAAGCCAAAGTTGATGAGCAGCGGAATAGTGAGCAGAATGAAAAGAGCCCGATAACCAAAATGCTCGACGATGAATCTTCCCTGAAAAGGAGGAAGTCGACAAGAGGGGTTTCCTCCGCTGGTTTCGAGGGAAAGAAAGAAGAGAGAGAAACATTGCTGGATGCCCAAAACAAGACAGAGGTGAGATTGGTTGACTTGACTTTGGACAATAAAGCAAGGCGCAATTCAGCGTTTCTCTCCTCCTTTCTAAAGGATGAAAGTGTTCCACCCGTGTCGCTACTCAAAATTCTGCGTTTCAACCTTCCCGAGTGGCCTTACATTTTGATGGGGATCATCTTCGCTGCCATTAATGGATTATTACACCCTCTGTTTGCCGTCATCCTTTCAAAGTACATTGCTGTAGGTTACAATTTATGTCCGCTGGGTCACATTTTTTTTTCCCTTGAACCAAAATAAGATCATCAACTTTCTCTTTCAAACTTCCAGGTGATGGCTGAGACTGATCAAGAGATGATTAGAAAAGAAACTGAATTCCTCTGCCTCATGTTTGCAACTATTGGAATTGTCATTTTTTTCACCATGTTTCTCCAGGTAGGCATACGTTCACGTTCACACGTGCCGCATGCACGTTTAAAAAATATTTTTTGGGGGTGGTATTTTTAGTGTTTAATGCAACTCACGCATTTCTCTTATCCTTTTGCCGAGTAGTAGCACGAACCATTGCCCTGGGTGATTTGAATGGTATTTTAGCACTTACAGGCTACCATAGCGCAGGCTTGTGACAGTTTTGCTTGTCCACAAGTTAGCTAAGGCGAATTCAAAATAAGTCACTTGGTTGAAATGTGATTCGGAAGTGACACTATGAGGAAGAAAAAAAGATCCTGTTGCCCACCCGATATGGCTCCGATAGGGTTGTAATATTTGGAGCATGATTAGAAATTTGAGTACAGTCTACAGACAAGGAGCATCAGATTAAGAAAACCGTTATATATAAAACCTAATAAAGGTTTTCTTAATCCTTATTAGTCTCGCAATGGAGAAATTCCAGATTCACAGCAGCAAAGTTATGAAAGGAAGAAGTAGAACAACAAAAAAATAGGAGCTGCTGGAAAGGCAGCCACTCTCGCGGCGCCATTTTGAAGTCAAAATAACAAAAATAACACAAGACAACACATAGGACAGAGACAGTCGTGCAATCTTCACCACTTTTCTGCATACACTTTGTTGTCTGAAGCAGTTCTAGATGAAAGAGGAGAGGATCAAAGTGTTCTTTCTCCAGTGGATCAGAGACGTCATGCTGAAAATGTGCACACGTCTGCTACAAGCTAAGTTTTGAAAGCAAACACAAAGCTGTAGCATCCATTGACGAAAAGAGATTAGTTCACTTCTCCTGTCCCACATAATCCGCTTCAAACTCCAAGCCGCGACTCCCAGCTCCAAATCCGCATCGGCACTCCGCGCCAACGTTCCTTTCTTCTCATCGTCGGCTCCTCAAGACCTCCATCCATCCAGCCGCAGACCGTTCAACAGCACCGATCTCTCCGCTGAACAAAGCGGGGCTGTGAAAAATGCTGCCCATTACAGGCGCAAGACACAAGCGCCCCGGGACTGTCCAGCAACGACAGTCAAATGGCGCCGACATTCCTCCAGTCAAAAACAGTGCTGGTATACCCATGCTGCCGAGAAGGCGCAACCACCAAGCACAGAGTCTCCTACTTGATGAATGTCGTGGCCAAAAAATGCTGAAAAAGGTCCACATCAAGTCCACACGACGTAACAACAAACACAAAGTGACAAAAGAAACACAAGAACAACAAAAAAAGCAAGGCTCATGAGAGCACCTGCTGACGGCTGCCTACTCGGGCGCCATCTTGACTTCGGCACTGATAACGATCTTACTATGCCAATGGCTGCAGAGGGAAGGTGTCAGTCACTTGAATTCATGTCAACGTCCAAGTTTGTTTCCGTCACTTTTTACAGGGTTACTGTTTTGGAAAATCTGGAGAGATCCTGACATTAAAACTGAGACTTGCAGCTTTCAAGGCTTTGATGAGGCAGGCAAGTTAAAAAAAAAAAAAAAAAAGGCTTTTCGGGTTTGCCGTTCACCAAGGCTGGCATTTCTCTGTCAGTATTTCTTAATTTGAAAAGGAATTACATTCTAGGACCTCGGCTGGTTTGATGACCACAAAAACAGTGTTGGAACCCTCACAACAAGGCTGGCCTCAGATGCTGCTCAAGTACAAGGGGTGAGGCCTTTTTCCGTGTCTTGCCACTACACACGCATACACGCAACGTTCTATCTATTTCCACCAAACCTTTCACCTCCTCTCAGGTTACGGGACTACGCCTGGCCACCCTGGTGCAGAATATTGCCAATTTAGGCACCGGTGTGATTCTTGCCTTCGTGTACGGCTGGGAGCTGACCCTGCTCGTACTGGTGTTGGTGCCAATCTTGGCGGTAGCAGGAACTGTGGAGATGGAGTTGCTAGCTGGGCAAGCTGCCAAGGACAAGAAGGAGTTGGAGAAGGCTGGACAGGTGAGCATTTGCCATAGCGTATGATGGGTTACTCACCTACCTTTGCCCTCCTTCTCCCGAAATATAAGACCGTATTATACGATGTCGCATTTTCATGGTGCATCTCATCAGATTGTTACGGAAGCCATCGACAATATCCGTACAGTCGCATCACTGACCAGGGAAGCCACGTTTGAGTCTTTGTTTCACAAGAATCTTCAAGCTCCGTACAGGTATGTGAGGACCTCCATCAATGGTTGAAACAGTTTTCGACGTGCTATTTTGGATGGTTCCGTGTGTCTCCGTAGAAACGCCCAGAAAAAGGCCCACGTGCAGGGTTTTGCCTTCTCTTTCTCCCAAGCCATGATCTACTTTACTTATGCCGTATGTTTCTGGTTTGGAGCTTGGCTTGTTCAGCAAGGACGAATGGATGTGGAGGGAGTTTTTCTGTGAGTAACAAAGAGTTCAGAGCATTCATTACATTCGGGAAATAACCTCTCAAACTTGACATGATTTGGTAAGGTCGGTCCTATGTAAATGAATATTCTCCCTCAGAGTGATTATGGCAATTCTATATGGTTCAATGGCTGTTGGAGAAGCCAATTCCTTCACTCCAAACTACGCGAACGCCAAAACGTCTGCTGCTCACATCATGATGCTTCTGAACAGACAGCCTGCTATCGATAATCTCTCGCAGGAGGGACAGTCATTGGTAAGCAGCAAAAAGTTGCCAAACAGTGCACTCCAGAGCAGTTTACGGTATTGAGAAAGTGGATGTCTGGTTTATTACTCCAGGACCATTTTGATGGCAATGTGTACTTTGAGGGTGTTGTGTTTGACTACCCATCACGGCCCAATGTACCCGTCCTCCGAGGGCTGAATCTGAAAGTGAGCAAGGGAGAGACACTGGCCCTGGTAGGAAGCAGCGGCTGTGGAAAAAGCACCACCATTCAGCTTCTGGAGAGGTTCTACGACACCAAGCAAGGGAACGTGGCAAGTAAAACAATTGCACTTTTGTTCGTTAGTCAATTTAATGGCACTGCGCTGCACAGATGAGATGTAGAAACACACAAAGGGCATTTGCTCAATGTGTCTTCTGTGTGTATCTTTGTGTCTGTTTATTAGTGGAAAAGGCGCCAGTGAGTGGTAGAGTGTTGACGTAGTGCCGCTGAGTTTCTCTTATTCACACATTTGCTCCCTTTTTTATATTATTTTGGGGTTTGCTATGTGTTGTGTTAACCTGTTTTTGACCATGACATAGTATGGCGGATTATAATGCCACTTCTTATGTGCGGCTTCACTGACAACCTGTCGATAACAGCTATATGGTACTTTCTCCCGCAGACAAAATATTGTGGTTTTTTTCTTCAGAAATGTTATGCATTTATAAGTTAGAGTTTTGTGATTTTTAATTTTTTTTTAAATCTGGGGTGTTGTGACCCACCTAGTGATTTGATCCAAACAACTTTCCGCGGTCTTGGGTCATCTTGCTCAAAACCAATTTTTCTTGACATCTGACTTCAACGATGTCCCGACGAGTCTTTTTGTTGTTTGTCTTCCAGATGATTGATTCCAAGAGCGTGAAAGACCTGAACATCCACTGGCTGAGGTCTCAGATAGGCATGGTGTCCCAGGAGCCTGTGCTCTTTGACTGCAGCTTGGCTGAGAATATCGCCTACGGAGACAACAGTCGGACTGTAACCATAGAAGAGATTAAGGCAGCTGCTGAGAAAGCCAACATTCACAGCTTCATAGAAAAATTGCCAAAAGTAAATCATGTTTTGGGATCAAGCTATTATTTTTGGTTAAAACATCAACTGTATTACCAGTTTAACTCACCGAAGTTTACATTAGGCACTCACACAATTTTAACAAAGTGCTGTCATAAAACATCAGGGACAATAATACTGGTAATACAACTGCAAAATAAAATGTTATTTTCTAATTCAAATACACAACGCTCCCTTTACATTGGCAGATTTGTAAAAATGAAGGCAATTATTAGGATTCCAATTTCCAAATCTTTTCACTTTCAAATATTAAGAAAAAAACGTTTACTGTACTTCATGTTCCATGCACTGACTTTGACTTTGTTTCCTCGAGCAGAAGTATGACACTCAGGCAGGCGATAAGGGGACCCAGCTGTCAGGTGGTCAGAAACAACGAATCGCCATAGCCCGAGCCATCCTCCGTAACCCCAAACTGTTGCTTCTGGATGAGGCCACGTCAGCACTCGACGCCGAGAGTGAGAAGGTGATGTTTTTCTCTTCTCATCTGGAATTGCTCCACATTTGCATGGCTGAGATGGTTCGCCGGATTGACTTCTGTCTTCTCAATTTGTGCTCGATCCAGGTGGTGCAAGAGGCGTTGGACAAAGCTCGGCAGGGCAGGACGTGTATCGTCGTAGCCCACCGTCTGTCCACCATCCAAAATGCAGACCGCATCGCCGTCTTTCAGGGAGGAGAAGTGGTTGAGCAAGGGTCTCATCAGCAGCTGCTAGCCAAAAAGGGCGTCTACCACATGCTGGTCACCACACAGTTGGGTCGTGATATTGAATGAGTAGGGTTATTGATTTTCAAATTATTTTCTTAGGTCTTACATTTCAAATGATAGTGGCTGTTTGAATGTGCACAACTTTTTGTGAGTCTACTAGATGACACGCACAGGTGCAACTAGAAAAATTCAGCTAAGGTTGGCTGATTCCATAGGTCAGTGTTTTGCAACTTTTATCCTGCCAGGGCGTATGTATTGTAAGAGAAAAAAAAACTTCATGGGACGCTACTAAACAAAAATTATGTACAGTATACTGAAATAATGTCTACTCGTCTCAATTTATACACAAACTGACTTATGCAGTGTGAAATCTAGGCCAGTGTTTTTTGTTGACAGACCTCCTTTCTTTAGTGTTAATTTTAGTGCTTTGGATGAAAATGATTAGATTTATTTAATTTTAGTTGATGAAAACTCCCAAGTTTTGAGTCTAGTTTTAGTGAAACCAAATTATAACATCTTTTAACAAATGTACATCGTGTATTTTTAATTCAACAATTAAAAAAAAAATATATATATATATATATATAGGTATATACGACTATGCCTTAACTATCAAAGAAGCAAAAAGAAAATACGTTTTGATGGCTTATTAATCACATGATATTGTTATTAATAAGCCATCACCTACCCTATACTTTCTGATCAATGAACAAAAGTATAATTTACCTGTGCTGTTTTGTTTTCTAGCTCTCGTTTGGACAACAGCAACATGTGTACCTTTCCCTCCATGTTTCACAGTCACTCAAACGTGTCAATATGATAAAGCATTGCAAAAATCCCTGCAAATTTGACACGTAAAAGTAACACACATATAAGCTAATAAATTAACGCTAGTACAACAATGCTAACTTTTACAGTACTTGAAGCTAGCTAGCAGCCCATTTTCGCCAGGACTTTTGTGGAAAACTTAAAGCTTAACATGAAACCTATTCCAAATTTGTTGTGACTTACTTCAGAATAAACATCAGTGTGATAAGCATATATTTTGAAAATCTGACAAACCACCCACTAACTTTCACGTTGAAAACTTGTTACGTTTTTACTCATGAAAGAGCCATGTTCAGTTCGTCGCCATCACGTTATCGCCATGAATAAGAAATAAAAAGCAGCCATCAATGGAGTCATTTTGCCATCAAGGAAAACGGCACTGAGCTGTGTCTGTTTAATTTAACATAAATTCAAATTTTATATATTCACACTGTTATTCTGTGTACTTGGAACAGATGCATTTAAATTGTCTCCCATCTAGTGGTGGAGCATTTAATTGTTCTGCTTGTCACTATTGTCGGCATGGATTGAGACTTTTTCAGATGAATCAAGTGAAATTATTGAATTTCCTTAGATACTCATGGCTATGTCTCACGGCACACTGGTTGGGAATTATTGATCTGAAAGTGACATATGCTTCCTTGTTCTTTGTGTCTTGTACAATTGAATCAGGAAGAGAGATTCGATTAGGGTGGGAAAAGTAAGTGAAGATAACTGACATTAACAAACAAACAAAAAAAAGCATAATAGACAGTGGAAATATGATGAATTTTTGACTGACTGACTTACTGAAAGACTGAAGTGGAGCATGTGAAATCTGAAGTGCATTTGAGATTGCTCCATGCCAAATTCCAGGCAACCTACGATGAGTATGTATTATTAGCAGAGATACTTTTACTTTTAAATACACATTTTGTGTTGTAAAATATAATTTATGATCATGAGTAAATGCTCAATTTTGCAATTTTTACTGCACAAAATAGCATTTACTCATGCTATTGTCATCTTTCGCCACACTGTCACCAAACAGATCCTACCTCACGATGCTGTTATGTCATTGAATCTGCATGTTTTACACTCACAGACAGTGTGAAGTATTGCTCGCTGTTTGTATAAATAAAATTATTCTGAACAATATTTGCACTCATTTTGCAATGTCTGTTCCCGTTTCACACCTCTGTCGATCTACCGCTTTCCCGCCCACACATCACCTGAGCAAGTTCAGCTGGATGTACTTTACTCCACTTAGCTGTGTTTGGAGTGGTTGATGTTCCGTTGCAAAATGTGCTGTGCACACTCACTTCCCATCATTTCTGAATGTGCCTGATGTGCCTGATGTCCTAGAGCTTTGAAAATCAGGTTTTAAATTGCTGTGTAGCACCAAAGCTTAATTAAGAATTATTAATGATATCCATTAACAAATGACTCTTGGGACGATGTGTCTTGTCCCACGAAGACCTCACTTCGGCATTTGATACGGTGGACCACAACATCCTAGAGTCTTGGTTACAGCTACTTTGTAGACATTAGTGGTAGAACTCTGAATTGGTTTAGCTCTGATCTGGCAGGCAGAACTTGCCTTGGGTCCACTATTTTATGGGGTTCCACAGGGTTCCATTTTAAAGCACCTCCTTTTGTCCTTCCACCTGCCTTCATGGGTTCCATCCTGAGAAACTATGTGTTTTCCTTTCATTGTTATACTCAGGGCAGTCAGATTTATGAGTATCCCATCAAAGATGCTTCCTTGGTAAAACTAAGTATGTCTTAGACATTTAACACTTGGTGACGCTTAAAATGTTAATGATAGAAAATGGAAGGGGTAGTGGTTGGTCCCAGTGCCTCTTAGACATTTAACACTTGGTGACGCTTAAAATGTTAATGATAGAAAATGGAAGGGGTAGTGGTTGGTCCCAGTGCCCTTTGTAAATTGTTCTAGCATTGATTGCTTTTAAAGTGCTTCATAAATAAAGTTGTGTTGAGCGGATAGTCATTTTTTCATTATATATCTATATACGTTCATTTATCAATTCCAGCAATGTCAAATGGCAAGCAGAACAATTAAATGCTCTTCTCCGAGAAGGCAAAAGTTACACTCCATTTAGTTAACATGTGCATCCACTTGGAGGAATTTTGTTTTCTATTTGGATGGTATGTCCCAATACACTATAGATTTGCAACACTGCTTTAGGGCAATTAAAAGTGGTGTTGGCTGGGTGTGTGTGTGCTCACACATTCACAATCCAAACTTTCAAAATTCTGTCAAACATTGGAACACTAATGAGGATGCGGAACGCCAACGGCACGAAAGCACTCGGGTATAATTCCGTTTAGTCACTCTCTTCATTATGAAATGGTCACGCTACCGACTGACATGGCTTAATTTTCAGAAAGGAACATTACAAACCAAAAAGATTTTCGCCTTTGTTTTCCTCTGATAAAACCTACAAATGGATGAAACGGACACTTTGCAAAAGAACACAACGGATATTAATTTAAGGTAATATTCCTGGAGTCGTAACTCAAACTGTTTTTGTTTGTTTAGTTTTTTGTAAGTCGCAAAATTAACCCAACAATAGAACTCATATTTCAAGGAAAGCAGTTGAAATGAAGTTTTTTGTTTTTGACCCAGTGATCTCAAAAATGAAAAGAAGAAAAAAGAGGAAAAGATACCCACAGTTGGCCCAATTGGACTGGTGAGTTTTGTCTCTATCCATCTAGCTCAAACCACAAATATTTTTTTTTAAACACCATTTGGCATTTTCTTCCTTCTCCCTTTGACATGTGCACAGTTCAGGTTTGCAAATGGCTTCGATATTGTGCTGATCGTCATTGGGACCGTGATGTCGATTGTTCATGGGCTTTTCTTCCCCTTAATGTGTATTTGTTTTGGGAAAGTGGCGGACTCGTTTATACTCCACTCAGTATTACCTCAAATGAACACCAGCCATGCCAGTGAGTTTGTCGAGAGAGTTAACAAATAGCCATTTGACTTGACAAAGGAGTATTACACTTTATCCTTGATATTTTTAGATTCCTCCTTGCTAATTGTGAACAGCACCTTGCAGGAGGATGTAAATAGGTAAGAGCGAGTTTCGAAAGGTGAGTTATGTGTGAATGATGATCAAACTGCCAGCAAGATTTGAACGTAGCTTCACTTGACTCTTGAGTAATATTCTACTGTCAGGTCGTATCAGGCAGTACATGACAAATTGTCTTTTTTTTTTTTTTAATGATACAAACTCTACCTTTAATTTACATTCACAGAGACACATTTGATGAATTGTGTTTCTTCCATCCCAGTTTGGTCATCTACTATGGCATCGCGGGGACGTTGGTTATTGCGGCTTGCTACATGCAAGCAGCTTTCTTTGCACTGGCTGCCGGACGACAAGTCAAAAGCATTCGCAAGCAATTTTTCCACAGTGTCATGCGACAGGACATCAGCTGGTTCGACGTCAACGAGACGGCAACACTCAACACTTGTCTCGTTGAGTGAGTAACATGTGAATCGCACTCATCCATTTCAAAACAAACTACCTCCACAGCTCTCACATTCAGATGATATAAAGACCAGGAAAGTGGAAGGTTCTTTCGAGGGGAGCAGAGAAATCGGCATGGCCCGGTGAAGCCGGGTTTCTCGGCAGCCATCGGGTTTCTGTTCCAAAACGGATCACGGTGGACCTTTGGGATAATGTGCTTTGGTGACCAGCTGTTTTTTTAGCAGGTTATAAAAATGTATACCAAACCTTGCGTTGTAGCAAGGAGTGACGGCACATTCTACTAAAGAATTTGTGACATGGTTTTTGGTAGCTCGCGTTTATCGGGATCTGGGCGTAACAGCCCCTTTTGCTGGTTGGTTCTGTCATTTAAATTGGATCTTCAATGAACCACTAGGTCACTAGAGGTTCCCCTCTTACTTGATGGTAGACCGAAAGCGAAGACAATGTTAGGAACGTGTATGTATGTCATATCGCATGTAGTAGTATTTCACGCCACCCGTTTATGGAACAGAAGTCAGAAGTAGTATGAGATTCACTCAATAAATAAGGTGATTTTTTTTTTCGGTATGAGGAGAAGCTTGTTTTTTTTTTTTCTCCACCGTAGTCTCCCAGCACTGTCACACACTTTTTCCATCTGTGCACAAGCCTTCATATTCCCTCAGTGTAAAAAAATCTTTGGACTGATGTCTCAGCCTGTCTCTCACAACACTTTTGACTTCGCCACCTTCAGACTTTGTGGGTAGAAGTCGGAAGGGGCAAAGTCTGGGCTATAATGGGGTTGAGGGAGCAGTTCCCAGCCCAGCTTGTAGATGGTCTGCACCGTTTGGGCTCCTATGTGAGGCCTTGCGTTGTCATGATGCAAGATGACTCCTTCTGACTGATGACCCCTGCGTTTGTTGTCTTTCTTGACCTGCCTCAGCAGTTGAGAGTACACAGTCATACCTCGGTTTTCGACCATAATCCGCTCCAGAAGGCTGTTCGAAAACGGAAACCACCCTCTTTAAAAAAAAAAAACTTTATTGAACACGTCTGCTCACAATGAAACGCTACACAAGGAAGCGTCACTTCCTCGTGTAAGGAATGCGAGAGGAGTCAAGTGACACATTCAAGTGCACTCAGTTTGTTTGAGAATCTAAATTCGGTCGTCATCTGAGGCATAGAAAAAACTCGAAAATTTTGGTCGAAAACCGATTTGGTCGAGAACAGAGACGTTGGAAAACCGAGTTTTGGCTGGAGTTGGCACCGGGTTTGAAAGTGGCAATGAAGTCAAAAAGGGTTGTGAGCGATTGGCTGAGACATCAGTCCAAAGATTTTTACGCTGAGGGAAAATGGCAGCTTGTGCACAGGTGGGAAAAGAGTGTGACAGTGCTGGGACACTTAAAAAAAAGCTTCTGTCTGTTTTCGAAGTCCTTACACCCAACAGACACAAATGTCTTGCAAATTGCAATTGATGGACATGTTCATTTGCCTGGACAGTGACGTCTATAAGATCCAAGAGGGTATAGGAGATAAGCTGGGAATGCTGATCCAGTCCTTTTCCACTTTAATCATATCCATCATCATTGCTTTAAGCAAAGGATGGAAATTCGCTCTTGTCATCTTGGCCACCTGCCCCTTGGTGGGCTTGTCAGCTGCGCTTTTTAGTAAGGTAAACCATATCCACCCCTCTCTGGCTTTGGTGTAAAAAAAAAAAGCGAATAAAAGAAAAGTCTCTCATTGCCAATCTTATCTGGCTTTCTTCTTAGGTGCTGTCATCATTCGCTTCGAAAGAACAGGCTGCTTACGCCAGAGCAGGTGCGGTGGCACAGGAGGTGCTTTCTGCCATCAGGACTGTGTTTGCCTTCAGTGGTCAGAAAAGAGAGATCGAGAGGTTTGTGCAGAATTTTATATGCTAGTACTGTATCTCTTATTTTTATCGAGGCGAGTTAGTCAATACATCTCATGCATTAATACATCTCTCATTAGATTATGCTGGTGTATTCAAAGGTATCTGCTCTCCTGTGCCAGAAAACAAAATTCTCAAAAGTACTTGGATGGCAAGGTCAATTCTGGTGGAATTCTGAACTAATGTCTTGTAGTCATCTTTTGATCAGAAAACCAAATGCCTTCAGTGTAAGACAAAAACAAAGGTGTTGACTTAGCTATTCCAATACTTTTGGACGCGACTGTATAAGGAGATGATGTACAGTATTTCTTTATTTACAAAGACCAAGTCATAAATTCAATTTTTACCTTTATTAAAAACTACCGGTACGCAACCAATTGGGCAAAATCAACAATGCTCCCTAAAATGGCGGAAAACTGCAATCCTGCAAAACAAAATACGGACTACCCTATTCCCAGAGACAACATCAAATACAGTATCTAGTTATTCATATCTTAGCAAAAAAAAAAAAAATTACGTACCACTCCTGGATATGATTTGTGACGACTTCAAATGCTTAAATAGGCTACACCTCTCACTTCTGACACAAGTACCGGTCGCTATGGGTAGAAAGGAAAAATAAATTACCTCAAATGAATGATTTATGTTCACTAATTCCACTGAAACCCGTGTTCAAGTGAAAAACGCTAGACCCTGGTGTTGTAAATGTCTATTCAACTTATTCAACAAAACCAAGAAAAATAGAATTAGCCCACCCATCCTTCAGAAAAATAAATAAATAAAAAAAGAAAACTCGCGGAATCGACACACCCTCCCTCAAACATTATTTACCTACATAAATATAATCATCAATTAGTTACACCCAAATGTTAGTTAAGCAACAATCATGCAAATAATTAGAAAAGAGAGACAAACTGGAATAGCACCAAACTTTCAGACCTCCTGTTTATAAGCACAAAGGTCACAATTGTTTCAAGAGCCCAATTACTGCCTCAACATTATCTGCGTGATTTAAAAAATAAAATATGGAGAAGCTCACGCAATCTGAGTTGGCACCACAATCTGGCATAACCCTGAGTTTTAAATGAACAACAAAATGGTGTCTGTGATTATTCGAAGTCGATGCATTTAACTTTTGGGGTTTACCTTAGTTTAAACTGGTATTTCAATAACATGGGATCTCAAGGCGAAATCACAAATTGAATTAATTAATGTCCCATCATGGCCAACTTGTACATAGTGACCACAAGTGGTGTTCAAGACTCTCTCAATCGGATTTTTTTTTGGTTTGCCTTTGATGACGCATATCATCACAAAACGCCCTATCAGCCCTTGTCAACACAAAAATCGTGACATGCCACCATACGTACAAAATTTTGGCCGGTCCGTCATTCGTCACCTTTGTCAGTCTGTCATTTTTTTTCCAAGCCAAACTAAAATGGAATTGTCAGAAAGTCTGTCATTTTATTTTAACCACACTCCCGTCAGTAAATTTCACCGCCGTTTTGTGCACAATGTTGCCGAGAACAACAACAAGGGTGAAATTCAATGGCCGTAATACAGACCAGTTAAAAAGGGCAAAAAAAAAATCACAAAGTAGTTTTTGCCAAAACTAATTAGTTTCCGACTGCACAACCTAGCTATCAAGGACTTTGCCAAAGACCACATCGAGCTAGGTCCTCGGACCCCATTGCGTACCGCGTAGATCATGCTCCAGCGACGGAACTCAAAGGTGGCTATCACCAATCCCAACAGAGTTCAAGGCCATCCAGCTGAACCTAATCAAAGCAACACAGGTTACACAAGTCCCTCCCCCATTTGCGCCCGTCCGCTTCGAGGCAACTCTTGTCGGTTCCGCCAGCATGACTGCCAAAAGAACTCACGACTGTGGTAACCACTCCCACTCCCTTGCCAACACAATGAACCAGGTCTGAGAAATCAGAGTCTTGCCCAAAATCGCCCATGCATGGGGAATACACGCATGAGTCTTCAACCTCAAATACTCCACAAATAGTCTCTCCAAGACATAAGGATTCTCCAAGACGAAGCGGGACATGGAAGATCAAGTCTTTACCATGCTCTGCAACCATGTTAGCAAAAGAAGGAAACAAAATCCGCCTGTACGACTAGGCCAGATGCAGGCGTTAGCCGTGTGGATTTTCAAATGTCTTTTCATTCAACCAATACTTAATTCTTTGGTGTTTATGTCACTTAACAGATATCGCAAGATTTTGGAAGATGCAAAGAAAATGGGAATGAAGAAGATGATAAGTTCAAACTTGATTATGGGCTTTACTCTCATGATGACCAAACTGTCTTATGCTCTGGCCTTCTGGTACGGGAGTACACTCATTTTGACAAAAGATAAAGAATACAGCATTGGAACTGTACTCACAGTGAGTAGAGAGATTGCCTTTATGAATAAAAATGTATTGGATTGTGTGGGATTTATTTAAATTTGAATGAGCAAATTGAGATCGAGCTCTCGAACAAAATATTGTGTGCTGCTGGCCAAGGAGTAATGTGATGATGAATACATGTACAGAATAGAGATTCTAACAATAAATTCAATAGTAATTTAAGACACCCAAACTGCATGGCAGATTTTTAAGTGCCATAGTTGAGCTCAGAAACGATTGGAAACTGCAAATGGAAATGTTATTTCCCCCTATCGAAAATATTCAAGTTAGAAAGGTTCAATCCAAGAATGTTTTTGTCTGAAGGTTTTATTCGCTTTGCTCATTGGGGCATTCGCCTTGGGAGAGACCACACCTAACGCTGAGGCATTTGTCATTGCCCAAGGAGCTGCACACCAAGTTTACAAGATCATTGACAGTGTAAGGAAAGCTTCATTTTCTCCCTCTTTCATTTTGCTTGCTCAAAAACAAATATATGCAGCGGAATTCTGCATTCCGCACAATTATGTATTGTCGACGATAAGTGGTCGAGAGTCCTGAGATTCAAAGAAGAAAAACATTTTAAAAAACAACTTCTTGTTTTCTCTAGATACCGAGCATTGACAGCTACTCAGAGAGCGGCTTCAAGCCTGACTCGATCAGTGGAAATATCGAGTTCAAGAACATCCACTTTAACTACCCCTCAAGGCCAGAAGTTCAAGTAAGCCTCCTCACTCAACTTCATCCAACATCTAAACCCGGCTATATATTCTTACTCCTTTCCATAATGGTCATCACTTGCAGGTATTAAACAACATGTCCCTGAGTGTGAAGAGTGGGCAGACCATTGCCTTAGTGGGAAGCAGCGGCTGCGGTAAAAGCACCACCATCCAGCTGTTGCAGAGGTTCTACGATCCTCAGGAGGGATCTGTGTGTAAATGTTTCTAAAACCTCTGACACAAAATATAAGGATTCAGTCACAAAAGACAGACATGCTGAATCAAAGCATTGCGACTGCGACAATCAAGAATAATTGAGAGAAAAAAAAACATTCTTCTCTTTTATTTGCAGATATCAATTGACGGCCATGACATCCGTTCTCTCAATATCCGCTACCTGAGAGGGATGATTGGCGTGGTGAGTCAAGAGCCCGTCTTATTTGCCACCACCATAGCCGAGAACATCCGATACGGCCGAACTGACGTGACGCAGAACGAGATTGAGCATGCTGCAAAGGAGGCCAACGCTTACGACTTCATCATGAACCTTCCCGAAGTATGATTTTATTCATGGCTTCACCCGAAAATCTCCTTTTTCTTGTCAATGATGAGAGCGTTGTTATCGAGCAGAAGTTCGAAACGCTGGTTGGGGACCGAGGGACTCAGATGAGTGGAGGACAGAAGCAGAGAATTGCAATCGCTCGAGCGCTCGTACGTAACCCCAAAATCCTTCTGCTGGACGAAGCAACATCCGCCCTTGATGCTGAGAGTGAGACTGTTGTGCAGGATGCGCTCGACAAGGTAGGGAGACCCAACCTGTATATTCATTTAAAAAAATGAATGAATACAAATTCTGGCAGTGGAACTGACACTCTTGCCCAAGAATCAACTGAAATTGTCCAAACACAAATTTGTTGAGAGACCGTTTACACCTTAGTCCTTCCAGCATCAGTGGCGCATTGACTTTCATTTCTTTTTTTCTTTAAGGAACCATAATGACGCTCTCATGACCCATAGTAAGAACTGATAGTTCCAAGAGTCAATCAGAAAGTCCTCACAACTTTTGTACAGGACAGATTTAAAATTCTCTACTTTATATTCATGTCATAGATCCCCTAACGTGTCACACACCTGCAGCCCTGCGATCCACTGGTGACCAACCAATTCAGGCGCACCCACACACCTACCCCCGATGTTCCTGACGCACAATTAGCATCACCCTCAGTCTTCCGCTGTTTGGGACTCGCAATGATCGAGATTCAACTCAGACAGTTAGATCTTGTATGTAACAGCACACTTCACTGTCGGTAAATCTTCACCAAGGTCTTAGGAGTCAGCACGGTGAAGATCAAATCCAAACTCTCTGAATCATTACTTTTGTCTGTTTATATGGTTCCATTATTTATTACAGTATTATTATTCGTGCGGCAGCGACAATTTGATCGAGGCGATCACATTAGATTGAACAGTCCCAGCAGGAGGTTACTCGTGGCACATCGAAATCGCAACCCACCAAAAAAATCAATTTAAAAAAATATATATATACACACACTATAAATGAAAAGATTTTGTATCACTTGTGCAGGTTCGACTGGGTCGTACCACCATAATTGTGGCCCATCGTCTCTCAACTATCAAGAATGCTGACATGATTGCTGGCTTCCAAAATGGAACGGTTGTAGAGCTGGGGACTCATGACCAACTGATGGAAAGAAATGGCGTTTATCATACTCTCATTAGTACGCAGGTAAAACTGGAATTAAAAAAAAAAAGACTTTAAAAGACTATTTGTAGAAATGGAAATCCAGCTTTTGGTTTTCTCCCTCTTACAGACATTTCAGAAAGGTGCGGATAAGGATCAGCAAAATGGTATGCCGAATAAAAAGAGCCCAGCGGCCAAAACGTCCTCTGAGTCTTCCGCATGTAGGAGAAAGTCGATAAATTCTTCCTTGACTGGTTTGCACCAAAACAAAGAGAGTGAGAAGTTGGTGGATGAAAAAGGCAACAAAGAGGAGGTGATTTTGCTGCTTTACACATCGAGCAGAGAAGAAAGTGCGGTATAATTCAGCGCTCTCTTTACTGCAGGATGGAAATGGGCCGCCTTTTTCCTTACTTCAAGTGATGCGTTTCAACCTTCCTGAGTGGCCTTACATTTTGTTGGGGATCATCTGTGCTGCCACCGTTGGAATATTCCAGCCGATGTTTGCGCTCATCCTCTCAAACTTCATCGGTGTACGTGACAACTAACCATCAAGCAGCGTGACCGACCAGCGTAATTGATTTGGGGGGGCAAAAAGGGGGTAGGACTTCCTATGCCAAGCTCTGAATAAACAAACCCTCTCTTCCAAACTTTCAGGTGTTTACCAGTATTGATCAAGACGTGATGAAAAAGAACGCAGAACACCTTTGTCTTTTGTGCACTATTCTTGGATTTGTATCCTTTTTTGTCAAGTTTCTACAGGTAGGCGTACTGACATTGAATCATGTCAGCATTCATGTAACAAAGAAATGACAGACTCAAGTAAAGCAAAAATAATATAAAGACACGTCGGGTGCTCTTGTGTCTTTCACTTTTGACAGGGTTTCTGTTTTGATAAATCTGGAGAGATTCTGACATTGAAACTGAGACTTGCAGCTTTCACAGCCATGATGAGGCAGGTAAGTGGAATTATCAGTTGCAAGGCAGACACTTAAAAGTGACCAATGCGTCCAGAAGGTCTAGTCTAGTGTGTGTGACATCTTCCAGTAAGAGCACATATGCGAACGTGCCTTCAAAAGAATACAATATTTACATTTGGAAGTCGGGTACTTTCAGAAAATCTGAATTTAATTCCACCCTTCTACTTCAACTCTGAGTCCCTAACTAGCCTAGCTCCACTCCTCATCTCAAAGAGTGAACCAGTGGTGGAAATTAATTCGCTTTGCGAGAACGAGACTGTATCGTTCCAATTTTCTGGTTCATTTACATGCCCTGTACTTTACTTTTAGGCACTCGAACGACTGTTTGCCTGAATGTGAACCGTTCATCGCCACACAGCGCCGAGGCTCGCAAAGAGCATTTAATAGAGGACAATCAACAATGCAAACAATGACTCACCGAAACAAAAGCATTTAATTGCTGTGGGTCTAACTATGAAACTGGGTGGGTTTCATTAATTAAAAAAAAAACTATGCTTGAAATAGTTTTAGCCCAAAGTATTACTCAAAATATGGGTGGCCAAGTTTACTCCACACTTGACCTTTAAATGGCTATGGGTAAAAATTTGAGGGTAACAATGATGATTATTTTACCCTTTTTATTATATTTTAATCTTATTAGGACCTCGGCTGGTTTGATGACCCCAAAAACAGTGTTGGTGCGCTCATAACAAGGCTGGCTACAGATGCCGCTCACGTACAAGGGGTAAGGCGCTCCTCTCTGTCTCATGTTTTCCCCGCTTGACATGTCGTAAATCACTTTTCATCTCTGCTCAGGTTACAGGACAACATTTGGCCACAATGGTCCAGATTGCGACAAATATGGGCACCAATTTAATCATGGCGTTTCTGCATGGCTGGCAGCTGACCCTCCCCATGCTGGTGGTAGTGCCAATCTTGATTGCGGCTGGCATGTTAAGGATGCAGATGATAACTGGAACAGCAGCTAAGGACAAGAAGGAGCTGGAGAAGGCTGGAAAGGTGGACATTTGCCATCATTCTGCCAAACTTCCTGTGGTATACAACACGATGTTTTCACGCTGTCTCGTCAGACCGTTACAGAAGCAATCGAGAATATCCGGACAGTTGCATCGCTAACCAGAGAACCCACGTTTGAATCTTTGTATGAAAATAACCTCCAGGTTCTTTTCAAGTATGTGAGATCCTTGATCAGCTGCCCATAAATATTGAACGCCTCTACTTCTTCTCAGATATTCTTTTCAATAGCTCCCTCTCTCTCTCCCTACAGAAATGCAGAGAAAAGGGCCCATGTCCATGGTGTAGTCCTTGGCATATCCAACGGTGTGCTTTGCTATGGTTATGCAGTATGCTTCTCATTTGGAGCTTGGCTCGTTGCGCACGGCCAGATGGACGTTCAGGCAGTATTTCTGTAAGCAATATCTCCTCATTATGGATTTCAGCAGTCTGGAGTCTGGGGTTAATAATCACAAAGTCTGTGCGTGCATTGTGATTTTACAATGCAGCAGTTCATTCTATAGAATTAAACCATTTGCATTGAATCGTTTTGCCCTGTCCAAAAGTCCTGGCATGCCCAAAACATCGAGTTACATCTTTTCAAATACGCGGTGCAGTTATTTGCAAGTACAGTTTAGTCAAAGAAAACTATGTTACACACATCGCAATAGCTACATACCCGAGATATAGTAAGATATTGCTAATTTTGTCACACAACTAAATTAAGAACGCAGTTACATGTGTTTGCTTTTGACCGGAAAGTGACCATGTCCATATTTAAAGGGTGACTCATTCAAGTCGCTTAGTCTTGTGGAGGCAAGATATTTTGTGTAGCTCTATGTACCGTTACAATAAAATGAAAATCATATGGGATCATCTCTGATTTGCCATATGGAAACCGATTCCTCTTTCAGAGTGTTGCTGGCAATTGTATATGGTTCAATAGCTGTTGGAGAAGCCCATTCCTTTTCTCCAAACTATGCAAAGGCCAAATTATCAGCTGCTCACATCATGATGCTTCTGGACAGACAGCCTGCTATTGATAATCTCTCACATGAAGGACAGTCATTGGTAAGCAGCAAAAAGTTGCCAAAGGTGTACTCCGCAACACACTTTACATGTCTACAGTAAGAATAAAGTAGCTCTTTGTCTTACCTTAAAACTCCAGGACCAATTTGATGGTAATGTGCAATTGGAGGGTGTGAAGTTTAACTACCCCTCACGCCATGACGTACCCGTCCTTCGAGGGCTGAATCTGAAAGTGAGCAAGGGAGAGACATTGGCCCTGGTCGGAAGCAGCGGCTGTGGAAAAAGCACCATCTTCCAGCTTCTGGAGAGGTTCTACGACACCACGCAAGGGAACGTGGTGAGAAGAAATTGACATACACCCGTTGTTTGTGCAGCACAGATGACACCACGCAACATCCTTGATTGAAACTTGATTCGAATAACATTTGCCTTGTTTAGACGTTGGAACTGACTTGCATTTGGGATATTTTGGTAATTTGGTCCAGATGACTTATGTAGTACTTGCCTGGGACTTGGGTGAGAGAGTGTCTGTATCATTCCATTCACAGTTATGCAATTTTGTCTTCCAGACGTTTGATTCTGTAAATGTGAAAGAGCTGAACATCCACTGGCTGAGGTCTCAGATAGGCATGGTGTCCCAGGAGCCTGTGCTCTTTGACTGCAGCTTGGCTGAGAATATCGCCTACGGAGACAACAGTCGGACTGTAACCGTAGAAGAGATTAAGGCAGCTGCTGAGAAAGCCAACATTCACAGCTTCATAGAAAAATTGCCAAAGGTAAATCATGTTTTGGGATCAAGCTATTATTTTTGGTTAAAACATCAACTGTATTACCAGTTTAAGTCACCGAAGTTTACATTAGGCACTCAAACAATTTTAACAAAGTGCTGTCATAAAACATCAGGGACAATAATACTTATAATACAACTGCAAAATAAAATATTTTCTAATTCAAATACACAACGCTCCCTTTACATTGGCAGATTTGTAAAAATGAAGGCAATTATTAGGATTCCAATTTCCAAATCTTTTCACTTTCAAATATTATGAAAAAAACGTTTACTGTACTTCATGTTCCATGCACTGACTTTGACTTTGTTTCCTCGAGCAGAAGTATGACACTCAGGCAGGCGATAAGGGGACCCAGCTGTCAGGTGGTCAGAAACAACGAATCGCCATAGCCCGAGCGATCCTTCGTAACCCCAAACTGTTGCTTCTGGATGAGGCCACGTCAGCACTCGACACTGAGAGCGAGAAGGTTAATTTTTTTTTTTTACTTCTCCTCTGGAATTGCCACCTGATGTTTAGCCATGATTGACTTCTGTCTTCTCAATTTGCGCTCGATTCAGGTGGTGCAAGAGGCGTTGGACAAAGCTCGGCAGGGCAGGACGTGTATCGTCGTAGCCCACCGTCTGTCCACCATCCAAAATGCAGACCGCATCGCCGTCTTTCAGGGAGGAGAAGTGGTTGAGCAAGGGACTCATCAGCAGCTGCTAGCCAAAAAGGGCGTCTACCACATGCTGGTCACTACTCAGCTGGGCTACGGGAGTGAATGAGGAGACTCAACGGTAATTCAGTGAATTACCGTGGGGTGGGAAATCGAGATATTCACTTTGCTGAGAGTATTGGACTATTCACAAGTCAGTCACAGGACTGCCATACAATAAATGCATGTTTTTGGACTGTGGAAGGAAGTCAATATACACTTCATGCTTTGTGTCCTGTATTGTATCCAATAAGGGCGACAAGCAGATCAATACATTTCAGTTAAATAATGTCAAGTGTAGTGTCTTAAAACAGCTTTAATGCCTCACTCTGTGTGCTTCAAGGTTAACTATGCACCTTACTAAAGCAAACTTACCCAACTTCTTCAAATATTGACATCAATTTAAATAAATCCCAGGGTGAGTCACCCACCGTACTTCAAAGTAATAATAACACTCGCGGCACCAGGTGGATGTGTGACAAGTCTCGCAGTAGATGTTTGTGACCACAACAGTCACAATGTTTTAAATCTTCACTCAGCCGTTTAGAATGATTTGCAGAAATACATACATTTGTATACTGCTAAGTTATTAGAATGTATCAGTTCAATCATAGTGTTTTATTCATTGTTACAAAAATACATTTTCACATAAGTGCCTCTTCTGTTTAAAAAAAAAAAGAGGAAAAAAAACACCTAACCTCTGATAAATGTCACTTTAGTCTGTGCAGTTGAGTAAGTCAAAGCAGCTGACCGCTACTTGAGGTGATTAGTGTTCATCAAATTTTCTTGGTATGTCAGCAGAATGTTATTAATCACCCTGGCTAATGTTTGAGGCCTTTGTTGAGAAAAAAAAGTAAGCATTCATGGTTACCACTTAAAATCTAAAACAGTTATCCGAGCAATATACGCATTCAACAACAACTTCCACAAAAAAACAAGTCATTCTTAACAGTTGCATTGTTTGGTGCTATGTGCAAACACTCTACTATTCACGTTTGCGGAAGAAGAGGAGATGTGTCAGTGGGAGGCACCGAACGGAAAGCTCCCCTGCCTTTCGGTGCCAGTGAGTACTTAAAGTTGAGATGTGGTCGCCAGGTGAAACATGTCATGCATGGAGTTACAGAAGTTGTTGAAAAACGTTGCAGCGTCTGTCTGACGGCAAGATTTCCATGCTGAGACGGAGATCACAATCCTGCAAAGGGGATAAGTGCATCATCACTGCCGAATAAATCTTAAGTGTCGTGACAAGTGACTGACGTGCAACGGAAAAGGGGATTCAAGTCATATGGCGGAGGGCTACTTCTGAATAAGAAGTCACCCCCTATGAACAGTGAAACATAAAAACAACAAGTCGTGTACTCACCTTTGACTTTTACAGGTGACTCAGTAACAAATTTGTTGCGGGAGATTACTGGTTCTACTTGAGAGGTAAATCTCTTCACATGAAGACTCAATACAGATCACATAGCTGTGTACACTGTGTGCTCTTTCGTTTATTATTTTTGCCGGCTTAGCCATTTTGGACTGAGCGGCCACAATAGAGAAGTGTTAATAGCTTTCCTATGTCACAAAAAAAAGTTTCTTTCCTGCTCGTGGTGGCATCAAAAAAATAAATCGAAACACTCTCTCATTGACCTCAAGTGTTATGTATCATAATTCGGGATGGGAATAGATTATGGATGTTGAACCGGTGTTCGATTTCCACCCCTTGTTGTCATGCATGACAACAGTTTGGCTATATTGTACTGAGCAGCCGCAGAGAAGTACAATTGCTTTCCCTTTGTCTCAAAGAGTTTCCTTTTCTATGGCCACCATTATAGATTTCCTCTTTGTCATTGATAATCTTCTGTGGTGGCATTAACACACACACATAAAAGACAAGAAAAGGCTAAATGTACAGTGCCTGGGGAACAAATTTGAGCTAAATGTTGCATTTGGGCCTTTGGATTTTAATGGAAGGTATTTTCCCCGAATTCGGGGAGGTTTGAGTGTGCAGTCAACTATGCAGTCTGCATTAAAGGATAACCGGTTCAATGAATATACCTGTCATTGTTGATGCGATAGAAGAAGCCATAGCCATGATGAACCATTGGAGCAACCACCCCTAGGACTGAAGTGTAGCCCACCAAACTGGATGACAACACAAAGTTCCCGCCACCTCCACTGCAAGGACAAACAACACATCACTTATTGCCTCTAATGTGTTCAAATGAAACTCGTATCTGCATTGTATTTAACTTAACCTCTTTGTGTAGAGTGGGTCTGTGTAGAGCGCAGGAGTGGGATGTCCCGCCTCCTTGGCAAGGAGATAGAGTCCAAGAAGATGTCTGTCAAAACCTGGTGGATCATATGACGGTTACGCTTCATCGTGACAGTTGATCCCGATGAGTCAAGATGCCAACCTTTGCCCTCTTGGGCTTCTGCCATCAGCTTATTGTGTTTGTTGAAGGCTTGCAGCATGGCTTTCCTCTTGTCATGATTCTGATGAGATAATGATTGATTTAGCAGGTCACGTGAACCGGGTTACAATGATTCTGTGGTACAATGTGTTACCTCACACATGGGGTCCATCATGGCTTTACACCAGCCGAGCGCCTCGCTGGTGCAAGGCCGCATCGTCTCTGTCCTGCCGTGGAAGAACCTGCGGGTCATTGCCGTTTCGTAGCAACTCCCTGGTCTGAGGTGCGAGAGCAGATATTCAGAGGGAATTATTGATATGTTTAGGCCAGGGGCTCAAGGCCCTGGTCGTTAGTAGATATGGTCTAAAAAGAGTTAAGTACCGGTATATGCAAAACACCCGCATAATCCGTATATATATATATATATATATATATATATATATATAAAACACAATAATCACTGCTCATGTTTTTTCCTAATAATTACATTTTGTGCATGCGGTAGTAGCTCAGTTGCATGGCCAACTGAACAAAGGTATCAGGATGTAGGTTCTTCTTCTTCAATGCCAATTTTCCAAAACCTGTAAAGGCATAACACAATATCTGGAGGTCCTGTGCCTGGAAGCCAGAGACAATATAGTCAGGTGGAAATATGAACATGAGAGGTCGGACCAAAATATCCATAATGAAATCACAATACAATACAATACGATAGATTATCATCCGACCTGACTTCAAAGTAGCACTTAAAAAGACTTTTTTTCACGGTCTGACTTACTCATGTGAATTGTATTATTTTTTTTGACTTACAACCAGTGTCAGTTTCTGGTAGGTGCATTATGTGCAGCTGCAAAGGGCAGCATTTCTTGGATTGCTGACCGTCAGAGTAAAATTCTGTGAATCCTTTTCTTGATCATTTAAATGGCACACAACTTATCAGCAATACTCAGTGTCAACAGTGCACATTATCATTTGTGTATGTACAGGTATGTTATGGTAAAAATCATGATTCACGAGTAAGTTTGGGTCCCGGGAGGATGAAAAATTCTAAATCTAATCTTGAAATATACAAGTTTGAAAAACCCTCCTCTCTGTGTATTCTCCATTGCGAGACTAATAAAGGTTTTCTTAAGCTTTTGCTTACATGTACAACCTTTACTCCCGACTGTGATTCACATTTATGATGTTACTAGTTGGTTCGCCGCCCTCCGGGCGGCTCATCAGCTAGTTCCTGCGGAAGGCTGGTAAGGTGGGCCTTCGGCCCACAAAAGTGTTGTTGCTTGGCTCAACTTTTTGTTCATCTTCATTGCTTATCGCGAAAATAAAAAGATGTTTAGCTCTACTAAATAACTAACAATTTAATTGCAATGCTTGTGGGTAGACAACATTTTTTCGCTAAGATGCCCGCGCGATCGTAGTGAGCCACTGCCTGAGCGGCGCGGTGAAGTAGGTACGTTTTGAAAAGGGACAGACGGAAGGACAGACCGCGTGCGGGACGACGCGCAATATATATATAGATGTTGAGCGGATAACCGTTGGTTGCTTTGAATATGTTTAATTGAGAAATGGTTATGAGACTGAAGCAGTGCATTCCTTTCATTTATTTCGATTATTTGACCATGTATGCTTTGGAATGCAAGATGACGAATGCTGACTCACCATCTCGAAATATTGACGTTTGGCGTGGCTAATATCATTCAGGACTTTTTGATCTGTGGTAAAAACAAGCTCCTCGGGTAAAGGCATTGGCCGGACTCTCTCTGAGCCCTGTAGGTGGTCAAATGTATCAAAGGGAGAGAGAAACTGTTATCTTGAGAAAGAAAAGCTATTTTGACATATTTGCATGTCAAAAAAAGTCTGTGTCCACCTTCCACTTGCCCTCTGTCGCTTTAAGTTGCTGGTCAACATACCAACACATGGACACCATAACCATTGCGTCATATGCTGCATGCTGCAAAAAAAGCTCAACTGTTGACATTGTTTTCTTTATCAGCTCATACAGGCTTCTTAAATACTCACATCACAATTGGATCCAAAAGTACCGTCGGCGAAAGCGAGAGAATTGTACGATTTGTCTCCCCAGCGGATGGTGGGGTCTCCTGTGAGCGCTTCCGTAGCAATCTGCATTCACAATTAATTTTCAGTTTTCAAATAATGAACTCATGAAATCAAACTCGAGAAATGTTTTGAAATGCGAGGTCTGTACGTTTGTGTAGTTCTCTGCAGAGGAGTATGGCTTTGCGTCATCGAGGGATATTACGAAGAGGCTGCTCTGGATGGCCTCCAGGACGCTTTCATTGTGAGGATCAATGCTAATGAGATACTCCCTAGCCTGCACAAACAATTATTATTAAAAAACAAAAATGATAATACAGTTTGGTGACATCTTCACTTCACACCCAATGATGTAAAATACACTGGACACTTCATTATGTACACTTGCGCATCCAATGGCGCGGTGACTAAAATGACTATCAATGTTAAACAAGTCTGAACTTGTCTTAACCCATCTTTAGAACTCACGACGTGCCATTCCATTCCCGGCGTATAGGTGGAACATCTCTGAAATCTCCGACAACGTTAGAAAACTATGACTATATTATACCTCTGGATCTCAGGATATCATGCATGTGTACCTAATGTTGTGACCCGTGAGTTTCAGTCTCCAAACCTTTGCCCATCGAGTCCTTTCATCTGAGGTAAGAGCAGCAACACCCTCACCATCTGGCCGTCCCTCACAACACTCTTTCACATAGCTCAGCTGCCTGCCCAAGTGAATCCAAACAAGTGGGAAAAAAAGACAGTTGCTATTGGATCTCTGAATTGTGATCTTTAATTATGTTTCACTGCTTCTTGAGCTCATACGTAGTAGCAGCGTACCGTCTGTAGATTTACCAACAAGACCAGCTGCCCAGCGCTAAGGTAACGACCAATCACGGCTCAGCTTTATTTGACAATACATTTACAGTTAACCCCCACTATTTACAGGGAATATGGACCAGGCCAGCTTGCAAATAGCAAAAATCTTCATATAATTAGCAGATTAAATATTCAGTTCAGTCAGTATTTTTATTCTGCCCAAAATCGGCATCGGCTTGTATTATCATAAACTAAGTGCCAACTCTTACTGGGAGTAGCTATTACCTGAGGAGTTCAGGTGGTGTGAGGATTTCGCCGTCACAAAGTGCATCAAACATGAATATCCGTCCGCGACACATGACAATCAGGTGCGACGGGCAGCGGCCCTCTCGCTCTGTGACACAAACAGTAACAAAATATAGCAAACCTGAGGATCCTCCAATCAATACGTTTTCAAAACCAGTTATCCACATTAGAGTCGCGAGTGAGATGGAGCCTGTCCCAACTAACTTTGGGCGAGATGTGGGCTACAACCTGGATTGGTCACCAGTCAATCATAGGTCACTTCTACACCAAAGAAATTAACCTAACGTGCATCTCTTTGGAATGGGGGAGGAAGTCGGAGTTGCCGGAGCCCTGATTCCCCAAACCTCAAACACAGAAGGCAGAGGTGCTAACCACTACCTATTGGGCTGCAACTTCAATATAACATTTTGAGACAATACCGTACCTGTCTTAAAATAATTGTAGATGCTGTCTTTCTCAACTGCAGGTACTTTACAGGTACAGAAGAGCATTCTGAACTGGTCCATATCCAACACCATCTTACCAGCTTTCTGAGGGGGAATTTCCTCTCTAAAATCACATAACAACAACAATATTTAGCATCATGTTGTAAACTGACTTGCCCGCATGTGCATCCTACTTGTAAATGAGGTTCCAGTACTGTAGCGTGTGCCAGACGTTAACACTGGCCCTCTGGAGTTGAGTTCCTTCTGCGGGGGGCCAGCAGTGTTCCAAATAGGGAGCCGGGCCACCGAAATTCACGTTAAGCTGAGATGGCATGCGCGCCTCCAGGTATGCACTGTCTAACCACCACTCTTCCAGCTGGGGGGGAATTCAAATCACTCTAAATTCAACATTAAACTACTGAGTTTTATCGCATGATAACGTCATTTATGGAACTGCAACAAACCCAGTTCCTCCTGGTCTTGGCTCTCTGGAGTAGTTTGTGGTGCAGCTCTTTGCCAATACCCTCTTGAAATGTCTGCACAATATCCACTGTCGTTTTAAACTCCTGGTCGGATGCAAATGGGCACACTGATGGCAAACAAAGGACAATTCAGAGCGAGCGGTTCAGGAAAGTGCATGCAGGTTTGCCTTCAATCTTTATCTGACACATAATATACTTTCATACATTCTAACTAGCTTCCACTAATAGTATGAAGACTGAAAAGTCAAGTTGCACAAGACCTCTACTCTTATGGTGAGGGGCCTGAATTTGGACAGAAGTCAGAACATGCAGTAGTCTATCAGTATCCTACTAATACCGGTAATTAAAGTTAAAAAAAAGTAGGAAAAGTGTCGTTTAGGTTTGCTTAGAACCAGGGCACTCATGATAAGAAGTTCATACACCGGTTAATTTGAACGAGGCTTGTGCTTCCATCTACTGGTAGAAGTTAATGAGCAATAAATAGTTTTTCAAATGTTTTATTCCTTTATTATAGTGCCTTTTCACTTATTTCTATTTTGCAATATATTACGTATTTTAAACCCACATATTGGTTAAAAAAAGGTAGGCAAAACTGAGTTTTAGTGTTGGGACAAATTAATGGCATTTCCATTCAATAAATTTCCAACATCATATTCAAATAGATACAGATTCTCTAACTCATCTAAAAAGCCTTTTCTCCTGTTACATGACACACATTTTCTTTTAGCATTTTACACATTTTTATGCCATGTCCAAATCTGCTTTCCATTATGTAATGTTAAAGTAAAATATTAAACTATCATGAACATACGTTTAACATTAAACTT
Source organism: Hippocampus zosterae (assembly GCF_025434085.1). NCBI lineage: Eukaryota > Metazoa > Chordata > Actinopteri > Syngnathiformes > Syngnathidae > Hippocampus > Hippocampus zosterae. The sequence continues at coordinate 9,857,492 of NC_067455.1, forward strand.
GGATTTTTTTTTTAACACATGCTGTTAAAATTTGAGATCATACCACGACATATTCTTGCACCGTCCACAGTTCATTACCTTGAAATGTCAGGACTGTTTTTTTAACAAACAGGAAATAAAATTGATTAATAATGGGTTGTGTATGCTAATTATGAGACACTGCATAATAGTGGGTGCTATTTCTCATATCTGTTAGCTTTTTGTACTACAACAGAAGACCAAAATATTATCTTATCCTTGCAAATGCCGTTTCTTAGAAGAAGGAGAAAAAGAAACATCTGTTTGTGATGCTTCTCACTGATTGCCTTGGAGAGATGGACGGCATAGAAGTAAGCAATACATTGTAAATAATGTATCTCTACACTTGATATAAAGCAGAGCATCACCTGCATCCAAGTACTTGGAGAGACTGCCCTCTAATGTAGGGACAGGCAGAGCAGGCAGGCTGTTTTGGTACTGGAAAGTCCTCTCATTCTGCGGCTCCGGCAACTGGTTTGCCATTTTTAATTTCTTTTTTTAATTCTACCTGCAAAACAGACACACGCATGAGCACATGTACTTTGGGTCAGTGATTCACACCGAAAAACATGACGTAAATAGAAAGAAAAAAAGAATAGGTGAAAAGAAGCAATGTTTTAACATGACAGATGGATGGCTTGAGTCTAGATGGATGTCCAATAAATGATGGAGGGCTGGGATACAAAGGGATAGTGAAATGAACAGAGACTGGGGGAGAAACAGACTATATTGTTGCACGGAGAGAGAGAGAGAATTAAGAGATGGATAGATAGAATGGAGATACAGTATGAAAGGCAGACAGCCAAGTAGGTCGTCAAACATCTACAGACTCGTCCAATGTGACTCCATTATCTCCCATTTTAATATTTATAAACGTTTATAATATTTTATAATCACTCGCCAATTAAAAAACAGATATCGAAATTAGAAGTGGATTTGCATTTTACACAAAGTGCGGTCGGTGAAGTCTAACTTGTCTAGCTAGCTGACTGACTTGGATTTGTTTTGTTTCGTTGACATGATTTGCATGTCTATCTCCCATGATGCGTCGTATGCAAAATGTAAAGTAAAACTCACCTCTAAGAAATATGTCGACGGGGTTCCCGTAAAACAGAACTAAAAATTCGGTCGTGCGTTTGGATTAATGCTCGCTGTTCAGGATTCCCGCTGTTCACCTTTAATCGAGTGCCCCTGAAGCGGCCCGGAAGAGATCAGGGCGCATGCGCACCACAGTGGCATTTGCCCTAGATTTTACAAAGTGGGCACGAGGTCAATCCTATGTGCGACAAAGTCAAACAAATATTTGATTCGTTACTAGTCATGTTTCGGGAGAAAAAGTGAAGACATATTCAAAACTATTACATTTTTTCCATTAAAAAAAGGCTATTTTGCAATTCTTTCAGCTCAACAAAATGTAAACAGCACGATGAGGACGACTGTTTGATTAGAGTCTAATTGAACCAGGACATTTATTGGCCAATTCAAGGATTAAACGCCTTTTGTAAATTTTGCCATTAAACCGCTCCTTAGAGGACAGCAACTTGTGCAAAAACTACTTCAATACTGTATTTAACAGATATGTGCATTCAAAATTTTAGAGAAGGTAACAATAAATTCAACTGCAAAGGTTTGAATGCATTTAAGGATCAAGTATATTTTTCTCATGAACCAAAGCATACCACATCAGGGGTCAAAATCATGCATATTACAAATTCGACTAATAATGACCACAAATCCAATGAGTAAAACAGTTCATAAGTTTTATTTTTAAAGCATCCACATTAACATTATTCTTTTCAGTCTTTCATTTCTAATAGGGATTACGTTTGATTAAATTAATCGTTGACATTTTTGCACATGTGCAAGTTAACATTCACTAATAAGCAAACATGGCATACTAACTGCCATATGCTCCAACTTCACAGAAATGTAAATGGAGAGAAGCTATTCAAAAAAGAAACGTTAAAAAATGCTTCATTATAATTTGTTATACTTCATGATAGCAGCCTCACTTTAGTCCTTCATTGAGCAGAGCATTTTAGTACAGTATTCCCTTCTATTAACCCAGTTTGCTGATGAGTTCCTTTGCGAGTGCGATGTAGGCAGACATGGCTTCATCCTTGGACATTCCTGAGCAAACACGGAAATACGAATGACAGGTTAATTTTTTTTTTTTATTTCAGCTCAAACATTTTGATTTCCACCTTTCCTGGAGTTCCATGCATCCCACTTGGCTTTACCCTTCATGTCGAACAACCCCGGCCTTTCTGGAAAACGTGAAATTGCATTTGTTAAGAAATCCAAATGGTAGCCAAAACTTTTTTTCAGTGGGGTGGCCATAAGGTGATATGTCACTCATATCTCAGAGATTGTGAGACCACCCCTGAAGAAAGAATAAATTACAGATGTCACTTGTCATACCCGTGTTGATGTCTCCGACAACTGCCTGTTTGTACAGGCCGTAGAGGTCAAGCAACTCCTGGTCCGACGGCCTTGTCTTCAAGTTTTTCACGTCTTCCGCCGCCTTCTCAAACTCTGCCTGCAGGTGATAACAGAGAGACAAGGCTATTGATTATTAACTGGTAACAACTACGGTGAAGTAATGGGCACATTTAGTCTCGAATGTGAACTTGGTAACCTATTAGAACAGCACAAGAGGCTAAACAATAGGCTTTTATCCAAGACTGGTGCTTTTGTGCCTACTTCTACTACACAAAGGAATTAGGACACTGCAGGACGGATAAATACACGCCTAAAGCTGAGTTTCCCAAACCTTTGCAGCTCCAAGTAGAAATTTGCTCAAGGGTGAGAAAAAATAGAGTATAAAATTACAATTGAGCTTCTTTAAACAGTTTAGAGTACAACTGCCTCCCACCCATAGTACAAGAGGCCCATCTCCCCACTCTCATCAGTTTAAAATGTGGGTGGCTAATTTATGTTCTCATGAAATGAAAGTTTATTTTAATTATTTTGAGTAAAAATCAACTTTGAGTAAAATGTACTCTCGATATTTCTGTCTCTTCCAAGTGTTAATGTTACTCTGTCCAGACTTGGACCAAATCTAGTCTTTTTCAGAGTAAAATTTTCCTCGATTGGAGTAAAACGTCCACTACGAGGTTGACTGTGTATCTCCCTCTGCTTTTGCCTTCCTTCCTACCAGTCCAAATTTGCGTTTGCATGGTATTTGTTGAACAAAAAAATCGTTAATTTTAAAAAATGTATGCGTACTTTTGGCTCACCGTCTGTTGCTGTATATTACACATAAACTGATTAATCTAAAAGCCCCTTGATGATAAATAAGAAACAACCCTTTGAAGCCCCTACCACCAGCTTAGGAACCTCTATTCTATTCTCACCGCATAATAAGGGTTGTTTCTCCAACCTTGTACCATAGATGTTGGTCGGAGTGGACGAGTGAAAGATAAACAGTGGAATCGATGTAGCATCAGGTAATACGCGGTATGGTCTTAAAACGTAAAGAAAAATGTAATACAGTATAGCATGTCAGTGAAGATAGACCGCGCGTGCAAAGTCAACATGGATGATGAAAGCGATGTTAAAAGAACAAGAAGTTGAAATTTCATTTTACCACAGAAGCCATTTTGGATGAACGTATCGCCGATACTCCTAAGTGCTTCTTTTAAATGTTCGATTTAAATATTCGGTCGTTTGGGTGAAGGCGCAAAAACAACGGTTCGATGGTAGAATGTCGCTCCGACAAAGCCTGAAGGAGCGGGCGTGACTAGAAACGAGTTGGTGGCCTGACGTGTGCGCATGCTCAAACCAGAGAACGGTTTACTTGCACATATCATGTCTGGGTCAAAAGTCCTTACCGAACACGCTATATTCTGGGGTCAAGGAATAGAGTTCCTGTGTGTGCGTGTGTGTTTTAAAACTACATCAGGATTCCCCCCCCCCAAAAAAAAAAAATTATAACAGTGAATATAATGGTGGCATAAATAGTACCCATTCTCGAAGTGGGTTTCAAAACTACCAGACTATGCATGCAGCTGCACAAAATAAAGCTCCTCTTTTCAAAAGAGCTAATCTTTTTAGAAACCAGGTAATTTATTTTATTCTTTTATTTCAACAACTCCTTGCAAATAACGTATTGTCCCTTTAACAAACGCAGCCACTGTTCACTGCATTTTAAATAAAGCTTTGCCAAAACCCAAACAAGATGGCGGCGCCCGGTAGCTAATGCGTGTATTTTGAAAGGAAGACGTTGTCATTCACCGTGATTTAAATTGGAACTATAAGAAGAGTTTACAACACGTGCTGTGGAGACATTCAGGTAAAATCTGTTTCCAAAATGTTTTTGTCAGTTTGTTGAGTTTTTGGTTTTTAATTCAACGGTTACGGACGGTACGACAGATCACTTGATGTCCATGTACTGGTTGAGCCAAGTGTAGGTGGCATGGTACCTAAAAAAACACCTCTCTTATTACATTTCTGGCATCTTTCCTAGAATCTCCTTTCCATCACAACAGATGATTGTTTTTGCAACCTTGCATCCTTCTTATATTCCCTCCTTAATTTCTCTATTTCCACATTCCTTCTTACCTTTCTCCACCCCCTTATTTCTCATTCTTCCTTCCTTTTTTATTGTTTTTGTTTTCCTTCCCTTGGTACCTGTACTGTACTGATTTAGAATGCACAATTTTTGTAGAGTGCACTTTTCTCCCGTGTCAACTTATTTGCCTTTTACTGTACATAATTAAAGTGTGCACTTACTTTTGGCCCACCCTGTACATTACTCATCTTTTTGCATTTGCTCAGCTTTCTGTTAATTGATTATTTTACATATTGTATGAAGCTCCATCATACCAAGCCGATGAATTGTGGCTGTAATTCTTTTCATTATTTTTATGAATTCCAGTTAATTAAATGGAAACACCGAGGAAAAGCAGCGGCAAAAAGGCCGGCAAAAAGCCCATCCAGGTCAAGACGTTGTTCACATCCCCTTTTACGCTGAACTGGAGCCCTCTTCCACAAAAGGACATGCATTTTATTCTGACAACCTTGAAAGACAAACTCATTTCCATGGGGCTTGAGAAGAAGGAAGTGAAGGTGTTTCGGCCGTGGAGGAAAAAACAAAGAGGTCCGGATTCCTCATCTATGGATACGGACACAAATAAAGTGGAGGATTCTCCGAAAGGTGGCTGGACAGATGTGGCCGCGAGACGACAACTCGCCCTGGGCATCAACGAGGTCACCAAAGCTCTGGAGAGGAACCAACTTAAGCTGGTTCTGGTGTGCAAGTCGATCAAGCCCAAGCACATGACCAACCACCTGATAGAGTTGAGCGCCAGTAGAGGTGTCCCCGCCTGCCAAGTTCCGCGTTTGAGCGAAAGCATGGGGCCACTGCTAGGCCTGAAGAGCGTCCTCGCTCTGGGGTTCAGACACAGCTGCAACCAAGGTGACGACAATGACAAGGCAGAGGCGTTCAATGACACTGTGGATGCAATTATACCCAGGATGCCCTCTGTGGATGTTGCTTGGCTACAAGGTACAGCATCCGGTGTTGAATTGCAACACACTGCTGATGCTAAAGAGGAGGAAGGTGGACAGAGGGCGGGCCAAAAAAGAAAACTGGAGCCGGAGAGTAAACACTGCACCCTGCAACCTCTCAAAGTAACAAAAATTGTTTCCAACCCAGCCAAGATAAAAAGAAAGCGTAATCGGAAGCAGGCCAAGTGAAATTAAGTTCCCTTAAATTTTGTCCTCCTCGTTATTTGGAGTTTGTTGTTTGTGCCTGGAGACAGACATATTAGGTTCATTTATTACTACTCACAAAAAGTTGGGGATATTGGGCTTTGGTTTGAAATTTTACGATGAACCTAAAACGCACTCTAAGCTTTTTATCTATGAATCAACCAATACATTTTCTTCTTAAATTAGAAATGTTTAATGGTCCTCTTCATCATTCTGTCCACGCACCCAACAATTGACTAACACTAGCTCACCATTGAAAGAAGTTTCAACAGGGATACAAAGAAACTGGAAGAGTCATAGAAAAGCATACTGGTGGATGTACTTGAAAATAATGTACAAAAAAGATGTGCGTTGGTTCTTTCTATTAGAAAAGGTCAAATTAAGTTCACCTTATGCATTCTAGTCCTGAAATTCACCCGAAAACACCAACAATCCCATTTGTGCATAATGTATTTATTACAATGTTTTTTGTACTGAACGTCTCTGATCTTTTTTTTTTCCATGCCATGATTAATTGAAAGATGCTTTAAAGTTCCACTATTCCAATTCAGCAAGCATCCAAGGCTTAACTCTTGGCATTTTGTTTCATCAGAAGGCATTAAAAAAAACATACCGGTACACTGAAAGTTACAACTCCAGAATTACTGTACCAGTCATCACGTACTGTAAAGATTATTTTGTTTTGTAATAGTTATCCAAAGTCTCCAAAGAAAGGATATTGGAACATGAGAAGAGTGCTTTTCAATGACACATACAGCACATTTGACAAAGTTGTATACAATTAAATCCAATGACTTCTTTTTATTCTTTTATGACTATGACTTAAAACATGGCCTTATTTGAACATCATCTTTATCTTCCCGAATGTGTAAAAAAAGAAATGGCCAATTTTAAATAAGCTAATATCGTCCGATTAATCAATCGGGCTGTCATAGTTTCTAAACCAAACAAAACCGAATTGACCAGCATCCTAGAATTGATTGTGTTTGACTACAGATGTTCCTCAAAGTGCCCTAAAATTGAATGACTACGTTATCTTTTATCTATTAATCTCCAAAATGGACAAGCAGTGTCAATGCATTTTATATGGCATCAGTCGTCACCATGTCATCATAACACAGCTTTTCCTTAAAAGGCAAAACATGGGGAAAAATAGGTCAATCAGCCTTGTTGATTTTGTTATGTGAATTTATTCAAATATCCATGCTGGCATAGGCGGCGTTTGTTGAAACAGATTAATTGCATGGCGTCATGTGGTCTACAATGATGCTGGTACAAGTTCTGTCAGCCTTTTCACAGCTTGTAATGGATTTGAATTTTTAAAAATTGTTCTTCAGTAAAGCTGTGCGGATTGTTTACCCCATGATGTCAAACTCCTGGAAAAACTAACAAAATATTCCAAATAAGGCAGGTTCACAGGGCCAAAGTTGTCACTAAAGGTAGCAAAACGATATATCCTACAGTCACTGCAGCAACATTCACACGTTTTTGGAGACACAACTAGCGTCCGTCTGCGTTGAACAGAAGTTCAGCCGTCTTGGCGAATGCAACTCACTCAAGGTTTCAAACATATAAACGAAAGAAATAATGTTCTGATAGCAGACTGCTTTCTTCATCTGTTGTAAAAGGTAGAGGAAAAGCATGTAAAAAGAAGACAATGTAGAACATCTCAAATGTGACCATGGAACAACAGCGGAGGCTCACTTGAACCTAAACAAGATAAACCAAATGATATCACACTTCTCTGGTTGCCCATTTAGACTTTAACACAGAGGGAAAACTGTCACAAACTCAATTATAAATGGAGTATTTTCCATGCATTTAGCTGCTCAACACCTAAAAAATACAGTAGATTTGTCTGACACAGGAGGAGTACAAAGTGAATAAAATGGGGAGGGATGAAGACATCAAAAACGGTGAAAAAGCCCCAAAATAGCAAAAATATGTCGCCTCTTTCCCCCAGATACAATCTAAATAATTCTCTCTAAAATGAATCGGACAAGGTGATTAACAGGATATTTTTGCATATGAAATGACCAAAAAAAAATGCTTTCCAGCAGCTTATTCTCTGACTTAACTAAATGCTAATTTCTCCGCAAGACTCTATTGTCCCAAATACAACAGGAAGACGAGAAGTTGCTGTTTTGTTGATGATTAGCCTCTCAACGCCTGCCGTCTGATCATTTGTGTTGTTTTCATTGCCACCGTGAGTCAACCCTGATTTGTGATTGAAAACATGTATGCGCAATGTCATGTTCACAATTTTCAATCAGGTGGAGTTTGTAATAAAGTTCTCTGAGAGCCATACTAAATTGTATGACATTATTGTACACTACGCACAAAAGGTTAGGATGAACTTAAAATCCACGATAACCTTTCCCGGTGAACCTCATATGACCTATAAACCTTTACTTGCCCAACTGTTAAACTGGTGAGTATTTTTTGCACACCAAAGTGCTCAGTGGCAAAATTCACAAAGTTTTTTTTTTTATTTCCAAGGACAATCACATCTGTGATTCCTTCAGTCTCTCACCGTCTGTTGCACTCGGTGGCATTCCAATCTCTGCGGCCACTTTCTGTTTGAAGCCTTGCAATGGCGAGGTAAGGGTCCTTTTTTTTAAATACCAGTTCTGGCTGAACCAGGAAATGTAATGGTTTATTCATGAATCAAACACCCGTCATGATCATGACCACTCAGCAAAACAAGTTATGCAAAAAGTACAGAAACAATGAACAGTGGGACATGGAACATTTTCAACCCCCAAAAATACCCATGGCTTTAAAGGCTATTGACTACGTATTGTAACATGGTAGCAGCTCACTTTCACACTGAGAAGTACCACAGCATTTTTTTCCCCAAACATTGGCCACCGTGAGGACCTTTTTGAAACTGAGAAGTTGTGCTTCATTGATGTAATACATTCTTCATTAAAATAAAAATAAAAAATAACTAAACCGAGTGCATGGCTTCATGCTGTACATGTAACTCAATGTTTAATATTTAAAAAAAAAGTCAATGCACCAGTTGGTTTTATGACCATGTGACAGTGTACAAGTCTGTATGTACAGAGAACAAAATTAATTGAAGTACCCAGCATTGGAATGATATATATTGCATGAACAGCCCTCTATTGGTGAGATGCAGTAGTATAGAGGGACAACATAACTTCCCCAAAAAATAAAGAAAAGAGAGAGAAGTTGCCAACTAATAAAGTTGTCAGATTTCCATACTGTTTATGACAACAACGGCATGCCGGTGATCTCTGTGCATGCCAAACTGGTTTGTTTCAAACGTAGGCGTACGTATCAGGCATAACATGACGTTCATATTCAAAATGTTGAGCATCTTTTTAAAATTGATTTTTACCTGCAAGTGAGCTGGAAAAAAAGCGCCAGTGGTGGAAAAATAATAATAAACATCTTCCCAGAATAAAGGTTGTTTTTCTCACCGTAGTCTGGCATGGGCGACCTTGTGTGTGCAGGTACGTAATTGCCAGACCTTGTGTCCTCATCGTGTATCAGTGTGTTTGTGTGTGTATATGTGTCTGTAGCAGCCTTCAAGGCACGGGGGCTACTGTAGGACCAGGCCAACCTGAAACAGAATTGCATTTTTTTAAATTAAATACGTGTTCTTGTTTCAAAGGTGGAAAGGTATAAAATACTGCTCACGGACCTTATCAGCGTCCATCGAGGGACATTTCCAGTTGTAGAGGTAATACCGCAGATTTCCATCTCCTATACCAAACTTGAGCTTTTCCAGAAAAACTTTATTCTCCATTAGATCCAAGGCATTGAACACATCAAAGCCTTTCTGTGGAAGAAATAATCATCAAAACTACTGTCAGTGTTCATTTTCATGAGCTTATTAAAAGCGCTGCAGACTTCTGGAGTTTAGGGTACTTTTAGGCAACTCAAGTTACTTGGGATTAGCCAGGCAGGCATTAATTAATGCTCTTACTTGGTGAACTACTGGACGGTATCGCCGATGCCCAAGCACTGTGCCGTGGCACATTAATTTCACTCAACTGGTTTGAAAAATACTGGTTATTCACTACAAATAATGTATTTTTATTCGTGTATCTGCCAGGGATGTGTCGTATACCTCATATATACTTTTTCTGACATTTCTATTTGGTGGATACTTTTTTTTGTTTGTAAAATACACATTTTAGTGCAATTATGGTTGAGAATACTGCACTAGATCGCCAAATACAAAAACGACTCAGGTAAATTACCAGTTTGGCAAGGATCAGGGTGTCATTCATTAAGTCCAGTAGCGGTGTTTGCGTGTGAACATTGTAAAAGGAGTATGCAGCCTTCAAGCTCCGATGCAGGGGGTGATGCATCACCGTGGAGGGTAGAGTGTAGAAACTAGCAAAGTCGGTCAAGACACCACCAGCACCCTATGGGACACAAAAGCAGCTTCAAGATGGCAGACATGCAACAGTGCAGAGCACTGAAGGTTGTTAGAGCATTTATTCAATGTCATTCATATGCATCTTAAAGTGCAAATCCTAATACGCTCTTTGTCCTCACATGCCTTTAATGGAATGAAGTTTGAACCTTTATTCAATATCCTACTAGAGCGTTGAATTCTGAATGAAAACTAGTGCGCTGTGAATAAATGCTCAAAGGGCTTTATTGTAAGCTGTCTGAGCATTTATTCGATGTCCTCGATATCCATCTTAAGTCCATGGACAAGTGCGCCCTTTGTCCTCCCGAGTCAGGCAACTTTGGCATACTAGTAGGACAAATACGTACATGTTATTAATGAGGGAAAACTGTGAGAGTCACGAGTATCATGTAGGAGTCCTACGTGTGAGGACAGTGAGCATACAAGTACTTGGACCTTCAATAGAACATCAAGGATATTGAATAAATGCTGAAACACCTTGCCATAAAGCCAGTTGCGGATTATTAACAGCACATTAGTTTTCATTGATAATTCAGCAGCAGCACACTGGTAGGATATCAAATACATGTGAAAAGGCAGTGTACTGAATTGTCTTATTCGTGATTATGGTGCTAGTGAGGACAAAGAGTGAACTACTTTAATGGTCCTAAAGTTGGATATTCAAGAACATCAAATAAATCCATCCATCCATTTTCTGAACCGCTATATCCTTACAAGGGTCGCGGGGCGTGCTGGAGCCTATCCCAGCTGTCTTCATCCAGGAAGCGGGGTACACCATAAACTGGTTACCAGCCAATCGTAGGGCACGCATAGACGAACAACCATTCGCACTCACAATCACATCTAGGGACAATTTAGAGTGTTCCATTAACCTGCCATGCATGTTTTCGGAATGTCGGAGGAAACTGGAGTACCCGAAGAAAACCCATTCAGGCACGGGGAAAACATGCAAGGCCCACACAGGAAGGCCGCAGCCAGAATTGAACCCTACACCTCTGCACTGTGGGGCGGACATGGTAACCAGTCGTCCACCATGCTGAGACATCAAATACATTAGATGAAAAAAGTCTACACACCTGTGTTTAAATGCCAGTTTTTTTGTGATATGAAAATGAGACCAAGATAAATCATTTAACATTTTTTTGCACCATTAATATGAATTATGACTCCATTGAAAACAAATATTTGAGAGGAGAAGTAATAATCAAAAAATAATAATCAAGATCATGTGTGTGCATAAGTGTGCACACCTCCTTACAACCGGGGAAGAGGTTGTGCTCAAAATGAACCAATCACTTAGGAGCTCATTTTAAATGAGTCAGTGCACACCTGCCACAATTCAAAATGCCTCCCATTAACCCTGGAAACAAAATGTCATCTGTTCTAGTAGTCTTTGAACAGCGGTATGTAAACTTTTTATCTCCACCACAAATTCTAAATGTTTTCCACAGATGAGAGGCGCGCAGCTACCTCGATGACATATGTGTCTATGATGTTTTCCTGAGGAAGGAGCCAGTGAGCCACCTCCTCGTCGCTCATGGACGGCGCCAGCTGGAAGCGTCTCAAGAACCTCTGCAGCAGTTCGGTCACCTGCCGGATGTCGCGCCGCTCCATCGGCCGTAGCCCTGCTGTCTTGGTGCTCTGCGGCGGCGGAGACAATGAGCAGTTACATGAAGTGAACATTCTTCATAAAAAGAGAAGCTTGGTCTGAAAGTGGGCTGAGGGGAGTCTTTACATCTGGCAGTCTGTAGAGTTTCATGGTTCTTTGCAGGGTCATGTTTCTGCTCAGGTGAGAGAACTTAACTTCCACAAGCTTTCTGGGATTTAGAGAACGATGCCAATACCTGCAAGATAACACGCAAGAGAAAAGTTGTATTTCACTGGCTTCATGATCAAGTTCCTGTCAATCAACCAGCCTAACCTTCTCTATATTTTTGTCTCGTTTTGAAGCAGACGTCCAAGGACATGAAAGTTTACCTGCACGTGGAAACCGGTTTAGGCAGCACGACGCCTGCTGTGTACACCGCCTGAAATATTCCTTCCAGGTTGACCCGCCGTGTGATCTCTCTGATGAGCACTGGCGCCACACGCTTTGAACGCAGCTTCTTATGGACACAGAGGAAGTTGATTTCCACCATCCTCTTCAACCTAGAGCAGCAAAAATGTAGTTTTTGAGTATTGGAGACTTCATCATTGACCTGCTAAGTGCAAGACAGATGCTCACTGGCCAGATGTTTTGGTAGAATAGACATTTCTAAACTAGTGTGTGTTTCTTATAGGGCAAGTCTAAGGTGGTTCACTCCCGATTTTGAAAAACTCTTGGACAGACATTAGCATCTGGTTACAAAAGATTCTCCATCCTGCACTGTTATAGGCCTTTTCACACTGCACTTAACACTGGTGACAAACCCATTCATTGTGTATGTGTTGTGAGGGTGTGATGATGGATTGTGATCATTTTCCAACGCGGCAGTGCACCCTGATTTGAAAGATACTCAACTCGGGAGCCGCTGTCATGTCAGATGGCTCACCCAGTCGTAGAGAGGTTGGCGAAGAGATTTTTAGAGTGCTATTACTAAAGACCAACAAGCAGGAAAATAATCCAAGCTGGTTCCTGGTTGGCTGCGAAACAACCACTTTCAACTATGGGCAAGCTCGCATTGGAGCAATATGTATGATCATTTATGACTACTCACGTGTCATAAACACGGATGTCTGCAGGAATGGCACTGATGAAGCCGACAAGCTTCTTGTTTGAGGAGACTCTCACTCCGCAGTGCCACTGAGGTAACCAACCAGGCGGACGTAAAGCCCTGAGGAGGAAGAACACAATTTATATTATACTTGTTAAAGATGAAGTTGCGTCCAGAAACATCATCATCTGAAGCAATACAACTTATCTAGTTAGTCAGGGGCTCAAAGCTTGTGGCTCGGTGTCTGGTTGAAAATCCCATGCTTGTAATTGAATGGGCAAGTAAACTAATATTTGTGATGCAATATCAGATATCTTCATGTGGGAAAAAGAAAAGACAGAAGACAGTTGAGCGAGTGCTTTGTTAAGCCTGGTGAAATGAGGTTCTAATTGGATGAATGAATGTTTTACACAGATGATTGACATTGAAGGTGTATTTCCGGTAGGACTGATTTTAAGTGCAGATCAAATCATCCACCCATCACATTTTTTATAGTGCTTGTCCTTATCAGATTTGTGCCTTAGTTGGACAATTTAGTCTTCTCTGCCCCTAACATGAATGTTTTTGGAATGTGGGAGGAAGACTGAGTAACTGGAGAAAAGCCACACCCGAGGAAAACTGAGAAAAATTAGATTTAAGCCCCATTCTGCCCAAGGTACAAAATAAGTGTAGCTAAAATTAACTATGAATTACATTTTTCTTTAGTGCACCTGAAAAACAAAGACCAAAATGTGACAAACATTGATATAAGGTCAGCGCTTACCATTTGAGGAAGCTTGGCGAATAATCAAATCTGAACATGTTATCGTCATCCTCCACATAGTTCTCGTTTAACAATGTGTACAGTTCCTTCAGCTGAAAAACAAAGCACCAGTTATGATGACATGTTACCAGGGCCATTTTTGCATTTGAGCTATAAGCTGTACTTACTACATCCGAATTGCTGAGATCTAGAGTGTCCCACATGAAGCCTTGAGGTAAGGAATAAGGCTCCTGTCGGATATTTTCTTTCTCAGCTTCGATCGGGCCGTGACTCGTCACCACCTCATCTGCAGACACAGCACAGCTCCTGTCAGATCTGTGACATCAATTACCACATTCCTACTATTGCCAAGTTTAGTTTTCCAATCCAAAGCACGACTGTCTTTCTGCTGGTGCACAGCACCAGTGCATTTGTCTCGTCGCCGTGAAAACCAGATTACGCAGATGCTCCAAATCATGCCATGGGAGGCTGCTGCCAGGTCCACTTTGGAGCAAATTAGGGTTCAGTGTCTTGACACTTAGACATGGTTACAAGGGTTGAGGATCAAATTCACAACCTTCCGGTTGGGAGCGTGCAACGACTACTCCACACTGAGCAATGCCACCCTGGCCGAATTAATGCAACAATTACAGGTCTCTTGACGATGCAAATGCTCGATAGGCCGAAATAAAGAATGGAATTTTTCTGACATCACGTTGTGAAGGTTTGAAGGTTTGTTGTTGCTTCCTATTCAGTCTGCCAGTCATGAGTGTCCTGAGATTAATGTGAACTTACTTAACTTGGGCACCGGCTGTGTGTCCCAAAACTGATATTTGTGTTTGGCTGCCTCATCAATGCTCTTAGCTGGGCCTTGACAGGACAGCAGCTCCATAGCTCTTTGGATGTCCTGCAGCTTCTGGATCGGCAAGCCAGGATTCTGGAGAGTAACAATAGACACGGAGGGCTTTAAGAATGGGAGGTAAAACATAGGAGAAAGGTGGTACAGTACCTCACAGCTCGTCAAATTTGGAGTTCAAACAAGAACACCTGGAAACATATGCCTGAGACATGTTAATGGGCGATATCAACACACTTCACTAAACATCTTTTGGGCCAAATTCAAAGAATTCATTATTTCTGTGAGTATTGAGCTTTCCTGGAAGAATGATGGTGGTCGGGATCAGAGAAGAATAATGTGAGAATGTCCACAGAAACTAACAGAGAAATAAGTGGACTTTTTGAAAGCAGACTGAGGTTGTGTTCAAGTACTTTTGTCCAGCGAATGTGTCAGTGTCAAGACAGTCATGTGGATGACTCAGCAAGTGCTATTAAAGTTTTATATTTTGGTAGGTGTCAATTTCCTGTTTTTCTCAACTCAGCCAGGGGCTGTTATCGACCAACATTTGGTGAGTAAAAGATTTTGTTGATCCAGCTCCGGCCTCCCTGTGTGGAGTTTGCATGTTCTCCCCGGGCCTGCGTGGGTTTTCTCCGGGTGCTCCGGTTTCCTCCCACATTCCAAAAACATGCGCGGCAGGCTGATTGAACACTCTAAATTGTCCCTAGGTGTGAGTGTGAGCGTGGTTGTTTGTCTCTGTGTGCCCTGCGATCGGCTGGCAACCGATTCAGGATGTCCCCTGCCTACTGCCCGGAGACAGCTGGGACAGGCTCCAGCACCCCCCGCGACCCTTGTGAGGATCAAGCGGTTCGGAAGATGAATGAATGAATGAATGAATGAATGAATGAATGAAAGATTTTGTTGATATTCTGTGACTGGTGTTGTCTTTTTGAAACAATTTGTTTGAGCTCTTTGTCAATAGAGAGCACTTAGTAAAGATGCGTTGACTGCTCTAACATTTTTTTAGCTGCAACGTGCTTGTCACTTGTGATTAAAAGTAGTGTAACGTGTTACATATTAACATTTTGAATTACATTGGTGGTTAATGCATACATACAATCTGTACATTTAATTATAGAGAACACGGCGGTCTCAACTACGCTGGGAGATGAGTAGTTGTTGTTTCAGAGGCTAAAGACTATATGCCTGTGAATAACTGCTATATGTTTTATCTCCCTGTATTCCTACCACTCATCTTTCAAGGGGAAGTCAAGTCAAAAATGTTTTTGACGAGTGTGTTCTATGTGTGAGGTATTAATCTTGAGTTAGTTATTAAATTCCGTTTGTTAGTCAGGTAGTTATCCATTCATTTCTTCACAGATTCAGAGAGAGAAAGGTCATATATAGTCAGTTTCACAGTTAGTTCAGTTGTCCATAGGTAAGTAGAGAAGATTCAGTCATTCAGTTTACTTGCAATGTAGTGTGTACAGAGTGTTAGGATTAGTTAATAAAAACATGTGCACTGTCGGAATTTGGAGGGAAGCAACATTAAACGCTTTCATCTCAAATACAAACTGGAATACAGCTCATCGTGCAGCAGGGGTCCTTAAAGAGCTAAAATGAATAAAACCACGGAATGAATAAACCATTGCCTGATATTTGAGAGACAAAATCTCAGTGGTTCATGAGGCTTCACTTTGCCCATCACCCGCCTCAACACGTCACCTGTTTTCTGTGTTCGGTTCTGTGACGTTCGCAAGCTGAGCTGTGATTAGTCGTTACCTGAGCCCTGAGCAACTGTGATGTCATTTTCAGTCGACAGCAAGTAGGAAAAAATTGGGTGGATTTTGCGTCTTAATTCATATTCCACAAACATAATATGAATCAGAATACCGCATTTAGATGAGTGATGCCATGTGGAACATCTAACGAAGATTTTTGACTTGACTTCCCCTTTAACACAAGCAGTGGTAGAAACACATGGATAAAACACAGCTGTACTCACAGCAATATGGTCTTTAGTCTTTAGATTAGCGATTGACTTTGTTGAAATAAATTGTCGCCGTGGTCGCTTTCATCACTAGTCTATGAACATTCAGCCAATCCCAGATGCCATCAGTAGGCCGTGTTGTTTGAACTAACATGCGTTCGTTGTCAATGCACGAAACCTTTGTTAAACAAGGAAACGAGCTATACTGTAGTCAGACCGAACGTGACTTCAGCAACAGTATTCTTATGAGACGGTTACTGTACATAGTCAATACATTTTACAAAGACGGGCGAATTTGTGCCGAGGCCAAACATCATTGAGACTGTGGTTATTGTCTCACACACATTTTTTTTTCTGTTTGGGGGGACTAGAAACATGGAGGAATGTGACATTCTGAAAATAGCATAAACACAATGGTCCCTAAAGTGAAACTGTTAATGTTAAGAAGTACTGGTCAGAGATGAGCAGAAAGATATGTGGTGTTTGTCTTTTGTGGTTGGGTTATTGCGTCAGTAAAGGAGGATACCATTCATCATCATTATTGCTGTTGTTTTGCTCTTTACTAGACTGGGAAAGAGAAAAAGAAAAAAACACCCGCTAGTAATCGTGTGACAGCTGCCATATAAAAATGATAAAAGAAATGTGTAGCAATTTGCCCAATAACGCAATTCATCTTTCCAATGACAATGTGACATCAGAGAGCCTTTCCGGGATCCGTTTGTTGTGCCAAAATCAACCAATGAACGACAAAAGCAATCAACAAAAGAAAAATGATACCTGAATGGGAATTTCCCCATGTTCTTACGGAAACATTAATAATCGGAGGTTCCGCATCATACACAGATAATAACTTGTTTAAATAGTTATAACATTCTGTATTGTGATCAGATTGATGATCGGTTATTGTTTTTTTCTTCTTTTTAAACTCCTTGATTGGTGATGGGCCCCAAAATCCTGATTGTATGAAGCCAACTAACAGGTGAATTAAGACGGGTAAGGACCTAGTGAAGGCCAACATCCCAAATGCAGAGCCCCCCACTGTGGTATAAAAACAAGTAAAAAGTCGTATTGAATGGCATGCTCTCTTTAAGGTAACATGAAAACATTTCAGAGAAAGTAAAGCTATTTCGGATCACACAAAATGAATGGATGGAGTGGTCACCTTGATCTCCTGAGAGTCAGAGGCAGAGTCTGATTTGGCTCCTCCAGAGCTTGGCTTTTCTTTCTTCCTCTTCTGCTTCTTCTTCTTTCTCTTGGCCCCCAAATCCCCGCCAGGACTCCTGCGGACATGAGGACAAAGTCACGTTTGAAGGCGATATGGACTAACTCGAGATGGTCTCACACACAGTGAGGCAGGTAGGGTGGCAGCGGGCTAACGTTAGCTGCCATAGCAACGACTGACAGCTGCGCTAGCTCGCTAACGGTTTGCCTGACATCCTTCCACTAAAGTCAATACACCGGCTTGGGGAATGTATACTAAAGTAGTTCCAATGAACGGCGTCGTGACCGTTTTAAAGAATCACTTTTAGTTGGTTGCTAGTTTAAAACGACAGTCCCACAGAGAGTACTGTGGTTGTGTTTGTATCGGCTAACTGGCATTAGCCAGCGAGAACACACACAAACATACACACGCGCGTAAACTGTGTGATGTACAACAGGCCGTCCGCACCCTTGTGCGTTCTCGTTCTCCTCCTCGTTGTCCCCGTCTATCCCGCAAGTATCCTGGTCGTCCAGCTCCAAGCTCTGCTGGCTGGCGGCGGATTCGCTGTCCTCCGCCATCATTAAGACTTTAGAAAAAGGGAGGGGGAGGGGGTCAAGGGAGAGAAAACTGCCCAAGTACCGTCTGA
Organism: Hippocampus zosterae; assembly: GCF_025434085.1. Lineage (NCBI taxonomy): Eukaryota > Metazoa > Chordata > Actinopteri > Syngnathiformes > Syngnathidae > Hippocampus > Hippocampus zosterae. Next base: position 9,875,746 of record NC_067455.1, read on the forward strand.
TAGAGATCGCGGCGAGTGGCTACTCATCGGAAAAACAAAAGAAATTCGACCAGTCGGGAAATAGCACCACCCTGAGGCCAAACGGTGGCAATACAAAACAAAACACACCAAAAAACCCGTCGTTACGTTACGTCGGTTGCTACGTGACATGCAGGACAGAAGACACAATAATAGATAACCCAACTCCTTCTAATTGATTATTTCACATTGGTATGGATTCTAAAGTTTATCTTTTTACATTGGTCAAAATCACATACATTCGGTGAAAAAAACATTATTTTAAGAGATACAGTATATCAGTTTATTGGTATGTGTGCAAACACTTGGCTCCTCATAAGACCTCAGAGCTTCATTATGCTTGTAATACAGAACTGTATTATCTGCGTTAAAAAGTACATTGAAGTCTGTTTTATGGAGGAATGTTATTTATGTAAACCATAAACAAAATAGGACCCAGTAATGAGCCCTGTGGAACTTCCTTGATTATTCTGAGGATAGCAGATTAAGAGTTACAAAAGTTTGGCAATGTTGTCAACAGGATAAATAATTCTGAAACCAGTGAATTGAACAGGGGTCCAATCTTATGCCAGTCAGCCTTTATAGCAGGATAGCACAAGTCAAACACATTAGTGAGATCAACGAATAATGTAGTTCAGTCTTTTCCTTGATCCACAGCACATTCTGTGATTGATTTTACCTAATTGAATATCTCATAGAGACAGTACTCCATGTGAATATTTTCTTTTTGTCTGCGCAGCATGGACATTTGGATTGAAACGTTACAGTCAAGTAAATCCCCAATAAACATGAACTGTGCACCTAATCAAATCAACATATCCTATAGGTCAGGTCTGAGATAAACAACATGAATACCAAAAATGCAATTTTTGCACACATAAGAACAATTACGAGTCCCTCCTAAACTTTGCACGTTTTATTTCCACACTGATGGTTCCTTGCTAGCTCACTGAATCTTGCAGATGAGGGAAGAGGCAATGCAAAAATGGAAGAAATAAAAGAAAACATTTCAGCTCACGTGGAAACTTTAGTGATTGATAGTCTTCTTGAGTCTTTAGACATCACCTTTCAAATTTGTTGTCCTAATACATTAATTGAGACTTTCATTAAATCATCAGCAAATGGCTCTATGACAAAAACCCAGACACAAATTGTTCATCTGGTTGTTTATTCAGAATAACTTCAGATATATATTGCAAACGAGCAATGTACACACGAATTGTACTGCAACTTTGCTCAAACACTGAAGGTTGCCCAGAAAACAAACTTGCAATATTTCAATGTGCAAGAAGAAATAAACAATGAAAAAGATTTAATATGACTGTGATGACTATATGAAACCCGAGTGGATTTGATTATTTCCCAGCACTCTCATAAGTATACAGTAGGTCATAAAAAAAAACATGCCTCACTCAGAAAAATACATTTTAAAACAAATGCTCACTCCAAATGCGCAAAAGTAACCTGTTCCCTTGGCCTACGCTCGCTTTTTTTATCCATTCCCTGCTGTGCTGCAAACCATCTCAGTGCTTCTCGATGGGCTTGCAGAATATTGTGAGCTCTGTGCAGTGTAGTAACAAGACATTTACTGCATACTTTTGGTCACAAGCGGGAACGAGAATGACGGCTGAGGTAGAGAAGAAAAGGCAGAACAAAGGCAAAAGAAGGTGAGAAATAAATGTAGTGATCCTTTCAGGATATTGTGCATCTTAAGGAAAAGGCACTTGGAAAATTGGGAACCAAAGGCAAAAAAATACTGCAAACGGAAACGGTTTGGTTTCAGTTAAAATAAAGACACATAACTAAAAACAAAGAATAAGGCAGGCGAAGAAGAAAAGCCCTTAACATATTTGAAGAGGAAGTAGCCTCATCGGGTTAAAATACTTCACATTGGCAATCAAAATAATAGTGTTAAAACAAACAAACAAACAAACAAAAAAAGGCATCTCAAGCAGGCGTCTAAAAGTGATGCATAGCCTTTAGAGCAACATATGCCAGTCAGTGATTCAACTCGTACAAAAACCCTTCATAGTATAAACAGTATCATTGCTGGAGGCCTAACTTGTAGTGGTATTACATCCTTACACTCCAACTGGGTGGTGTGTCACATTATCTGATTACACAACAATAATAGTTGTGTTTTTTGTGTAGTCAAGGGATAACATCCTTGTGACCTGATAAACTGGTCTTTTAACAAACGTCTCTCAAGGGATAAATTGTGTTGGAGTGACTAGTTGTTGTACACCCAAAAGCACTCGGGGAGAAAAATACTGAGGAGTGGGAATGGAGTGCTTTTATGGTCAGTGGTCCGAGGCCAATATGGCTTAAGGAAAAAGGTTCCTGTATTCCTTGACCAATCTATTGGCTGTACTACAGCTCGAAGAGGGGAAAAAAACCCAACATATTTGTTTTGCATCGGAAAAAAAAAAGAACCTCCAGAGTCCTTCAGGCAAGTCTACTTCCAGCTTGTTAGTGGTGCGTTTACACAGATGAGGGCAGGGGTGTTATGGAGGATGACAGTGGTCATTGTCATATAAACGTTTATAAAAGTTCAGAGTTGTCCCTTTCTTTGCTCGATCCCAGTGCTGAAGTACACCATGCCCAAAAAGTTAAGGATATTGGATTTTTGGGTGAACTTTCAAGATGATCCGAATATGCATTACTGCCTTTAAACTTGTAGAGAGTCTCGGATTAAGTGCACAGACAATGGTTGGATAATGGCTATAATGCAGTTCAGATACATCCTGAAATCTCACCTCAAAGCCCAAGATCCCAAACTTTTTTTAAGTAGTGGATCAATGTCAGTGCTATGTAAAGATTCAACGGGGATGTTCTGCTCATGTAGTCGCCAGAGAATTTACTTCATATTGAAGGCCAGCAGGGGTCGCTCTTCCCTCCTCTGCCAGGGACTCTTCTTCTCCTCTCCATCTTCAGGTGGTGCGTCATCCTCTGGGGAGGCAGACAGCAGCGTGCAGTCGTTCCTGAGAGTCACGCCATAGTCGGGCTGCGTCATGGGAGGAGAAGCGGGTGAGGGGGAAGAAACTGATGGTGGTTCCGTGTGGATTTGTACGCTCTCAGCTTCTCCCTTGACAGACTGGATGGACCCCAAATTGCTGTCACGGGAGTTGTACTTGAAGGGCTCCTTTCTGCCCGTCCCCTCCAGATCGTCCACGTACACCAGCTGAGTGAAGGCTGTGGTTGGTGTTGTGCTCTTGGACGTCTCCTTTTCCATTTCTTGCTCCTCCTGCTCCACATCCCGTACCCTATGACCAGCTCTGGGCTCATTCAGGTCCACGCCGGAGTCTAAGCTGGCATCGTTGCCGCTGCCATGCCTCCGCCCGCTGCCTTGTGGGCCTCCTGCGCTTGTGGCGTTACTGTGGCAACCAGCCCGCTGGAGGTCAATGTAGGAATGGCGGATGTGAGCGTTAGAGCGGCCGTCCAGTGAGACGAACCAGGCTCTTGGGTGTGGCAGAGGCTTGCCTCCTCTGAGCTCCATTAACGTCTTTTCCGCCAATAGGGTGTCTTCGCTATTTATCTCCACCAGACCCGTTTCTCCGAGCGCTCCTGGAATGGACACCAGCTTCTCTTCTTCATCCTGCTTGGCAGGGCATGGCACGCAGTCTTTGGGGGTTTGTCCTGAGGACTGTGAGGCATTGAGCTCAGCCTGGATGGTCTCCAGGTCACTCTGCTCGTCCGTCTGCAGCAGGAGGGCCTGACCCGACAGGGGGTGCTCCCCAGGCAGGCGCATGTAGTGAGCGGGGATGACCAGTGTGGGCCGCACTCTCGGGTAGGTTTCACTACCACTTAGCAGGTCGACGGAGGCGCAGCACAGCAGCTGGCCCGGCCGGGCGAGCGAGGGGGGCCGCTCCAGGTGGTCAACGGAGCGGGAGAGAGGGTATTCAGGGGCTCTGCTCTCACTTCCCTCCCCTCTGGAGGGGGAGTGAGGGGGGGAAGAAGGGGAGATGACAACACCGCTCAGTTGATGTTCTGATAATTGGTCGTGCTTGGCTAGTGATAGTCTGTCGGATATGAGGTTGCCGGACGAGCAGACGGAGACATACGACTGACGGTACCCTCGGTCGGTTCCGCTCGATATGGCCGACTTGAACTGCATAGTCTCGGCCGACTGACGGTAGTCTCTACTGCGAGGTGTCAGATTGCCGAGGGATGAGCCGTGATGGCTGTTGCCCAGCGAAGAACGGCTGTGCTTGCTGTGCTGGATCAGGTTGTGCGTGTGGGGATCGTCACCGGGCTCGTAGGAGGACGGCTTCAGCATCGGTGTGGTCATGTCAGCCTCTGTCGCTGTGGAAACAAGCTCCAACTGCACCTGAGGAGAAAAATAGTCAACATGCAAATTGGAGATGAATTAGACTATATTTAAAATCCCAACCTGAATTCCCTGCTAAAGATAGAGTGAGGACAACCTAGCAGAGGAGTCCAAATACCAACCTCGTTGCTGATGAGGTTGAGGTGGGACATGGAGGTCGCTTGATCCCTCTTGTTGCCGTCCAAACCGGAGGACAGCGTGAGCTTACGGTGAGAGCTCCGAGGTTTCAAACAACGGCGTCTGCTCAACACAGACACAGAAAACAGGAACTGGTTCATGATACGTGATTATCCATCCATTTTCCAAACCGCTTAATCCTCACCAGGGTCGCGGGGGTGCTGGAGCCTATCCCAGCCGTCTTCGGGCAGTAGGCGGGGGACACCCTGAATCAGTTGCCAGCCAATCGCAGGGCACACAGAGACGAACAACCATCCACGCTCACATTCACACCTAGGGACAATTTAGAGCGTCCAATCAGCCTGCCATGCATGTTTTTGGAATACGGGAGGAAACCGGAGCACCCGGAGAAAACCCACGGAGGCCCGGCGAGAACATGCGTTTTAAGAAACAACACAGCCAAGCAGTCACAAAACGCATGCCATGTTTTGAAAGTGGCTAATCATTGTAAAACATGGCCGAAAAAATCAATATGAGACTCGCAGTTGCAAGGCAGAACTTCCCAGGCCTTATATTCGAGGTCCATATATTTTACTCATCATAGGGGTCCGTTTCAGCCTTGCTTTGTCTGGTCCTTCAGTGAGGACCTGTTTGCCATTGGTGACTCTGCCAGTGGTATAAAGCCTCAGACAACTTAGCTCCTAGGATCATTGGGATGGATACACAATCCCCTCCACTATGGGAAGGTGACTGCTCACAGTGGGGCACTCGGTAATAAAACAGGGCAAAGTGTCTATCACAGGGACAGATAAACGTCTTGAAAATCAAAAAAATGTAGCAGAGGTTAAGAAGACAAACCTGCAGTAGTACAGGAGGACGCAGAGCAAACACAGCAGAATGAGTGCCATGCCTCCAAGAATGGCCAGTAGAAACATAGTGTGGTACATGCTGATGTCTTTCACAACCAGTAGACCTATTGGAAGGACAAGAGGCAACCATGAAGTAAACAGAAAATTCCAAAACAACATGGCTAAGTATAAAACCGGTTTCTAAATCAATGTTGGGAGGAAATTTTTGAATTATACGATCTGAGGTATAATATGTGTCAAACCACAGTGACTCTTACCTGACTTAGGTGGCAACGTGGCGGCCACCCAGTATCCCAGCTGAGGAGCGATGTAGGTCAGGATAAGTTGGTTGTTCTCCCTCTGAACGTGGCCCCAACTGCTCTTAATCCAGGAACCTGCACAAACGCACATGATTACATCTTGGAGAGTATTTTATCATCAGTTCCCATGCACTGGAAATACCTTTAAGACCATTACACATGGATCCATTGACACATTTCAAGGACCAATACTCAAATGGGAGAGTATGTGCAAGAAATGCTCATTGAAACCTTGTTGAGGACGTTACCGTGGCACTACATCCCCACAGGGAGGCAGTATCCTACTAAAAGTCAGGGAGTCAAAAAGCCTGCAAAGCTTCAGCTGGCAAAGCTGGCAAAGGATGATGGCTTCCCATATATATTATATATATTGTGCATCATGCATAACAAGTCATTTGAACAAGATGGAAAAAAGAGGAACAATTAGCGACAATCTGTGTTTGTTGGAATATTAGGAAACACCAGCACTCATTGATGTCTCAGGAGAGAGGAAATCAAAGAGGATAGAGAAATTTCCAAAACATAGCAAAGGGGGGGCAAGACCAAAAGGGGACAAATGGAAGTAGAGATAATGGCGAGAAGAAAAGGGAGATACTATGTGACTCAGCACCTTCAGCAAAACACACACACACACGCACCAATAACTGAGTCATGTGACCAGCCCTGCCCGCACTCACCCTGGTTCTGTCTGATTCGTTTCCACGGAGGAGGCTTCCCTTGCCTGCCTCACTTGGTTAATATCAAAGATTCTTGGTGCCATGTTTCTTTACAACACGTGGTCAGCTAAGTGCATGCTTGCCGGATCTATTAATAAACAGAGGCTGGGCTGCAGCACTAGACAAACAGGTTTTCAAGTGATTAAGTGTGTGTGTGTGTGTGTGTGTGTGTTGGGAACCTTTTACCGTTCTCTTGTATTCCTCCAACCGTCTAAACCGTGTTTCCTTTATGTCCCCATTTCAACCGATGCATTACCACAAACAGGCGCATAGTTGCTCGGCGAAACTCAATCAGGTGTCAAGTGACTCTTGTTTTGTTATTTATTTGGCGCGGTTGCTAGGGAACGAGGGATGTAAGCCCACGGAGGGGTCTCGGGATGGCTTCTGTTGTGGAAATACTGCAAGCATGTGCGTAGGCTACAAACGTGCATGTGTTCTTTGCCATTTTAACAAAGTGCCTTTTGAAGCGTTGGATCTTTGAAACGAAAAAGCCATGGGATCCTCAGATGTTAGAATAAAGACTAACATCTATAATTTCCCTATGAAATGGTTGAAACAGTATCACACGGAGGTGCCTTGACATGCGAGTGACCCAACGAGCCTTTATTAGGCTGTTTTTTATGCTTTAACCCCAGAGCAAGAATTTGAGATGCAGATGCTTCTCATTTCCTATTCGGGGAAAAGTCAGCCATTAACGGGAATTTTCTCTGTTACCAGACACCATTGTTCACACATGGACATTATATTGTTTACTTATTTATTAATGCCAGCTGAATGCATTTGAACCAAGTTGCTGACCAAAACAGCAGCACACAGTTGAATTAAAGTTCGCAATGTATTGCCTAAACATTATCAAACAGACACCTTTTATCTGGACTATTTTAGGTGACTGTCTGCATCCATGTTTATGCTCTGGGTAGCCACGTGACATTTTTGTTCCACCCAGTCTGCTTGAGTTAGTGTTTTTTTGTTTGTTTGTTTTTTGCCGAATTTCACTGCAACTGCCCTTTTTGTTTGGTTTTCAATAACGTTTCACTTGACATAAATTGTACAAATAAAGGCCTCCCCCATCAGATGACTCCCCCTCTCCATCTGCAGTTGAGTAAATAAATGCCCCAGCCAGCCCTATTTGCTAAGGTGCACTATGCAAACACCGATCTATAGTGTGTAAGCAGCGTCCTTTGTAGATTATAATGTTCTGCAACAAGAGTTGTGGGAGCTGTTGAGTTTTCAAGCTTAGGCTAAGCATTGCAGACATGTCTGACTCAAAATGTGATGTCATAATTGACTCTCTGACCAGCATGTGCTGGTGTGTCACACTGCAGGGACTGCTGAAAACTAATGTGTGGGGCTGAGGGGGCTTGGGCTGTGTTTGCATAAACTTGCCTTGTGCAGTCAGATTTGAGATATGGCTGCTCGGTATGATACGGCTTAAGTGATACCAAGCTGACAGACATTAATAAGAGGAGCGAAACATGCAAAGCAACATCAGCCTATTGTGAAGAGGCACACCCACAATTGATCATTTTCAACATTCACTGGTTAAAAAGGGAATCATTTTTGTTATTCTGTGACACTAATAAACAAACGTATGTCCTGAAGCAGCAACATTCCAAATAAAGTCTGTGTGTATAAATAAAGTGTGAAGCAGAGAACATAAATTATATGCCAAACAAGATACAGTTTAGGCAGTTAAAAAGAAGTTGAAGTGGGATTTTTTTTAAAGCCAATTAATCGCAAAATGTTTCATAATTAATCACAATCAATCGCATTTTACAACTACAAATTTCTTCAAAGTTTATTGACTTGTCACTGGTTTGAAACAGGAGCGCCATTATTTTGCTCCCCACCCCCGGCCCCGCCCCACACCTCCCATAACGTTCAAAGGTTATACCGCAGTGATGGAGCAATTACTTTATATATGCTATATTATAGCACTTCAAAGGCAATGATTAATGCATCACAGCAATCCGCAAAAATGCATTGCTCCACCTCACCGCCAGTCTGTGATTTGGTCGCAGAGTACAAGCATGTGATTTGCATTTTCCTGCTTTTCCAGTTGACTGACTAAATCAGCCTTGACAGTAATTAAAATAAACATGTCTACAATGCAATGCTTTCAGGGAGGATGCGGATATTTATTTCTGAAAAATCTATACAAGACATCCGACCTCGTGCTTGGAACAGCAGAAAGCTTCCATCGGTGCGTGTGTGTTTCTGTCGGGACATACCCGAACGTGGGTCAAATCGCCAAGCGGAGACGTGATCATTTTCCTTCAGGCCACAGTCTGCAGGCAGGGGAACGGAGACTGTGATTGGCTCATTCACCTGCAGCTCCAGCCCGTCGCTGGCCAATAGGTGGACGGAGACGGCCGCCACAGGAGTCAGCTCTAGCCGCTTCTCTGCTCCTGTGAGGCGGGATAGGGTGAGGTGGGGGTTTCGTAACATAAAGCAACGTGGATAAAGGAGAGATGTCAGAAGGGTAAGACGGACAGGAAAGAAAACAAGGGAAGGGCAGGAAAGAAGGCGAAGAGTGGGGAAAAAAATGTGATGTTGAAGTGTCACAAAGCGTAAGTATGTCTGCTTGTAGGGAGTGGGGTGTCTTTTGAAGGCTATTTAAGCAGAAGGAGAAAGAAGCACACGCACACTTTTCAACCTTTGCAGATAACAATGACCAGGATGACTACAAATGGACTTAGATACATGCAAGATATGCTTTCAAAACTGTTTCCAACTCATTCTCGCTCATATGAAACACAACGCGGACGAGTATACTTGGAGCAAATCACATGAATTAAAAATAAATAAATACATCTTTTTTCTTTCAAACATTGTGCAACTATTCACATGGAACTTTGTGTACATGTCTGGCTTGACGGATTGTGCTGGCTTACAAACTAATGCATGTTTTATTACCAAATGTCAGCGTCACATAAACATGTCCGGTTGAGACAAATTTGCCGAATTTATATTTCTGATCTCAGCTTACAATTTAATTCCGGAAAAGATGTACAAAGAACAAAATAAGTTACCGTACTTCCTTTTTTTTACATTTGCAATTGAAAATGGAAACGATACGCGGTTTCTGCAGGCATGAGGCTGATGATGAATTGAAGCAAGCACACAGGGGATATTGTGTTTCAGAGGGTCTTATAGACTAGATGCTACTATCTCGCCTCTCCCCTCTACTTCCCAACTCAACTCCCACTCTTACTCCCACTCAGCAGCACTCCATTTTGTCATAATCCTCTTTTTGACCCTCTCGGTCTGTAGCACTTACCAGTGCCGTTGTCGGCAGGGACCCGCAGGTAGGGAAAGTGCTGGATCTCCGATGGGGAGTCGGCCACCGTGAGTAGTGCGGTCAAATTGGCATAGGAAGTGTTGACAGGAAGAGTCAAGGTTCGACGCTGGAAATGAACACTGGGCTGGCGCCTAAATCCTTGCAGGGGGACACGAATACTGATGTCATACACTTGTTTAGGGGGGGGGACAAAAACACATTAGAAGAAGCCGGTCTATCCATTTCCCAATATAACATTTTATTAGCTCTTATTTATACACTGAACACGGGGTTTTGTGTTTTCATTGCCCATTTTGCGTTATCATTTGCGCCCCATGGAGTTGGTTTTTTTTAAACATCAATTGTTCGTATTGTTTTTTTTTACTTTACATCAGGACATTGATCACTCCAACAATAAAGCAATTATTTGTTCTGTCGCCATGTCTTGCATCTGTTAAATGAATATCAATAAGATTTTATACATAGCAGAAATAGTAAACTGCTGTCTGGCTTGGCAAAGTGATATCACTGTGGTCCGACAGGACATTCCTGAGCTGTGAGCACATGCATCCAGCTGTGAAAGAGTGCTGGTATTTTTTTTTTTAGGTGATGATTCTGGACTGCACATTTGAAATCAAATATAGGTTGCGGTTACATTCTGTGACCTGGTCTGTCTATAAAGAAAAAACCTTGTTTCTTTTCATTTTGCATTCCCTTCTTCAACTCCTGCTCCCCACACCCCCTCGTGTTCCTCCTTCTGTTGGACACTTTTACCCATCCCCCAGTTTTCTCAACCTGCTCCACCCATATCCCCACTTTGCAGCACAGATTGGATCATCTTCCCCCTTTCCCCCTCCCCCCCTCCCTCCATTTCATTCTTTTTTTCCCTCTTGTGCCACACGCCAAGGTTTAACTCTCCCCAGGGCTCGCCTTGTCGAGACAAACATTTAGAAGCGTCTCAGACAGGACATAAACTACCCTGCGGGCAACAGTTTACATGTTAATGGTGTCTGTACACTTATTGTGCATCTGTGAAGTCCATGCTTTAAATGACTCCCTTGTCAGTTCAAAAATACAAAATAGTCAGCAAACAAAAGACAAATAATTTGATCTTGTCTGATTGAAAAACCCCCTTCTAATACAATTGCACACATATTCAAATGGTAATGACATTATTTGTTTGCAGAGCGGGGCGGGACTTAAAAATGAAATACTGAACACTTGAGACCCGTCTTGACAAGAGTCCCAGTAATAGGCAATAGGCAATGTTACGGTCAATGTAATACACTCATGTGGACAAAAACAAATAATAGTTTCATGTGCAAGCGACTCAGTAAGCTGCATTAATGTTCGTTATTTTTCGCAGAGGATAAAGAATATATGGCTCAGAGTTGTATTATATGATCCATCTAGCTGTGTTGATATTGACATGATATGGACATTCTTGCTGAAATATCTTCTGTTTAATGATTTATAAGACAGCACAGATAACAAACAGCACAGATGCTGTTTGTTATCCCGTCTATGGTGTTTTGCATTGTTTGCTAGCATTGGGCAAAGCGGGCTTTGTCCAAGTTAAAACTGATATAGTGTGTAGTTCTCTTCGTTAAGTTTACTTTGACACGAAAACGTCAATTGGGGCGGCATTAAACAGCTTTTTTGAAGTATTGTTGTGAAGTTACTTAGGTTGAGCTCACTTTGAACAGGCAACACTTTTATATTTAATTTTTGCCCACAACCTAAAGAAAAAAAAACTATTTCACAACCAACGGCTCATTGAAAGTCTTAAATTTTCTCCAAAATGGACAGAGTGACTAATAACTCGGATCGCCTTGTGTAAGAGTTCCAAAATCTGCTGTTGTTTGACTTCGATGAGGGGCCCGCTTGACTGACTGACGTTGTGCAGACACGCTGCTTATATGGAGGAAAGGCGGACTTAATTTAGGACAGCGTGCAGACGTTAAACTTGGAAGGGCGGGCGTGAAAGAGGACGCTGAAGGCTCGCCCACAGTAGATGTATACACAGTATATATATATATAGTATCTGGTACGTGCATTGTGCAAAACAACATTCCTAAATTGGCATCTATGAAGAGACACACTTACAAAGCACAGTTTAACTACCAAGCTACAAATTATGCTAGTGTGCATGCATGTTACCGTATTTTTTAAGATAGCGTACATTATACCATGCCTGCGTCCAATAATACAAAGAGTTTTGTGTATGAGTTAAAGACAGAAATGGCACCAGTAAATGACACTACGCCTTTTAATACGGTATGCCATATGGTCGTGAAAACACGGTAAATAAAACGACTGAATGACAGCTGGTATTTGAAAAACTCAGTCAGGACAGTATGAAAGGTCGCAATATTTATACCTGCAAACTCCCAGAAACTACTTTACTTACACTCAACAAGACATCGGGTTGGTTGGAAAACCCAAAATGGCGCTTGATTTACCTTGAAAATCCGACACGATCTCCACCACATCTTCATAGACTGTCAGAGTAGCGGCTCTCTCTGGTAGAAGATTCAGGCTAATGGAGGAAAACACTGGAAGATGGACAACAAGTGTACAGAATGCATTAACTGCTTCTACCTGACTATAACTCACTGATTACTATCAGCCATAACAAGTCATTAAAGCAACTTCGTACATTTTTAATTAAGCCTGCTTCCTGTCTGCAGCAGCACAGGACACAAGCCTGACTCGGCAAACTGCACTTCTTGTGTTCCTCTGCCTTCCTTCCTTTCACTCCTCCATTGTTCCTAACTGGTAAGCGTGATAAACCAATTGGCTGGCGTTCCCGTTGGTTTATAACACCCCCCAGCACCATCACCGCTACCACCACACACCCCTATTCCCTACCACAAAGCACTTTAACTCGCGCATGCTATCGCACGGCGACCCCTTTGGGAGATGAGCGCGTGTCTGTGAAAGGTTAAGCAACTCCCCTCACTAGCTTTTTGGCAGGGAGTAGAATAAATTAGCCATGAAGTGGGCCACTCGTTAGCTTACACACCTGGTATGAACCCACACATTCAACTGGCAGCACATGCGGTGGTGAGCAAGAAACCGGTCTGCTATATTTGACACGTACTAGGGAGGCGGGAGGGCGTCCACGGCACGGAGTTTGGAACGTATCCGTGTTTGGTTGCGGTGATGACCAGCGGGGTGCCCAGGCGGTATGGGAAGCGCAGGTAAACGTTGCCGTCTGCCAGTGAGGTTTCCGTGGTTACCAAAGTGTGGTTGGCAAAGAGCTGTATGGATGCTCCGTCCAGAGGCTGGTGAGTGCTGGCATCGCTGAGGCGGACCTTCAGAGTCACTTCTGCGAACACAAGACGACTAATCAGATTGCATGTCTTTTTGTTACTAGAGTCATCACAAGGCGCAAATGATATACAAATGCTGTACTACATGTTAATAGCATGAAATCAATGACTTAGACAGAAGTTTGGTTGGTTGTCCTGCCCTTTGCTTCCAGTCTGCAGAGAATGCATTCCACAACTCAACCTGGTGACAATTTCCTGGATTCCGACCAAAGTAACTTCCTCTCAAAAACAATGGACCGTTTCCCTTCATCAAACATGAACCGCTGCACACAAAAACAAAAACATCACTCAGAAAAAGCAGTTAATGTATGAAATAAAATCTTAGCAACACATGTCTCAGACTGTCATCGCTCTCGAGGGAGCTTAACATATGGAATCGAGGCCTAAAGACAATACAGTGAACCCGTTTATTGTGGCGAATACAATATATCCCTCCATTTGTTATCCAGAGACAATTTAAGAAAAGCTTTTTTTTTTAAATACCAGAGCCTTACTTCTCCCACAGTTTGTTATTAAAACTGAATTCTTAAATTCTTTAAGAATTATTAAAATGTAATCTACCGTTAAAATATATACAGTATATACAGTGTATATATATATATATTTTTTTTTTCTTAACATAACTTACTAAAAAGTACTTGCAGTGCTCAGTGTCAGAGTTTCACTCCATATCCGATGACCATAGATCACTCAGCTCGGCCTTTCTCAATGACCCCTTTATGAGCATATAATTTCCTGAAAACTATCATGACAAACAGTATTGATGTATTTTTTAATGCTGCTGATATTGTTAGCACATTTAAAAATGTGCATATTCTTTTTAAGAGCATTTTTTATCCTCAAGAATATTAAACATTGGCATTAAAATAGTGAATATTATTTCAGATAAATTAAAAAACATGTAGAGCAGAACACACCTCTATTTTCTTTGGTAGCGCTTGTTTGATCATTGGCTGCTGATTGACCCATGGTAACCTTTCAATTAGACTGAAAGGTTTTTCCACTCCCTGACCCTAATCATGCATACCTCCCCCATACTAAAGCACATCTGAATTTTGTCCGTTTCTTGTGAGCTCACCTTCCGCACTATGTACACAAACTCTGGATGAACGCCCCTCCCCCGTTCCAAGATCCCACGGTGGAACAGTTAACCACTCTGACAATGTTTGTGTGAGTTCAACCAGAGTCCACTCTGGGCCTAAAAACAGAGCTGCTCAAAATCATATACAGTATTTGTTGAGATCAAGTTTCTCCACACTGAGATTGGGCAAACTAAAAGCCTGACAACTTTGCCAGAGGTGTGGAGGGAAGATCAAGTCCCCTGTGCCCACTTTTTGACCTTTCCCTCCATTCTTCCCTCTCTTACATTTAAGCAAGCATGGCAGAGGCTTGGAAGAGCACAAAGAGAGCGCTGGAAACTCCAAACTGCATCTCCACTTGGTGAGTGTCACGACATCACTTCCTGTTCCATTCCCAGTGATCACTTGTTAGGGGTACCAGCTGCACTCACTTTAAAAAACACTCCCCTGGGAGAGCCCGGAATGACAGGCAAGAACTCACAAATGCAACACACCCCTCCCAGTTCTCATTCAATAAATCAGCAATGGGGTGACATCATTGTTAAACAAGCTAAGCATCGCCTCTGTGTTCTGTCATGGGGGGAAAAGGAAGCCCGAAGACCAACTACAAAGCAGAAGACCTTGCCCACTCCATATCATTGTGGATTTGAGCACCATATGGAGAAAAACATCATAGAAAGACTGTCCAATTATCACATGGAACAAACGGCAAGAGCTGCAAGATGGCAATGCGTGTTTGTTTAAGAGTACAAAAGAAAATGAGGGACACATGGGGAGAAAGAGTGGCAGAAAGAGTTTGACATAAGCATTTACTGGCATACTTACTGTTTTATATGTGTGGCCTGGATGTGGTATTCATTCAAGTAAATAGAATCATGACTTGTGTAACTACTCCGCTAGAATAGATTAGAGCTCGCAGTGGTTTATACCGCGAGTTCTTACAATTTTGGGTGACATCATTACTGAAGGAACTGAACTTTGTCGTAAACCGAGGAACCCCTCGTCATTAATGTACCGCATTTTCCGCACTATAAGGTGCACCTTCAATAAATGGCCTATTTTAAAACAGTTTTCATATATAGGGCGCACAGAATAGAAGCTACAATGGTGGCATTATGCATCCACTAGATGGAGCTATGTTAAAGGGAATACAATACAATATTGAATGCTTTTGAGTGCACCTTATAGTGCGGAAAAAACTTATTTACAAAAACAACTGAAAACACCATAAATTGGTGTCTGTGATATGTGAATGGAGACTTTGGTAACTGTTTTCAAAAGTTTCACACTTTCAAGCTCAGTAAAGCAGCTGTCATGCAAATGAACTGCCAAGACAACATAGTTCGTTTTAATCTGTTTCCAGTTTAAGCCTGTCCCGGATTCCAAAGTTTACAATTGGTGAAGTTGCTGCCTTTAAAGCGGCCGAGCCAACTTTTTTTTTGTACAACAAAGCTGACTGTGTCAAGCCAAACGGCTAACACAAACAAACCACCCTACTCTGCCTGAAGTTGTCCTGCACGCCCATTGACCTTGCTATGATCATACAAGCTGAAGCAAAAGGAATATTCTGTCCCTGTTCTAATGTTCAAATTAGGAGAGCGCGCAATAAATTAAAAATAATGATATTAACATTGTACTGCAACTGTGCTTTAGTGACAAAAAATGTTAAGCTACAACATATATTTGCTTGTTTGCTAACTGTATTAACATGTGTGTTGTTGTTTAACAATTTGCCCATGGACAAATCTAGTGAGGATAAGCAGTTTAGAAAATGGATGGATGTGTTGTGTGACTTGGAGGCTGCGGGGGTGATCTCCCCTTCGCCAATGACAATGGTTGTGTTTGCGTTGGTGCATTACATGGTGATGTCATATGTTGGACTCCAAGCGATATGAACTATGCAAGCATGGATCACGTTTTGAAGCTCCCAATACAATATGTTGCATTGTATGATTTTTTTGTTTTTAATCCACAAAAAGAACATGCAAGTTGCTCTGGAAAAAGGACGTGGGGGGATAATCATGACGAAAGTGTGGCTTCACTGAAAGTACCGGCAAGTTATCCACTGTCTGCCAATTGTGAAATTATAAATATGGTCACATAATGTTGTAATACGCAATATATGTGTACTGATAGCACATGGCTGTCGCAAACATGGAAGGTCACATGACTGATATCACCCTAATTTTTATGTTAATACTTGAGAATGTTCAGCTCTCGATCATATGATATGACACCCAGCACTAGTTCTAACATCAACTTCAAATACAGTTTAAAAAAAAAAGAAGAATTATTAGGCTACATAGGCTTCATTTCTAAACTATAAAACAAAATGTTATGAAGTAGATAGTAAGAGATCAAATTTTAGTTGGCTAAAATGTTCGCTGGACTGTTTTGAGGAAGGCACCATAATGTAAATTATCAACCAAAGTGATGATTTCAACCATATAGTTTTTTTTTCTAAACAAATGCAATCAAATATAGTACCTCTACTACCACAAGCCTCACCCGTCAGAGCTAACATTGGTGTGGCTTGTCATCCATTCTAGGTGTTCAATGAATTTTAATGCGTGCGATTGCCTGTTCAATCACCCAATTACCTTGGACGTGAGAGTACAGGATTATCAATCAAGGCATTATTTACAAAAATAGTTTTCACAGGTCACTTTTTTTTTATATGTTGCGACCACGCTATCAGTTATAGCACAGAGAAAGGACAAATAGTAGAGATTGTTTTCCTCATTAGGATTAAAAGAAAGGACAGATGGTTGATCCCATTAACTCAGCAGGGGACAGGGTGGTGTGCTTACATCATCAGGCCAGGTGATTGAGTGTCCCTTCTTCCTCTAGCCCGAATACATTCCACTTTGTTATTCATATTAAACAGAAGAATTTGTGAAACGTTGTGACTTTTGGACATGTCACTTAGATGACCTTAAATTATGTTTACACCAACATCTGGTGACGGATATCCAACTGGTGACATGATTTGATTGGTTGTTCACGTCCTAGCAAGAACCCATCAACTGTTTGCAGAAGTCATTGTGTTACAGATGATACGACATACCTGTTATGGGTAGCGGTACACTGATTGAGATATTTAGTGAAGGGTAAAACTCAGAGATGTTCGATACATTTTTGTTTCCAGACTGATTCCGGTATGAGTATTCACCCTTTGAGTTCTCACAAATCTCGAATTCCAATACCTCTAGTACTTTTGATAAATAAAATTTCATATAACTCAATGCAAATGAAATGTGAACAAAGACCTTTCTTTCCAACGCACTTGATGATTTGCTGATGTGTCCAAATTGCTGCAGTGTGAACCCCAACTGGGGTATTCCAATCCAATATCGATATTGGTTGGACATCAGCTAAAACTGTTTCTGATTATATCGGTCTAAATCCAAAATTGCCGATATTATGACTCCTATACAAAAATGTGACTATTCCAGACTCTGCAAAAAAAAATATTCTGAATGTACCGAAGTCAACTTGAATTGTCATTTTGCACTTCAAAGAGTAAAATTGTTTTTAAATGACTTTGTTACGGTTATTTCCCAGGGTCCTTTAATGCATTTTGTATTAAATCCAAATTCATATTCTCATGCTTGAGGTTGAATTTATGAAAGCAAATGTTTGGAAGGATTGTCCTTTCTTCTTTCTACATACATTCTTGCTGCTGGAGGCTGTAAATTTCCCCAGTGTGGGACGAATAAAGGATATCTTATCTTATTTTCTCATACATACTGTTGCTGACTATTGTTCTTTGAATAGTATCACTTGATCAAGTCTCTTCTAAAAATCCATCAATCTACCCATTTTTTAAATCCGCGTATCCTCACGAGGGTGCTGGAGCCTATTCCAGCTGTCTCCGGGCAGTAGGCGGGGTACAACCTGAATTTGCTGCAAGCCAATCGCAGGGCACACGTAGAAGAACAACCATTCGCACTCACACACACACCTCAGGACGATTTAGAGCATTGTTGTCAAACTGAGGTCCTCAAGGGCTATTTTCCCGCATTTTTCCATCTCACTCTTTTGCAACACACTTGATTCAAATGATCACCTCATCAGCAAGGTCTGCAGAAGCCTGTTATCGATCCTGTTCATTTGAATCAAGTGTGTTGCAACGAGGAGAGATGCAAAGCATGCAAGACTGCAGTTTGACACCTGTCATTTAGAGTGTTCCATTAATCTGCCGTGCATGTTTTTGGAATGGGTGAGGAAACTGGAGAACCCAGAGGAAACCCACGCAGGCATAGGGAGAACATGCAAACTCCACACAACATGGCCGGGGCCAGAATCGAACCATATACCTCTGCACTGTGAGGCGCGCATGCCACCCCTCTTCTAACATTTATATCCATCCATCCATTTTCCAATTCGCTTTATCCTCACAAGGGTCGCGAGATGTCTTCGGGCAGTAGGCGGGGGACACCCTGAACCTGTTACCAGCCAATCGCAGGGCACACAGAGATGAACAATCATCCGTGCTCACACTCACACCTCGGGACAAAAGTGTTCAATCAGCCTGCCATGCATGTTATGGGAAAGCGGGAGGAAACCAGAGTACCCGGAGAAAACCCACGCAGGCACTGGGAGAACATGCCGGAGCCGGGATCAAACCCACGACCTCTGCACTGTGAGGTTGACGCGCTTACCACTGGATCACCGGGATGTCGCATTTAGATCCAAAAAATAAAATAAAAGCATGTATCATTCCATCTGATATTAGATCGATACGTTTTCATTATCAGTTTAATATCACTCACTACTTTCAAGAGTAAACCTTCGTCCTGTTTACATTCCTGCAAACATCGCTGAACAATAGAAAAGGGTGATGTCACACGGTTTGAAGTGTGGTTAGTGATCTTGGAATGTTTAGGAATGAGAAAGGAAGCACAACATATTTTCATACAAGAGAATTATAAACTTTTTGACTAAAATGCAGCTACTCACATGGTCACGGTTGAAATCGCTTGCTGTCTGTCATGTTTCCAATGTCAAAAATGGGTCTTAAGCAATATCACATGGTAAACTAAATGTAAATAAGGTAAACTGTTGCATTTGATTGGCCACATCTTCTAAGCAGGAGTTAACTTGCAAGTGCATTTTGGTGAATGAGAAGCTTTGACAACATGACTTTCTTTTGATCAAGAAATAAAGCAGCAGGTCACCATCCTCAGATCAGCACAATAAGATTGGACACCTCAGTCATTGCCTCCCAAATAAAATAAATAGATAAACAAACCAAAATAGACATAGTTACAAGTTTCGCTCCATCAAAGGGAGATGACTTGTAGGCTGATCACAAAGCTGGACGTGAAGCAAAAACTGAACAAGTTTTCTCAGCCTCCAGCTAGCCTTGCTAACATAAGCTAGCTAAGTTTGCGTCCTATCAGCATCCCGCCAGGCTAGCGGTACCATTAGCCTCCGAAACTACGAGCCACTCGCTTTCTTTAGAAGGGTCAAAGTGGACCAAGATGTTCGGCCTGAGTCTTTACCTTCCTCCGACGTTTTGCTGGAGCCTTCTGAAACGAGCAATCCGAGAACGAAGAATACGAGCACGGTGGTCCAACTCCCTACACCTTCCAAAGCCCGCATCATTGCAGATGGGAATATCAACGGCAAAAGAAATAAAAAAAATTAAAAAGCAAAGCAGCTCCAGAATCTCTTTGGCTTTGACAAACTCAACAAACGCCCACTTCGGCGTTTTCTCCGATTAGTCGGTAAAGGCGGCGCCACTCCATGTTTAGCAGAATCAGCAGTACCAAATTAAAGCGTTTTTTTTGTCTCCCGTGGCGCATCCACACCCCCTCTGCTTAGCTCTCTTTTTCATCGACAAGTCAGGGTCAGAGAGAGAGGCAGCCCTGAGCCTCAGAGCCACATGCCCTCCCCAAAAAACAGCACCAACAGGCGGCTACATCCAACGGATGTCAGCCTCGCTGACGTTTAAAGAACTCCGTCGCCCCTTGCTGGCAGAACGCAGTGTTCTACACACTCGTCATTTTTATCCTGGGATCGTTCAAATCCTGTTAAAACTTTTTACTCTGAATTCTCAAACAAGGTAGAAGTAGAAGTTCTATCTCCCATCAGTGGTTTCATCTAAAGTGGATGTTGTGGAGGCCCATGAAAATCAGTGATTTCATCCCAAGTGTGTGCTATCTTAGTGTTGAACACACCAATCCTGGACACTTACAACTTTATTTAGTAATATTCATTCATTCATTCATTCATTCATTCATTCATCTTCCGTACCGCTTCATCCTCACGAGGGTCGCGGGGGGTGCTGGAGCCTATCCCAGCTGTCTTCGGGCAGTAGGCGGAGGACACCCTGAATCGGTTGCCAGCCAATCGCAGGGCATATTTAGTAATATTTTTACCAATATTATTTTTTAGAAAAGTTCTCAATTTAGAGTCGGTGTAGTGTAGGGTCTGGTACATGTGGAAAATTTGAACGCCATTTTGTTTTTGTGGCAATAGAAGCCCATCAAATTCATTGATATCATCCGAAGTGAATGTAAGACTGTATTAGGCGTTGTAAACGCTAATGTTGGACTCTTTCAATTTAATACATTACATTTTTTTGCCAATCGGATTTTTCTTGAAATGTCTATTTTGGCACATGAAAAAAAATCTTTCATTAAATAATAAAAATGACACTTCATTCGATACATGTCAAATATTGCAGTAATATCGATATCGCTATATTCAATACAATCACATACTGAATGTTTTTCCAATATCGAGCAGCCCGAGTGCGCGAGAACAGCCAATTCAAGACAAACAGGAGACAGAATGTTTTTATTGAGCACAGCCCCCGCCCCCCTCCCCGACATATCTTGAATGCAGTGCTCAAGAAAGCAGATGTCATTACTCAACTAGTAATGCCGAGGGAGATGAGAAAAGAGAACCGGTGTCACCAACCTTGCCCACGTACTTAAAAAATGTGAATTCTCTGAACTGTTTTTAATCAAGATAGAAAAGAATATACAGTATTTGTTATACGTCTTTTGAATACTTGAAGACCTTTTTAGTGGAAAACAGTAGTGCATGCGGTGGAGACACACAATCTCCAGTGGTCTTCGCATAAAATGAGTTTGATCCCCCTGATGTGGAACACGAGAAAAGCAGCGCCTTTACCCATGCAAAACATTGGAAAACGTTGCCATCTACAGTCGAGAACGGATAATTACGGTCTTTTAAGGCGGAGCGCAGAGCTGAAAAAAACGGGGACGCGAAGGTGTCGCCAATTTGAGCCTTGCGAGCCGCCCGCCGCTACCACCACCTCCACAACTCTACTCCCATAATCCCAATTCCAATTTAATATAAATACATTCTACACCCCAATCGTCTTTGTGTGTGTGGATAAATAAAGGATTGATACTTAAATGCAACGCACGACAACGATGAAACTTGAAATAACTTTCATGTGCGTAGTAAGACAGCTTTCTTTCCGGATGACAACTATTTTCCAGATGAAATTGGGTATTTCTGGCCAGAAATTTGCAAAACGTGTGCCAATCTTGTATATTTGAAGCCATATATTTTCTGAAATTTGGAATTAATTTCGAGACTGCACCGTGGGATTTCTTTCACTGGCATTACTGACACGCCTCAAAATTCAAAGCTATTTACACCGTTGCGGCTTCACTTTCAGTTTACTAACGTCCAAGGTATCGATGGTTCAGAGTCAATTGTGGTCGCTCCAACACCGCCATGCATACCCTCTCATCACTGTGTCTTTGCCTGGTGTTCTTCCATGCAGGTGAGTGCATTTTAAATATACTACAGAATATTGTTTGTGCGGAACTACAGCGGCCACAGTATTGCTCCAGCACTAGTGAGCCTTTTTAAACATGAACTCTCAGAATAAACAATGACATATCTAACTGGAAGTCCATGAGGAATACTCAAAATTGAATTCTCGCTCTTTATAAGATAAGATATCCTTTATTTATATAGGATATATGTATATGCATATGTATGTGTGTGTGTGTGTATATATATATATATATATATATATATATATATATATATATATATATATATATATATATATATATATATATATATATATATATATATATATATGTGTGTGCGTGTGTATTTTTATTTACCGGTATTTGCTTGCTTTTTTGGGTGGGGATGGGGGGTTATAGGCAGAGTACTGAACCGGTTAGCAGCCAACCGCAGGGGTAATACAGTATACACCTTTATTTATCTATTTATTTTTTAATGCACGCGTTTTTTTCTTTTTATGTTACAGATGCTCAATTTGGCTATGGCCAAATGCAATGCCAGGGGATGTCCAGTGATGATGCCATTTTAACAGAAAAAATCTACTTTAACAAGATGCTTTATCTCCAATACAACAGCAGCGGAGGAAAGGTTATTGGCCACACAAAGTCAGGAAGGGCAATTGCAGACATTCTCAACAGTGACGCTTTATTGAAAGAGCAAAAAAGACATCTACAACAATGCAAGTCATGGATCACGGCTGCATATAGCACTTTAACAAAGAAAGGTGATCTGTTTTAACCTTTAGATTATATGATAACAAGCACTGGATCATAGCAATCAATCATCAAAATAAGCATACCTGTCAACTCATACGGTTTAGCCATAGTTGATACGGATTTTGTGGTGAATCTTACACATATGGCCGTATCGCACAAATCATACGGATTCTGAAAACAGGTAGTTCCGTTTGCTTTTGCCCAGAATGGTACTAGTCTACTCGAATGCTTTCATTTCCAGTAAATCAGATTTACAATAAATATCATTGACAATTTCGTGGGTTTTTTCTGCAGTTATTTTGACATATAAAATGCTTTGGATTTTTTAATTTATAAGGATTTTTTGCTCTTTATAAGGATATTTTTTGGTAGTTTATACAAGTTGGCGCTCCGAAAAGTTGACAGGTATAAATGAGATCCACCAAGTTTGAGATGAGTCTGGCTTGAAAGAACCTCATCAAAAACATTTGGGGTGAACTCCAACCGTGATCGTGTGATAACAATGCCCTCTCTCAGGTTCAAGTGACTTTTAACTTCACAGTCACATCATGTGGTCTTCTGAGTGGAAGCTGCAAAGGGGAGACGAACATAGTTTCACTTCCTCTCACCTCCTCCACGATACGTCTCAGTTCCATAGTTCACCATTATTTCGTTGTCACTTGTGATGGTTTTCACAATTTTGCAGTTGAGCCGAAGGTTCGAATGCGATTAACCGAGGCGCAGGCGGACAGCGAGCATCCAGCGACCCTCGTCTGCAGCGTGTACAATTTCTATCCAAAGGACATCTTGGTGACATGGCTCAAGAACGGCGAGAAGGTTACGTCTAAAGTGACGTCCACCGAATCCCTACCCAATGGCAATTGGCTCTATCAGAGGCACTCATATTTGGAGTACACGCCGACGCACTGGGACAAAATCAGCTGCGTGGTGGAGCACTCCAGCCTCGAGAAGCCGAGGATTTATGACTGGGGTATGTAAATAGATTTGTCATATCAGGTTTGATTACGAAAATTAACACAAGCTGAATGCCATTGAACTGGTCAATTCTGAAAAATAAAAATAAAAATAGAGTTGGCTGTCATGTAAAGGTTAATTTAACCTATTACACATATGTCTCAGCCAATCAGATGGCTGGTTAGAGAGGTGTTCCAGGTGAGTTGAATATTGACAGAGTAAAGTTTAAAAGCAAGTCTCTCTCTTTCTCTCTCTCTCTTTTTTCCCCGCTATTTCAATATACAATAATGTAACGTTACGCTGGTATTTTCAGAGGCCATGCCAGAGTCTGTGAGGAATAAGTTCATATTAGGAACAATGGGTCTAATTGTGGGTGTGGTTTCTTCATCTGCTGGCCTGATTTACTACAGAAGTAACATGCCTGGTAAGTGATTGATGTAAATTAAGATGAAAAATGCTCATTTTAAAATGCTAAAAAAATGCTAAAATACTTTAGACTGACTTGGCCAAGGGACGAGAATTTTTATTTCTTGTTGCTACCAGGCACTAACATTTTCATTATTTTCTTTTGGATTTCCTAAAAACCAATGTGAAATTGCAACCTTGTACACTGTGTAAAAAAATATTGTATATGAGACCACTTGCATCAATTAATTATGGCAATTCAACAGAACAGTCATGTTTTCCCATTTTCAACAAAAATCTATTCAATGATATTATACACCAGCTGAAGCTGTGTGATATGTTCTATTTCTTTCTTTCCAGGGCAAGTGAGAGCGTCGACAAGTGGTGACAGAAGAGACGTCCAGTCAGGGGAGAGAGAGGAGGCTGAGACTCAAATCTATAACCAAGAGTAAATAAAATAATAGTGCTAAATATTTTTTTTCAATTTTAGTTCTTTGTTCTGTGCCTTGTAATTTTCTTTTCAAATCCAATAAAATCCATGAGTTTATTCACTCTGTCAAAACGGCTGGAATTGTTGTTTTTGATGTTTAATAATGCTTATTAATAATAATCATCATCATCAAACATTTTATTTGTGTAGCGCTTTAAACAATATTCAAAGACGCTTTACTGTCATGTTTGTCTGTTTGCTATGTTGTCATCCCTAGCTGGAGTGAAGGGCGTTTCCCTCCAGCAGGCCCACCTGTTCCGCATTTACCAATCAAGCCTGCCATGAATTTAAGCCCCGCCAAACTGCCCAGTCAGTTGTCGGATGATTGATCTTGGTCGCTGTTGTCCTTCAAGTGTTGTATTCTAGACCTCTTTACAGCTTACATAGTCACTGTTATTTTGTCATACAACTTTGTATTTTCATTATTCCTTTTTATCGATCTTGATCTTTGGTTTCGCATGATTGGACTTGTGATATTTCCGTTGTGTAGTCTCGGTGTTCACTTCTACCTTAACCTTTGCAAGCACTTTTTGTTTTATGCATATTTCTTTCTTGGCTCCTTGTGACCAGCAATTACAGTTTGTACTTTGTTGGTGCGCATTTCTGTTATAGTTTTGTTATCGTACTTTGTCTGAACCTGAATTTCTGGAATCCAAAACATTATTTGGTTTGATTTTGAACCTGACATTTGCAAAGTCAAATTATCTTTGATGCCAAACTTGATTGTTTTTTTTTCAATTACACAAGATAAAGAAATGTGTACTATTTCTGGAGGGGGAATTCTTCTGAAAGTTCTTATATACTGTATATATATATATATATATATACACAGTATATATTGGGGCTGTGTTATTTTTTGCGAAACATGTTTCAATCCCCTGCTACCAACAACATTTTACTTAGAAAAACATTAACACATTTGTTTATCAGAGATACCCCTTTAAACCTTCAGAAGATTAAACTGATACAACTGGTTTGGTGGAATTTTTTTCACTTGCATGGTACGTTCCATTTACCGAAAATGAAATTCAGATTAGAAGCACTGTACCCGAGAAACCGCCTGAATTGCCACGCCTCCAAGTGTCACCTTTCAGCTATTGTGGCAGTAGTTTTGCTTTTCTCTCAGTTCACTTTTTGACATCCTGCATAGAAACTTCATCATTTATCTTTGCCTGTTTTTTTCCGTGCGGGTGAGTGTATTTTAAACACACTACAGAATGTCGTGTATTTAGAATTCACGCTCCAAAATATAATTGCTACAAAACTGGTGACCACAGACTTGACCCGTGGGGATTTGTTTTTAACACAAACTCTGAGACAGTATTAAACAAGAACAAATCAAACTTGAATTCCAGGGGCAATACGCAAGATTTTACATGTTTGTTTGTTTGTTTATTGAACATAAAACATATACAGTAATAATTTGACAGAAAATAAGGTAGATAAAAAGTAAAAAGAAAATCAGTCTTCATTCAACACAGTTATTATGTTCAAGGGAGTAGGATGAAGTAAAAAAACTTATCTAGTCCTACCCCGTTATGTGTTTATATCTACTAAATCATTTTTATATCAATCAGAAAAGAAAAAGTAAGAAGTCTCCATTAAGGCTCATACTTTACCCTTAACCGTGATATTTTCACAACTTTTGGTTTGTATCGGGATTATATACATCCTCACCCTGGCACTCTTGTGTCAATTTTCTCTTGTATTCATAATGGATATTTCAATACCTTTCTCTATTTATCAACTTAGTTCTTATTTATCATTATATTTAATGTTTAGAATTTATAATTTTAACTCTGATTGATGTAGGTTGTTTGTACTATTTTTTTGAATTTGTTTTTGAAATCAGCAAGCGATTTACTCATTTTTAGGTCAGTTTCGAGATTATTCCACATATTAACACCTTTGCTAGATACACTTCTTTGCTTGATGTTTGTTCTTGTTTTGAGTTTTTTGAATAAGTTGGTACCTCATAATTCATAGTTGCTTTCTCGAATTTCAAAAAACTTCTGAATGTTTTGGCAGAGCAGGTTATTGTGTGCTTTGTACATTAATTGGGCGATTTTAAAGTCAACCAGGTCATAAAATTTCATCGTATTTAATTTGATAAATAGTGGATTTGTGGGTTCCGTATATTTTGATCTATTAATAATTCGAATTGCTTTTTTTTGTAGTTTGAGAATAGGGAGTGTGTTTGTTTTGCAGACATTTCCCCATATTTCCACACAGTAGGTCATGTATGGTAATAATAATGAAGTGTATAATGTGTACAAAGATCTCTTATTTAGCACTTCCTTGGTTTTGTAGAGGATCCCTACGGTCTTGGCTATTTTTCTTTTTACGTTATCTATATGTGGTTTCCAACATAGTTTTGAGTCTATTACTAATCCGAGAAACTTGGTTTCATACGCTCTTTCTATTTCAATTGAGTTTACCATAATTTTAGCTTGGTGTTTGATTGGTCTTGTGCCAAAAACAATTGACTTCGATTTTTTCAGGTTAAGTGACAATTTATTTCTGTCGAACCAGTTTTTTAATTTGTTTAATTCGTTTTCTACGGTTGTCAGGAGCTGTTTCAGATTTATTCCAGAACAGTAGAAAGTTGTATCATCAGCAAATAGGACACATTTAAATACTTTTGAGACCTTGCAGATATCATTTATATATAAGATGAATAGTTTTGGACCAAGCACTGACCCCTGAGGAACTCCGTGAGTGATTTTCAGTTGATTCGTTTTTTATTGTTGAGTTGCACGTACTGATATCTGTTTTCTAAATAACTTTTTATCCATTTATAAGCTACACCTCTAATGCCATATCTTTCTAGTTTTTTCAATAATATATTGTGATCTATTGTGTCAAAAGCTTTTTTTAGATCTAGGAAAACCCCAACAGTAAATTCTTTGTTGTCTATATTAGTGGCTATTGCTTCCACAAACTCCATAACTGCCATTGAGGTGGTCCGTTTTTCCCTGAAGCCATATTGATTCTCACTTAACAGCGCATGCTTTTGTATAAAACTATCAAGTCTGCGAGAAAATAGTTTTTCTAATATATTTGAAAATTGTGGTAGTAGTGATATTGGTCTATAATTTGTAAACAGATGTTTTTCTCCACTTTTATAGTTTGGAATAACTTTAGCAATTTTCATTTTTGATGGAAAGATACCAGCTTTGAATGACAGGTTGCATATGTGCGTGAAAGGTCGCACTATATCAATATTAAAGCAATCAGTTGACTTTTTATTTTTAAAAGTTTTTATAATATTTGATACTTCTTCTTGTTTTACTGCAGTAAGGAACATCGTGGAGGAGTTTTTTTCTACGTATCTATCTATTTCAAACAGGTTTTTGTTTTGCTAGGTTACTGCCGATGTTGACAAAATACTCATTAAATTCAGTTGCTATTTCTGCAGTTTTTTCCAAAATAGTATTTTTGCCTTTGATAAAATACTCTGGATAATCCATTTTTTTAGGACTATTTCTGATTACTTGGTTAAGTATTTTCCATATTTCTTGTGTGTTACCTTTATTCTGCTCTAATTGTGCATGATAATGATCTCTTTTACTAGTTCTTATAATATTTACTAGTTTATTTTTATAGGTCTTATATATTTTTTCTGCTTCTTCAGTTCAGAATTTTAAAAACAATTTATATAAATTGTTTTTCTTTTTACATGCGTTTTCTATGCCTTTCGTTATCCATGGCTTACTTGGGTCTTTATACTTTTTGGAGACTTTAGTTAATGGAAAATGTTTATCATATAAGGAGATTATGGTAGACTGAAATACTTCAAACGCTGTATTTGGGTCTTCGTTTGAGTAGACCTCGGTCCAGTTTTGTTTTTCTAGGTCTTGCTTAAAGGCATCGATGGAACGTTGGGTTCTTAGACTTATTTCTGTTATACGAGTTGTTGATTTAGCTTTTCTATCGAAATAATTATGAAAAACTGCAAAAACAGGCAGGTGGTCACTTATGTCATTAATGAGAAGTCCACTTTCCATTTTATGATCAATCTTATTTATAAATATGTTATTTATTAATGTGGCCGTGTCAACTGTTATTCTGCTAGGTTTCAGGATTACTGGGAAAAAGCTGTTGCTGTACATAGTATTTATGAAGTCAGTTGGTTTTTTTTTGTGTCTATTTGGGTTTAATAAGTCAATGTTAAAGTCACCACATATTATTTGTGTTTTCTTATCGTTGTAGTAACTGAGCATATCTGTTAGTTTTTTATTGAATGTGTCAATACATGTTCCTGGTGTCCTATAGATGCAACTTATGATGATATTTGATGCCTTTTTATTGTGTATTTCAATGGTTAGACATTCCATTAGGTTTTCTATTGTGTTTGTCAATCTCTCTATTACTGCATTTAAGTGCTTTGTCTACATATATTGCAACCCCCCCTCCTTTTTTGTTTTCTCTATTAGTTACAAACATTTCATAACCTTCTATTTCCATTTCAGTTGTTTTATCTTCATCAAGCCAAGTTTCTGATATGGCAATTATTTTAAATTTATTGAATTTAGTCAGGTATTCTTTAACTTTTGTGAAGTTTTTATTGAGACTTCTACTGTTTAAGTGTATTACCGAAAGTGCATTTTCCAATTTTAAATTAGTGTTGAATTGTTCATCAAGGTAAAAGTCAGAGTTTGTTACCCTTTGTTTGTTGTTGAAGAAGTTATTGTCTGGGTCCAAATTGTTCTCGGGATCGAATGGCTTATAGTCAATATCTTCAAAGGGTTGGTAGTTCATGTTTTTGGGATGTGAATTTCCCGCTCCCACACGGTCGTCGATGGCTCCCTCACGGCCGTCGTTGGTTCCCTCGCTGTCGTCGCTCGCTCTCTCGCCGTCATCACTGGGTCCCTCGTGGTCACTGGCTCCCTTGCGGTCGTCGCCGACTCCCTCACGCTCGCCGGCTGGCTGCCTCCCGGCTCTCTCACGCGCGCTGGCTGGTTGTCTCCCGGCTGCCTCAGGCTCGCCGTCTCCCGGCTCCCTCGCGGTCAGTGGCTCCCATGCAGTCGTCGCTAGTTTCCTCTCGGTCGTCTCTGGCTCCCTTGCGGTCGTCGTTGACTCCCTCACGGTGGTCGCAGGCTGGTTGTCTCCAGGCTTCCTCACGGTCGCTGGCTTCCCTGCAGTCGTCGCTGGCTTCCTCGCGGTCATCACTGGCTCTCTCACGGTCGGTCGTCGCTGGCTGCCTCGCGGTCGGTCGGTCTTGAAAAAGTTATTGTCCGGGTCCAAGTTGTTCTCAGGGTTAAACGTCTTGTGGTCAGTAGGGTTGGAAGTCATCAAAGGGTTGGAAGGGTCATCAAAGGATTCGAAGTCCATGTTTTTTGGACTTAGCGCTCTATTATGATTGAGAGAATCGTATAAAACGCTGTCTGCAAAGAACAACCTGAGGCGGTCCCTCGAAGTTGCGTTCACTTGTGATTAGCAAACACGGTGTCATCCAACGAATTGGGCTTTTTTCCGATTTAAGCATCTGGTAGCATATGCCCTTGATACATCTCTTGGTAGCAGAACGGGAAAAATAAATAAAGAATGTGAATATAAGAACATTTTGGAAGAAAGTAAGTTTTCATCACTGCTGGTGGGAACAATTACTTAATAATTACTGCGGCCCCATCCCAAGGAACAGTAGAAATTCCCATGCTATTAATAATAGCGTGTCAATTAGCCTGCAATGCACGTAAAGCTCCTGGCTTTTGACATAGAGATGAAGCGACTTTTAGGGTGAATTTTATGCTTGAATTTTCACATCAGTGGATGACGATAATAATATTATCCATCCATCCATCCATCCATTTTCGGAACTGCTTTATCCTCACAAGGGTCGCGGGGCATGCTGGAGCCTATCCCAGCTGTTTTCGGGCAGTAGGCGGGGACACTCTGAACCGGTTGCCAGCCAATTGCAGGGCACACAGAGACGAACAACCATTCACGCTCACACTCACACTGAGGGATATTTTCGAGTGTCCAATCAGCCTGCCATGCTGCTGCTGGAGAGGAGAGGGTTTTTTTTTAATGGTTAATTTTATAAACATAATTCCTGTGTTTGTGTACCTCTTCAAAAAAACAGACACTTGAACTCTTTTAACTTTTACAAAGTCCAGTATTGTATTGTTTGTAAAGCTGTCTATCTGTGCAGCTCCTGGCAGCCAATATATGATTTGCAAGCTTAATCATGAGATGTCGTTGTGCTCGCAACGTTTCCTTGTCTTTCAGATGTTTCAGTCGTGAATCATCATTAAGTTGAAGGTTACTTTCAGTTAAAATATGAACCTCTCTACTTTCTTTATCCTGATACTGGAATGTCTAAGGACTTGTTCACAATGTAAGAATTAAATTAATACGTTTTTATGTGATACCTTAATATGAATGGTAGAATGTTCTTGAGAGAGAAGATTTGATGCAGCATTTCTTATGTTTCAGTTCTGGTCGATACCAAGATAACCGTGTCCTGCTCTGCCGACACAAATTTGGAAGGGTGGACAGACAACGGCAATGAGATAGCCTATTTGGATTATGTCCGGAAGGAGATTGTTTACACTGTTCCTACATTTATTATGTTAGATCCACAAATTGTGTTAAAGAATGTTACTAACTACAATCATTCAAAAAGAGATTTCGAAACATGCCGGAGCATGTTGTTGTATTTCAAAGAAGACATCAAATATCCAGGAGACGTTGAAGGTAAACAGTTTTCTTTTCTTTTTAACTTTTACATTCATACAGTTACCTCTGAAATTTTGTGGCCAGCGGCAGGGATTTTGCCATTATTAAGCATCACAGTTATTTTGAAATGAACCAATGCAGTTGCAGAGAAGCCTTTTAGACTTTTTACAAAGTATTTTTGCCGTCATTGACTGTGTTAAGTCCAAATTGTGATCTTGCTTCGCCACTCACTTGGACGTGGCTCTCCCTGCTTTCCCTTTTGTCTTCAGTATATGAAAGTGACAGAGAAATCCATGAACAAAATTGTATCATGTTTAAAGTTTCGGTTAATTTGGGCATGTCTGGACATACTCAGAGCAGAAGTGTCGGCCGTTTGGGCGGAGGGCCTTCTTTTGAGTAATCACGTCAAAGCAAGGGGGGCAAACAGATGGAAAAAGGCTTGACTCAATCACAAAGTGGGAATAAACAATTTGGGAACAAAGAGTTGTTGAATACCAAAAGACGGCTTGGGAACAGCTATCGCCCCCTGGTGGCCCTTTGTCATCAGCAAAATCTGTGACTTGTGTATTCGGATAGATCAGATCACTAGCAAGGGGGCGCGGTATGCAAATCTCGGGGGCAGTGTTTTTCTTGTATTTTGCAATAAAAGTTCGAACCTGCGGAGAGGGAGCAGAGTGTGTGATCATCGGGGCAACTACCGTCGTTCGCTGTCAGAGATCCTTCCCACCGATGTTGAAGACAATTTTCCCTGTGTGCCGAGTCATTTCTTTAACTTTGGCCGGGTAAAAAACCCGGACAGAAAGTCATGCTCTGTCTGCTTTGAAATCAAATGGGCTCATGGGACAAAGGCGCGCTCACTTTCATTTGCACCAGTGGACAATTTAGCAATCTTCAATTAAAAAAACGTGCTGGAAGCCAGCACACCCAGAGAAAACCCATGCAAGCGCAAGGACAGCATGCAAACTCTACACAGAGGCCACAGCAGAGATTGGAACCCTGAACCTCTGAAATGTGAGGCAAACTTGCTATCCTCCAGTTTACGATGATGCCCATCTGTAATATTGAATTTAATTGAATATTGAACACAGCTTTATTGTCAAATGTGCTGTTTGTTACACATACAGTTGAAATTTCTTCCCTCTCAACATAAAACAAGAGGAGCCGCTGCGGGTGTCCGCGACGCCATCAAAAGAAAAGTTGACAAAAAATACAAGACAACACATGAGACACAGACAATGGTGCAATCTTAATTAACCACTTTGCTGCATACACTTGAGGCAGTTATAGATGAAAGACGAGCGAATCAAAGTGTCCTTTTCACTTGTGGATCAAAGACGTCATGCTGCAATGTCAACAAGTCAAGTCAAGTCAACAGTATTTATAGAGCACTCTCAAACAGCCATCGCTGCATACAAAGTGCTGTACATGGAGCAATTTAATATGCACAATAAACAGTAATACAAATCGGTAATAAAGGCGGTAGAAAGCACCAAACAGTAAAACCAAGAACAAATCTAAGTCATGCTGAGTCGAATGCCAAAGAATACAAGTGAGTTTTGAGGAGGGCTTTGAAGATGGGCAGCGAGGAGGCTTGCCAAATGTTCAGTGGGAGGTCATTCCAGAGAGACGGACCAGCAACAGACAAGGCTCGATCCCCTCCGAGCCTCAGTTTAGTTCTTGGTACTTCTAATAATGTCTGGTCCACAGACCTGAAGCGCCGGACAGGTGTGTAGGGGCGGATGAGCTCAGAGAGGTAAGGTGGTGCGAGATTATTCTGAGATTTGAAAACAAAGAGGAGGATCTTGAAAATAACTCTAAAATGAATGAGGAGC
This sequence comes from Hippocampus zosterae, assembly GCF_025434085.1. Lineage (NCBI taxonomy): Eukaryota > Metazoa > Chordata > Actinopteri > Syngnathiformes > Syngnathidae > Hippocampus > Hippocampus zosterae. The sequence goes on from NC_067455.1 coordinate 9,908,670, forward strand.
CAGTGAAGGGATGCCAGAGTAGGAGTTATGTGCTCCCTCTTACGAGTACCAGTCAAGAGGCGAGCAGCGGCATTCTGGACCAGCTGAAGGCGCTTAATGGAGGACTGGCTGACTCCAAAGTAAAGGGCATTGCAGTAATCGAGCCGGGATGTGACAAACGCATGAATTACTGTCTCAAAGTGTTCATGTGAGAGGAGAGGTTTTATTTTGGCCATCTGTCTAAGGTGAAAGAAGCTGGATTTAACAACGGCACCAATTTGGCGATCGAGTTTGAAATCACTGTCCAGTCTAAGGCACAAGTTTGATACCGTTGACTTAAGATAAGGAGACAGGGGGCCCAAGTCTACAGGATGGAATGTACAAGGGCCACCGGGACCAAACAATATCACCTCTGTCTTCTTTTCGTTGAATTTCAAGAAATTTTGGGACCATCCAGGTTTTGATTTCTTCCAGACATGATAGGAGTGGCCTTAATGAGAAGGCGTCTTTCTTGCTCAGTGGGACATAGATCTGGCAGTCATCTGCATAGCAGTGAAAGGGAATACCATGTTTCCTTAAGATGGAACCCAATGGGAGCAGATACAGCGAGAACAGCAGAGGCCCCAGAATTGAGCCCTGTGGAACACCACATGACAGGGGAACATTGCGTGAATCAGAGCAGCCAAGGGTGACACAAAAGGTTCTGTCAGCTAGATAGGACCTAAACCACTCAAGAGCACTGCCGCCAATGCCCACCAAGTGCTGCAAACGAGTCAGCGGAATACTGTGATCCACTGTATCAAATGCTGCAGTTAAGTCCAATAAAACTAGACACACGTGGTCTCTAGAGTCATTTGCCAGGAGGATGTCATTAGAAACGCGTAACAGGGCTGACTCTGTGCTATGCATCATCTTGAAACCTGACTGGAAGACCTCCAAGATGTTATGTTCATCCAAGAAAAGTTTCAACTGCATGTGCACCACTTTTTCCAGAATTTTGGAAATGAAAGGCAGTTTGGAAATGGACCTGAAACTTGACAAAACATCTGGATCCATCTATCCATTTTCCGAACCGCTTCATCCTCACTAGGGTCGCGGGGGGTGCTGGAGCCTATCCCAGCCGTCTTCGGGCAGTAGGCGGGGGACACCCTGAATCAGTTGCCAGCCAATTGCAGGGCACACAGAGACAAACAACCATCCTCGCCCACACTCACACCGAGGGACAATTTAGAGCGCCCAATCAGCCTGCCATGCATGTTTTTGGAATGTGGGAGGAAACCGGAGCACCCGGAGAAAACCCACGCAGGCCCAGGGAGAACATGCAAACTCCACACAGGGAGGCCGGAGCTGGAATCGAACCACCACTGGACTACCGGGCCGCCCTTACATCTGGATCAAGACCAGGTTTCTTGATCAAGGGTTGGACCACAGCATGTTTAAACTGTTGGGGAACTACACCAGAAGAGAGGCTGCTGTTGATGATATCCATGACCGATGCGCCAACACTCGGGAGGACCTCCTGAAAGAAGTGTGGGGGAAGAGAGTCGCAAGGGGGAGCCAGATGGCTTCGTCTGGCGAACTACATCCTCCAAAAGCGCCAAGGACACAGTTTCAAAAGAATTTAGTACAGCTGAACATGGAACATGGACAGGCGGGGTACACTTTGAACTGGTTGCCAGCCAATCGCAGTGCACACAGAGAGAAACAACCACTCACATTCACAATCACACCTAGAGACAATTTAGAGCGTCCAGTTAACCTACCAAGCATTTATTGATAATGTGAGAGGAAAAGATTATAATGACATTATAATGTTTGCTTTTAAATGTCTGTAAATATTGTTTGTGAAGGATTTCAAATGTCAATATACTATGTTCTGTTAGAACAGTCAAGCCTCGGTTTTCGAACATCTCTGTTCTAGACCAAAATTTCGAGTTTTTTTATGCCTCGGATTACTACCGAAAATCGGTTCTCGAACAAACTGAGCTCACCGGAATGACGCACTTGACTCCTCTTGCCTTCGTTCCTCGTGTCGCTTTCCGTTGTGAGAAGACATGTTCAATATATATGTATATTTTTTAAAGAGTGTGGTTTTGTTTTTCGAACAATTTGGTTTTCGAAGAGCCTTCTGGAACGGATTATGGACAAAAACAGAAGTTTGACTGAAATTTTAATGACCTCCATTTTCTCTCTTATCTTTGCGAATGTATTCAAATGTTCTGTTAGAAAGGCTTTTCGGTGTCGTGTGAGGCATGTTGAGTTGCCTTGCGTGTGAAATGCACTGCATCATAAATAAACTTGCCTTGCCGATGTCATTGTAACTTCATGTCAGGCTGGTCTTTTGAAAACAGGTGTTGCTGTTACACAATGAAAAGCAGAACTACTTTGTAAACAGCGTCATACCACGGTCCAAATACTGAACTGATCTGTAATTGTTGTAATGTGTCCAATATAATGAATTCTTATCCATTCTGCCCCCTCCAGATCCCCCACAGACCGTCATCTACTTTGCAGACGAGGTTCTGCAAGGTGAAGAAAACACCTTGATTTGCCTCGTGGATCAGTTCTTCCCACCGAACATCCGAGTGCACTGGACCAAAAATGGCATAGAGGTGTCAGAGGGGGTGTCACTCAGTCGGTATTACCCCAACGAGGATGCCACATTCCGCCAATTGTCAACACTGACATTCACACCAAAAGAAGGAGACATTTATGGTTGTACTGTGGAGCACTCAGCCTTGGACAGGCCAAAAACTATTTTTTGGGGTAAATATTTTCATTCATTCTATACTTAAATGACGAAAACAGCACACACTCATGCAGTAAAAAACTTGTCTTTCAATGTCACAGAGGTGGAGTTCAGTCATCCCGGCGTTGGAGCAGATGTTTTCTGTGGTGCGGGCTTAACTGTGGCACTCTTTGGAGTGGCATCTGGAGTTTTTTGGGGAATCAGAGGATCCTATGCGACGCCTGTTTTGTGATTCTAGCTTCCACATTGCTGAACAAAACACGCAACTTGTGAAAACAGAGATTCCCCATCAGTGGTACACTCTAAAAACAGTTGGATTGTTTCATTAACTAATTTTTTGGATTGTTTGTGTTGGGGTAAAAATTCTGGGTTATTTCTTGTGAAATGTTTCATTGAAATTAAATATTTATTGAGTTATATGCTTGTAATGTTTTCGTTGGGTCAAAAATGAACCAATCAAGTGTAATCAGCGGGCATGACAGCCATCAACCTCCTGTTCGTATTTCTACATGCTCATCACCAATTCCAAGTCGACAGTTCTGGCATTTGCATTTCTTAATTTATCACTGTTTTGGTAAGTACTTTTGAAAACCATCACATTGTCTTGAAACTGCGTGTGTGTTGGATGGGGCGAGTCCGGGAATCATAGCAAACAAGCCCAAACACCTCGCAATATTAAATCCTTGTGGGCCTTTGAGTAGATTAGCAAGGAGGAACAGACTGTTTTTTTTTTTTCAAAGTACTCCAATTTCCTCCCACATTCCAAAAACATGCATGACATATTTGGCACACTCTAAATCAGGGGTGGGAAAACCTTTTGGATCGGGGGGCCACATTGATTTCTAAATTTGACAGGTCAGCACAAGATACGGTACATATAAAAAATAGTATATGTCGACAGTCCATACCAAACATCAACAGAACAAAAGCCTTAAAGTATTACCATACTTTTTTTGAATGAGAACAGTGAAACAGCTATGGTATATGTTCTGTATGAACGTCCAAGTATGTTAACAACATACGTGTGACAACACAAGCAACAAAGTGCAACAATATATTGCCCAAAAACTGCAGCATACAGTACAGGTACAGTATATGACAAAATACAACCAAGTTAGGACTATTTGCTACAAAATGAGACAAGTAAAAGACCTGGTGGCTTTCTTTCCACTCACTCACTGTCTCGAACTTGACCTCCCCTCGATCACCACACAAGACAGCGTTTCTCAGCTGATGTCGTGCAACAAATTTTTGAAGCCAGCCACAAGACGCTTCAAAGTCTTTGATGCCCATAGTGCGATGGAACTCGCTTCCTCTCTTATTCGCGGCACAGTTTGCGGAAAGTTTTTAGCACGATAACAGTCAAACCATTCCAGGAAACGTTTGTTTACTCGACTGTCCGTCAAGCCGCAAGCAATTCACTCTGAGCATGGAAATACTGTCGTCGGAATCGGAATTTAGCAAGAATCGCTTCCTTGTTTTTCAAAGTCTCATAAATTTGAGACATTCAGACTCCAATCGTCTCTTGAATGTTTCGTACTTTGTACCCCGCTTCGTTCAATCAGATACACTTCACTTTCTCTTCCGTGGCCATTACTGTTCCTCTTCTTTTGGATGCCATGATCTACAAGAAGGAAAAATTTTCGCGATTCCAGTAAAAATCACTGCAATAAAGAGTCACTTGGATGTGGCTGTTTTGGATCCAATGATAGAAAATAGCGTTGTGGACACACTTCTTCTGTCGTATCGAGCGGGAATTGTTTGAGTTGACGCGACTGCGGGCTTTCGTATCGTCTCCCCCTCCTTACCTGTGCTCTGCAACTTCAAGTAACTGCGTCACCTGGCATTGAAATGCCTGCCATTACACACCCAAATTAAATAAATGCAATCATTTACATCAAACCTTAATTATGTACCAACTTTTGGCGGGCCGGATTAAAAAGACCAACGGGCCGGGCCCGGCCCGCCGACCGTAGTTTGCCCACCTCTGCTCTAAATTGTCCCGAGGTGTGAGCGCGAGCGCGAATGTGTTACTCGTCTTTGTGTGCCCTGCGAATGATTGGATGGATTACATGTTTCCAGTTTCTTGCAGCTAGTCGAGAGTTGTAAAGGAACCGTTTTGGTGGGATTTTTTTTTCACTTGTGTAACACTAACACTTCAGCATTTGCAATAAAGGTGAACTGGATTATAAAAACAGGAGAAGTGTCAGTATGAATCAATTACTGAATTGCCACGCCTTAAACTCTGAGCTTTTCAGTCGCTTCACTTGGGTTTTTTATTCCAGTTGTTGCTATGTATACGATCTCAGCTATTTGTCTTTGCCTGGTGTTTTGCCATGCAGGTGAGTACATTTTCAATCCAATGTAGAAATGTGTGCGCTTCGAACTAGAGGGGCCACAGCATTGCTTCAACACTGGTCACGAAGAGACTTGACTCATGGAGATTTTGTTGTTTTTTTTAAACACAAACTCTAATCATGATCAAACTTGAAATAAAAGGCGAATAATCTTATATATATTGTCATTGATTCCACAAACATTGTGATACACTATTAATTTCAAGTATTTAATATTACATGAAACTGATGAAATGGTTTTATAAATATGTGGAACCATCACAATGAGTGTCCATGAGTCAATATTTATTTTGAGTAATTGAAGATTTTTTTAATAGGAAGTCAGAGATTTAAATGATTGTCAACGTCATTCCATTGGTGATTTTTTTTAATGGCACTGATTTGGGCTTGTGTTACAGGTACTCAATGTATGCATGCTCTGCTGAAATGCCAGGGGAGCTCCAGTGATGGTCATGATGCGTCTATTGTGGAGAAAACCTACTATAACAAGATGCTTTACCTAGAATACAACAGCACCTGGGGAAATGTTACTGGCTCCACAAAGATGGCAAGGAAAGTTGCAGATATTCTGAACATGTACTATTATTTGAAAGGCCTTAGAGAAACTCTAGAACACTGCAAGACATGGATCACTCGTGCATACAGCATCTTAGCCCAGAAAGGTAATCTTGTTGTAATTTTTAGATTAGAAGCAATGGGACATACCCCTTAACCAATCAATCAATCAGGGGTTGGGCTACGAGGAGGTGATTTAGATCTCCTTGAATTGTGTAGTTGGCAGTTTATATACTGGCAACTTTGAGGGAGAAATCCAGGTTTGGCCCCTTTTATCTTCAAACCGGAAAAAGTTCATAAAGGCTGAGATGAGTTTGGCATGAAAGAACCCCATCAAAAACATTTGGGGTGAACTCCAACCGTGATCGTGTGCTAACAATGCCCTCTCTCAGGTTCAAGTGAGTTTTGACTTCACAGTCACATCATGTGGTCTTCTGAGTGGAAGCTGCAATGGGGAGACGAACATAGTTTCACTTCCTCTCACCTCCTCCACGATACGTCTCAGTTCCATTGTTCACCATTATTTCGTTGTCACTTGTGATGGTTTTCACAATTTTGCAGTTGAGCCGAAGGTTCGACTGCGATTAACCGAGGCGCAGGCGGACAGCAAGCATCCAACGACCCTCATCTGCAGCGTCTACAATTTCTATCCAAAGGACATTTTGGTGACGTGGCTCAAGAACGGCGAGAAGGTTACGTCTAAAGTGACGTCCACCGACTCCCTACCCAATGGCAATTGGCTCTATCAGAGGCACTCGTACTTGGAGTACACGCCGACGCACTGGGACAAAATCAGCTGCGTGGTGGAGCACCCCAGCCTCGAGAAGCCGAGGATTTATGACTGGGGTATGTAGATAGGTGATATATCAGGTCAGGTCTGAGTACTAATTATATTAACATGAGCCAAATGACACTAAAATGGACAATTATGAGAAAAGAAAATACATTTGGCGACTTCACCAAACACCCAGTGAATGCAATGGATAATCTGCAGCTCTGTATCGTATTTTTAGGCTTCACTTACAAGTGGTCCCCACACGGTCTGTACATGCATTTTGATGTGTTCAGCTCCCCCAAAGGTTATTCAGGGGATGTGTTGTGTATTGCAAGAAACTGATTCCATTGGTGGCCCTGAGACACGAAATTGGAATTACATGGGCAGCACTCCCATTGGACACGTTGGCCAATGATACTAAATCAGTAGGTGACTTTTACATACATTTCTGGAAGATAATGGTGATTACTTTGAGCACTTCTTGTAATTATGGAGGCCAAAGGAACTGTATCTTGTGCATCTTGCGCTTTTCTCACCCTCTCAGGTCCATATACCGCACTTGACTTCCATAGATTCAACGTCAATGGTTCAGCTTCAACAGATAACGTATGTTAACTGTGTCAATAGTATGTTTTGTCGTTATTTTCAGAGCCTACGCCGGAGTCTGTGAAGAATAAGATCATACTGGGAACAATGGGGCTGATCGTGGGTCTGGTTTCTTTCGCTGCTGGCCTGATTTGCTACAGAAGGAATGTGCCTGGTAAGTGATTCACGGAATTTAAGATGAAAGATGGTACTCTGGACGAGGATTAGCAGCCAAAGATGCCCGCGCTTGTGTCAGGTTTTGCCACAGCAATCGGCTAATCAGACTGGATTTGCCATGTTTCTTAGACAAGGAAGTAGTTGTAGTTCCGATATGACGAAAAGGTAGACGCCTGTTAGCATGGAGTGCAAACTGAAGTTGAAAATATTTTATGTAGCTTGGTCTCATGTATTGGATAAGACTAGCTCTAATAAAACCAATCCGATAACATTCCACTCATTTTGGCCTGGGTTTAGAGTTCGATCGGATCAGACCGTCCCTACTTTATGACTTGGGCCAAGTGATCAGCTGTTTTGTTTCTTGTCACTGCTGGGGGCAATAACATTTTATTAATTTTCTTTCTGACTTTCTGGAAACCGGCATGCCATTGCAACCTTGTGCGCTGTGTAAAGAAAAAAATGTATTTGGATCAGTGAATGTTGGTCGTCCAAAAGAACAGCCTTGTTTTTTTCCAGTTTTCAACACCAATCTATGAAATGATATCAATCACCAAATGATTGTGTGGAATTGTCTATTGATTCTTTCCAGGGCGAGAGAGAGTTTCGGCAAATGATGACAGAAGGGATGTGCAGTCAGGGGAAGGAGGGGAGGCAGAGACTCACCTGCACCACGAAGAGTAAAACGATAATAATAATAATGGTTGAATAACATTCTTTTCAATGTTAGTTCACTGGTCTGTTCTTCATAATAACTTTATGTTTGTCAGCGCCCCCAAATCAAAACCTCTGGTCCTCATTTGAGAATCATGCCAAATTCATGTGCACATTTGCTTATCACCATGCTTCCTGAAAATCAAAGTTAAGCTATGTTGTTCGTATTGAGCACACTTTAAGGAAGCAAATGAACTAACTGCTTTAGATTCTGTTTCTTTTTTTTTTTCATTTTGGTCATTAAAAGCCTGAGTTTGCTACTCCTCTTGTGTTGTGCCTTTTTGTTTCCCTCCGTTACAGAACATGTTAAAGCATGACAATTTGAAATAGAACAGTTGCAGCTGGATGTCTGAATAAAGCCATCGGCCGGACAGCGCTGTGTTGTAAAATATATAATTTATATATAAATACCTGTATATACTTTTTAAAAAGCAGTTTAGATATACTGTATCTATATCTATCTATATATATATATATATATTGCGCATCGTCCCGCACGCGGTCTGTCCTTCCGTCTGTCCCTTTTCAAAACGTACCTACTTCACCGCGCGGCTGCGCGCCGCCACTGCGCCGCTCAGGCAGTGGCTCACTACGATCGCGTGGGCATCTTAGCGAAAAAATGTTGTCTACCCACAAGCATTGCAATGAAATTGTTAGTTATTTAGTAGAGCTAAACATCTCTTTATTTTCGCGATAAGCAATGAAGATGAACAAAAAGTAGAACCAAGCAACAACACTTTTGTGGGCCGAAGGCCCACCTTACCAGCCTTCCGCAGGAATTAGCTGATGAGCCGCCCGGAGGGCGGCGAACCAACACCTTACCAGCCTTCCGCAGGAACTAGCTGATGAGCCGCCCGGAGGGCGGCGAACCAGCTAGTATATATATACTTTTTTAAGCAGTTTGAGTTTTATTTTACATTCATTGACTCATTAAAGCTGTTCCCTATGCTTGCAGCAAAACAGGTTGTTGAACCTGATTTACAAGATTGATTACACGGAAGTAGTCATCCTCACAATACATTTGATGTGAAGCTGCCATGTCCTTCATATATTTCAGTCATGATTCTTCATTGAGTTGATGATTTGCCGTTTCAATATGATCCTCTTCACTTCCATAATTCTGATACTCAACTTTCTCGGCACTGGTTCGCAATGTAAGAATTATATTAGCATGTTTTCATCAGATATTTTGATATGAATGGGAGCTTGTTCTTTGAAGAAAATAGTTGACCCTCCATTTCTTATGTTTCAGTTATCGTCAATACCTGGATATCAGTATCCTGCTGTACCGACACAGATTTGGAAGTGTGGACAGACAACGGCAATGAACTGGCATATACAGATTTCATCCGGCAGGAGATTGTTTACACTATTCCCAAATTTCTTGGTTTGGATCCAGTTACGGCAGATGGTATAGTTACATACAGAAAATCAACCAGAAACATTGCAATGTGCCAGAGGGTTTTGGTGTTTGCAGAACAAGATATCAAGTATCCAGCAGACATTGAAGGCAAGTTATCGTTGTTTATTTAACATCTACATTCACACAGATCTAAAATTATTCGGACAGTGGCAGAGATTTTCCCATTCTACAACACAACCATTCAGTTGAAATAAAACAATGCGTTTAAAATGATTTGCATACAGTAGTACATCTGTTAGCATGGTGGGGTAACTCAACTTCACCCCAAGTGTTGGAAAGTAGGTTGCTTCTTTATATGGATGGATCTCGTGCTGTTTTGAGTTATTTGAGGTTACATCCAATTTGTACATTGTTGAAGTGGATAATACAGGGTTGAAGACGGCTGGGATATGCCCCAGCATGCCCTGGACCAGCGGGGCGCCCGGGTATATTGTTTTAACATTAAAAACAAGGAATCATTTTTGCCCTCTTTCTGAAATCTTTGAAATAGAATAACTTCCTTAATTTTTAACATATTGACAACATTAATGCACCATTTTCTCCTCTATTTCAAGCTCTTTTCGGGGACACTGATGCTAAAATAATAAAAATAAATAAATAACTGATTTTTTAAAAATTAAAATGATAATTTAAATTTTCATTATTTTGTTCATTCTCATGAACTATAATAACTTTGCAGTGCAGTTTGGCCAATGATTGTCTTTTCCATTCTGCCGCCTCCAGACCCCCCACAGAGTGTCATCTACCTTGGAGATGAGCTTCAGCTGGATCAAGAAAACACCTTGATATGCTTGGTGAATCATTTCTTCCCACCCAACATTCAAATTCACTGGACCAAAAACGGCGTTGAAGTGTCAGAGGGGGTGTCACTCAGTCGATATTACCTCAACGAGGATGTCACATTCCACCAGTTGTCAACACTGACATTCACACCAAAGGAAGGAGACATTTATGGTTGTACTGTGGAGCACTCGGCTTTGGACAGGCCAAAAACAGCTTTTTGGGGTAAATATTTTCATTTATTCTAATACTAAAATGGTAAAAACAGCACACGTTTGTACAGTCAAAAAGTTCTTTGTGTCTTTTAACATCACAGAGGTGGAGTTCAGTCATCCCAGCATTGGACCAGATGTTTTCTGTGGCGTGGGCCTGACTGTGGCAGTGTTTGGAATCGCATCTGGAGTTTTTGGGGGAGTCAAAGGACGTAATGCGACACCTGTTTTGTGATTGGAGCTTACATATTAATAAAGAAAACATGCAGCTTCTTTGAATCCGGTGTTTCCCAACAGATCTGGGTCAAACTATGTTGTGCTTTTTTTTTTGAGTGCAACTACTGTACTAAATAAGCCACCATGTGGCCAAAGAAAGTGTGAACATGTCTGACACCACCTGGCACCGCAGCACCTGATGCATTTTATGATTTGTAGCTTTGGATATGTAGTTTTGTCCATATATTTCCTCGTTTTACATCTTGAGAAAAGAGTGACCTGACTTCGTTTTTTGAGGCGTAAGCTGTCATTGGGCCAATCTTTTGCTTTGACTTGAGAACACAAACCTGAGATGTGAACACCCCATGGTGGCAGTGAACTCAACATATTTCACAATATAAGCAGCACTTTGGCAATTAGTGTACAATTCTTCAAAAAAGAGACTTCAGATGCCAATCCGGATTTAAGTTTACTTTATACCTAAAAAAATAAAGGGGTTAGATAGATAGATAGATAGATAGATAGATAGATAGATAGATAGATAGATAGATAGATAGATAGATAGATAGATAGATAGATAGATGGATGGATGGATGGATGGATGGATGGATGGATGGATGGATGGATGGATGGATGGATGGATGGATGGATGGATGGATGGATGGATGGATGGATGGATGGATAGATAGATAGATAGATAGATAGATAGATAGATAGATAGATAGATAGATAGATAGATAGATAGATAGATAGATAGATAGATAGATAGATAGATAGATAGCAAACAATGTACAGTATTGTCAACAAGTTTTTATAGAGCACTTTCAAACAGCCATCGCTGCATACAAAGTGCTGTACATGGAGCAATTTAACATGCACAATAAACAGTAAGACAAATCGGTAATAAATGCGGTAGAAAGCACCAAACAGTAAAACCAAGAACAAATATACAAATTGTATAACTTGTTTCAATTTTATTTTGAAGCGCAGCCTTGTGGCGCGTTGCATTGTAGCCTATAAACCTCAGTTATGGTTGCTGCGGGCTTGACGAGGGTGACTCTTCACCATCGGCTCCATTCCTTGCGGACGGTGGCTGGACGCTTTGCAGGAGGTGCCATTATTTAGTATATGTTGTTAGAATTAGCAGGAAAAATTAAAATTGGGAGCAACATTCTTTTTTATTATAATGATATATCTACAATATTAACAACAAACCTTGCACAGATATGCCGCAAGGCTTTAAGTTCATGGCTGTGGTGGGGGTGGGGGTGCGGTGGGGGGGGGGGGGGGGTGAGCATCAAATCCAAGCGTTTGTGTGCACGCATCTTGATTGCGTTCCTGCCTGCAAGTCAAAGTTGTGGGATGAAAATGTGATATAACGCATGCGCAGCTTGGGGAAACAAAATGAGCCGCTTTAGTTTCTATTTCGTTTTTTTCGTCTTATTAATTAAAAGCCCGAGTTTGCTCCTCTTTTTGTGTTTCACCATTTTTGTTTACGTCCATTACAGAACGCGTTAGTACGATAATTCTAAATTGCAAAGCCGGTTCAAGTACAGTATGTCTTTGCGACAAGGTGTACTGTTCCCCCCCACCACCCAAAAAAAGCGTGTCTGTCAGTCAGGGCCGTCTTGTCGTCGCTGCTCGCGGTTGCGCCGAGCTTGGCGTCAGGCGAGTGCGGGGTGATGGACAGCGCCGTGTCTGTAGCACACTTCGTCAAAACACGTTGACACCATAGGCGGCGCTTACGTGGTCTGGATAAGCACGACTCGTCTGATAAAAGAGTGCTATAAAAACGGACACAAGCGCAAATGTATGCGCCGGACAGCCCACGGACGAACGGAAGTAAGCACCCCAACAAGTAAGCTCATGACAATTGCTGTATGACTGATTTGTCCAATGATTATTCCTTACTGCTGCATTATATTAACTTATAGTTTTGGTACTGTCGATGGTTGAGGTTCACAGAACTAGTCGTCCAATTTTTTTTTTAAAGTTTTCATTTTAAACCCTTAACTCAAAACAAAATTCAAATAGACGGTGCAGAAAATGCCCAAACAAATGAATTAAAATTCAGTTCATGGTTATTTTGATAACTAATTTCCAAAGTAAATTGAAATGTTTGAAAAATTTTTTATTTTGCTTCGACACTCATATAATTTTTCAAAGGACGGCATAAATCTGAGAATACTTACTGTTGAGAGTTTGAAATTCTGAGGTTTTGGACAAACAAAGGTACATGAAAGATTAAGTGATTGTCATTTGATAATAAATTAATTGTCGGTTTATTGTTGCATCTCTCTAGTCTTGATGTATTTCTCAGACCACTGCAAATGTTTCTCCTTGTACGATCGGTTAGGGATCACCAAAATAGGGATATTTATTTTTGGTGGAACATATAAAATTGCTTTTTTGCCATGTTCAACAATAAACACTTTCTTGTGTGGTGATACTCAACAGAGCAGTTCATCCCAATGGGTCTCTCACTATCAACATGGCTGCATCGCAGGACACAGAAACATTCATCTTCCTACTCTTCTGTTTTCTGTTCTCTGGCTGTCCCAACATCATCTCGCCTCAAGGTCATTTTGAAGTCCTCTCCAGTTCCTCCCGGAGACAGTCGCTCACGCTGGAGCTCGGTCCACTGCTCTCCTCACTTTCTACTGTCTGCCAGTAAGGATGAAGTGACACGTTTACCCGTAGAGTTGAGCAGCGACGGGGTGAGGGCGGAAAAGTGGGTGAAGGACGGGCTTCACGTGTGGGAGGTGAGGTGGAAGCCCAAGCACAGAGGAAGCCATGCGGTCTTAGGCGTCTCCAGGCAGAACTGCCCTCTGCAGGCCTCAGGTTACAACGTTTTGGTGGGGGCAGATTCCCAGTCGTGGGGCTGGGAACTCCAAAGCAATCAGCTCTGGCATGACAGACAAAGTAGGGGAACATACCCAGAAAAGAGAAGAATTTGTTGCACCAAAGCTGCAGAGAATTTTTCGTCACAGTTTTCTCAATGTAGCCCATCAACTCTGGAGGTGCCAGACGCACCTTTTCCCATTCCTGAACGCATCGTCATGGTCTTGGATGCAGACGCAGGGACTCTTGGATTTGTCGTGGACAACCACTTCCTTGGTGTTGCGTTCAAAAACCTCCCCCGCGGTGTGGAGCTATTCCCAGCCGTGAGCAGTGTGCGAGGAGGAGCCTGCATACGACTCCGATATCTCAACGGCGCCACTCGTGAGTGTTTTATTTCTGGTTCTGTGCTTTGGCTCGAAAAAAAATAGAGACAAAAACCCCCCCTCTTTTTTTCTTCTCAGGCAATCCCCCAGCCCTGATGGCTTTGTGTGGACTCCTCATTCACCATCATTTAGGGCTACAGAGGCAAAATCAAGTGGACAAGCTTCCTCTTCCACCTGCTCTCCAATGCTACCTTCTTTCCAGTCATTAGTTTTTAGTGCAATACGTTAACATTTCATCTTTTCGAAATGTTGAATTTCAAAGACTTATTTAGGTATCATTTTTACAGTAATGTACAGGTATGTTTGTGTTGTGTTTATTATTTTACTTTATGTTAACTCTTTTGTTAAGCACTTTGTTACAGCTTCAGCTGTTGTGAAAGCGCTATATAAATCAGGATGTATTGTATTGTAATACATATTCTGTGTGCAATACATTTTGGTTGAATGATTACTCTAATACAGTTTTTATTTTAGCTCAATTTAAGTGCAGTGTCAAGTTCAAATTCTGCATAGCAGAACAGCGGTTAACATTACATCAATACTTCTTCGGAATAAAGCCTCTGCTTCATTTTTGATTATCATGAACAACTACAGATTGCCTCACTATTGCTGTTTATTTTAATAGTGGTCATTTTGGCTATGAATTTCTTCAGCTGCTCCGTGGTGTAAAACGTTTGAGATCTACTAAGAAATTAATCCCTTTGATAAAAACATTTTTTGAATGGACATATAACATTAGATACAGTATTTGTTACAATTGAACCCTTATATTGACTGTAGATTTACATTGGTGCTGTTGTGTGTCCAATGGTTAAAAAATGCCTTTCAAAATAAATGGCCCATTAACATTGCTCCATTGTGTCACTGGTTGTACTGTTCCACTTCAGATAAGAGTTTATCTACAATACTTTCCATTGCAGTTCCCACATACAAAATAGAAGTTGACAGTGAAATAAACCAAACCGGCAAAACATTATCCCTCAGAAGTGCACACCTTTCAGGTGATTATTTGCCGGTGGTAGCTGTGTGGAAGTAGATCAAAAGTAAAATAACTACGACAGAAAATACGTTGTTTTGGTTTTATATATACAGTACTAACATTATTCCTGTTTTCAGGCTATAGGTATACGTAACACAAAATGTGTGCCTTTTGAGGACCATGCTGTAGGCTTTCACACACATAATGACTACGGGTGAAAGAATATTTTTTACATTTGTGATTTTGTAAAGAATTTATTGTTTTAGCGTAAGTGATATTCTTGGGCAATATTTGAATTTGCACATTACTATTTGATATTTTGGTCTGACATTCATGCTCCTATTAAATAAATAAGTCTGTTAGTTATCCATCAGTTTCTATGTATGCGTTATATTCAGAATAAAAGTACTCTGGAGTAAAAATCTTGGCTGCGATTTACCCTGTTGTGCAGTGAAGTATACAATAATATAGTTAATTCTATAAATGGGGCAAAATGACCTTATACTTTTGTATGGTAAAAAAAAATTCAAAATTTGATAATTCACTCTGGATAATTTGAACGCCAGGTGGGAACATTGTTGCCATGACAGCAATGGGAGGTATCGTAAAGGAGGCCGAACCTGCAAGGCATTTGAATTGACTGTTAGCTCTTAGCTTACATAACAGCCACAAAATAAGCAATTTTCGCTGTTTTTACGCGGTTCATGCTGACATTTATCTGAAAGTTAGCAATTTACAGTATGTTGGCTTTTTCACACACGCATATTCTTTACTTAACTAACTTCCAAGGAGGCAATGTTCGCTTTTTGGCGGTATTCCGTTTCTAATTAGTGGCTAACCTATCTGGACTGCTAACCAAAACGTTTCTGTATAAGATCACATTTTTCGAAAATCTTAATCATTCTCAACCCTATCATGGAAGAAATAGCAGGAGGAAGCAGTGCCATCTTAAATTCAACAGAGGACGAGGAAGACTCATCCGAGGTTTCGTATTACCTCATTACGTTCAGTTACCCCGAAATGAAAAGATTGTATAGCTTAACCACACAGCTTAATTCATGTATTTATCCTAGATTTTATTGAGTGTTTTGGCTCAACAGGGCCAAGTGGGCCTCTGTTTCTATGACACCAAAGACTCGTCGATCCACTACATGGTGGATACACCAGATAACCATGAGCTACACTTGTTGGCCAGAGGTACAGTACGTCTGCATAGAAGCTGAATTTCCGTCACAAAAACGAAATAGTACGACTTTTATCCAGAAGGTCATAT
This sequence comes from Hippocampus zosterae, assembly GCF_025434085.1. Classification (NCBI taxonomy): domain Eukaryota; kingdom Metazoa; phylum Chordata; class Actinopteri; order Syngnathiformes; family Syngnathidae; genus Hippocampus; species Hippocampus zosterae. Next base: position 9,924,665 of record NC_067455.1, read on the forward strand.
TGATCATAGAGATATAATTTCCCAAAAATGATTATAAGCACTTATCCTTTTTTTGTTGACTACCTAAATGGCCATAACTTGGACAGTTTTTATTCTGCGCAAAAATTAAATAAATAATCCCCCCAAGTGATATAAAAATTATAATAAGCAGAATTTTTAGTGTGTGTCATTCCTGAACATTTTCTTATAGGTTTAATAAAGCTGAAACCCATGCCATTCAGCATCCCAAAATTGATTTTGAGCTCATTTGATTTCGTCGGACCGTAACACGTGCGTTTGGTCTAATTTTTAAACAAATGTTGATTTTCTTTGGCCCTAATTCAAAAAGGTATGTTTGGTACAAATAAAACTGCTCATCATTTAAAAAGCCCAGTAACTACGGAGGAGCATGGTGATGGAAGCAATGTTTTTCTTCAGCAGGTAGAGGGAATTGCGTCGTTAATGTGAGCACAATACCTTCATGCTTCTGGTTCTGGTAGAAAGAAAACAACATGTCAGGAAAAGCCCTCCAGAACAGCTTAAATGTATTTGGGCTCAATGAGAGGCATTTTACATTGTGGCAACTGTCAGTTAAGTGACTCCCAGTTAACATGAGTTTGGATGTGATATGTTAATTCTGAACACATACAGTATCGTCAGGGTTAAGGAGGTATGCACAATTGTGCAACCATATTGTCACAGCTGTTTATTTTTTTTCCCCATCTTGAAAATATTTCATTGTTTCTCCAATTGATTTGTAATGTTTATATGATACATTTATGTGGAGAAAGTTTAGAAATTTTCTATCTTGGTCTTATTTTTATACTACAGAAACCTAAGAGCTAGGAGACTTTTTATATTTACTCTAAGTAGTGTCAGTTGTCCCAACTAAATTAATAAAAGTTATCAAATATGAACATTTAATTCCATAAGAGATGTTAAACGTTGAATGGGGTCAAATTGATAACGAGAGGAATGAATACAATAGATTGGTGCCTAATTTTCTCTTTTTTATCGCCATTCTTCAACCATTTAGTCATCCAGGAGATTTGTCCTCAAGTGATTATCACCAGCGCAAAGCAGGAGCGCTGCATGACCCGCTTCCTGATCCAACTTGGTGAGTCTGTGGGAAGAAAATGGTTTGGTAAAGACAGAGAGAGAATTTGCTTGAGGACATGTCCCGTTGTTGACATGTTCTATCAGACAAGCAGTATCTGGCTCAAGGCAACAATACTTGGCTCAGTGAAGCTTGGCATTGGCAGCTGGCAAGAGTGATAAAGGATAAGAGATGCTGTTGTACACCAACTTGTAAGGTCTTACATCATGACTTTTGTCCAATTCTTCTCAGGTTCAAACCCAGATTACAAACCAGAGGTCGTTATTTATCCGTATCTTGATTTTGGTAAGGAGACCATCCAGATTATTATTTTTTTAGAACGTTTGTACATAGGCCTAGACAGGACATGCGAATATGTTTGATTTTATTTTTTTAATGGTGGCTATGATATCATTATATACCGTGCTCACAAAATGCTAATTAGTGCTACAGAATAGGTATAACCTGTGCTCAAAACAATATATTGTGACCGCATAACATGGTTTTATTGTTTGGAATTTGTGCATGGAGTATACTTACTTAATGGACAGAAATTAGTATTTTTCACACCTGATATATGCTAATGCTTTATTTTATATTGCGCTTATATTGAAATGTGTACAGTTCTTTTCTGAAAAAAAATATTTTGTGCAATGAAACACTTTATCCCCCCCACCCCCACCCCACCCCCACCCCCTCATCCCCAATCTTGCTGCTGTAGACTGCAAATTTCCCCAGTGTGGGACAAATAAAGGTTATCTTATCTTAAGTCACAGCCACAAATTACACATTTCATGACCACAAATTACTTTTGTGTGTGCATTATACGGTGTGTTTAGCGTGCCCCCCCCCCCCCCCCCCCCCCACACACACAGCATGTTTGCGGCTCCGTACGTTTGCATCAAATGTACATTTATCATTTGGATTTTCATGTGACAGGTCTGGAACTCGGTAAAACAAGGCTGCTTTCAGCCCATCTGCCTTTCCTCTCTGCCTCCATCTCAGAGAGAGATAAGATGGCCTATCTCTCCTCCTGTATCTCCTTTGATTCACCCCTCATGGTGAGCCAGCTGCTAACCCTACATACCAGCTTGTTAAATGCCAGGTTTATAGCATTTATAGAATTGTGTGTGTGTCTTTTGTATGTGGGTATTGGGTGGCGGAACAAAGCTGAGAGCACTTGGGGCTCTTCTAAAATGTCTGGACAGGAGGAGAGTGGGAGTTGAGCTGGAAGACAGCAGTGTTGCCGTTCCTATCCTGCACTTCAATGCCTACACACTGTAAGGCACGCCTCAATTAAAGCACACACAGAACATAATTTTTCGATCATGACTGTTGTTCTTTATATTCCCCAATACAGTAAGGGTGTGGTATACATTGACAGGGATGCATACAGGTAAGGAGCCTCTGTTGGCCAACATCGGTCCACCATATAACCCTAAAAGCTGATACTGGTCTGTTTCTATTTGTCTAATAATCACAATACACCTCAACTGTTTTAATACATACTTTTATTTCATTGTGTTGTCAAAAAGAAATGCCTCCCTCTTTGACACCCTGAAAAAAATGTGTTGTCACTCTAATGATCTCAGGCAATAGATTCACACAGAATCATTAACGAGTTAACATTTGAACACTATTTCCATCCAATGTAGCAGCACACAGACTTCCGAACCGTTTTGTCAGATGAATTGTACAAAGTAAACATGCTCCCTATGCACTTTTAAAGACTAACTGTTTGTGACTGACTGATACTGTGTGTTTACCCGTGTGTTGACTGATCAAATATCGTATTTGTCTCAGTGTTCTACAGATCTTCAAATCAGAGCTTCACCCATCAGTGTATAAGCTTCATTCGGGTGAAAAAGAAGGATTCAGTCTTTATGGTAGAATGGGAAAGCAATGCCATAGAATCAGGCACAGTAACGCTTCTACTCTGTGTTACAGCGTCACTGCTTGTTCCTGTTGTACCTTGCAGGAATACTGAACTGCTGCAGTTGCAGATTTGGATCCAAACTGCTACGGTGAGCATCAACAACCACGTTGACAAAATAAGAAGCCTTCAAAGACACTCTAAAGTGATTTCTGAGATTTGTTTATGAATGTATAAGGCCTTCTCGTGTTTGAAGGGAATTGCTGAAAACACTCTTCAACATTTATCAATAAAGTACCTACCTACAGCTGTTTAAAACATGTAGTGCAGCCCATTATTATCTACAGGTAATAATGATTAAAAATAAATTGCTTATTGTATTGCATTGTATACACATATCGTGATTGCATAATATATCGGTCTAACTTTCCCACCTGTGGTTTGTCTGAACAGATTTTTACTGTAAGTTTGATGAATTGATGTGAATTTTCTTCATTTTAACTATACTTGAAAGCACAACAAATTATTAATTGTTCAAAATATGAAACAGTAATTAGTTCAGGGAACTGTTTAAGCTGACAAACACTATAATGTCCTCCTCCACACCAGTCGGTGGTTCCTGCGGCCAACAGTGGACCTCGCTGTGTTGCGCAGGCGACAAGAAGTCATCCGCTTCTTCACATCACCTCGGAATTCAGACTTCTTGAACACTTTGCGGGCGTCACTACGTAACATCAGAAACATTCCAGTACTTATGACCTTTTTTATTGCTACATCTGTGATTGTTTACCTTTAGTATGTCATAAAGCCTCTTGGTGTGTTTTAGACCCTTCTGCGCAGGATGTCTCTCTCACACACTAAAGTGACAGACTGGCAGAGTCTCTACAAGGTAAAATCACTTTGTATGGCTCATTCATGAGAGAGCATTGTACTGTTGCGTATGAGGCTAATTGTGTCATTTTTTTTAGACGGTGTGCAATGCAATTTGTATCAGAGACACAGTATGTCATCTTCCTCAGTCTATTCAGCTCTTCCGGGACATCAGCGAAGGCCTCGGTGATGACCTCCAACACATCGCCTCCCTCATCAGCCGCGTGGTGCCAGCTGAGATCTTTCATCGTTTTGGTTGTGCTTAAACATGCACATTCACACATAATGCTTCCTGTTGCTGTCGCAGGTGGACTTTGAAACCAGCGTAGTTGAGAATCGCTTCACCATCAAACCAAACATTGACCCGGCAATTGATGAAAGTGAGTATCCCCCATGTGGTCTTAGTCTTATCTACTTCAGTGTTTCCAACCTTTATTGAGCTAAAGCATATATAGTTTACGTTAGAAAATCCACGATGCACCTGTCACAAAAAGAATATATCATTACTGTCTGCGGAAATATGAGTCAACTACCGTGCCATTTTCTTTCCCATAGATGCCAGTGACAAATAAACTTTAAAAAAAACAATAACATTTAATTGGACACAGTCATGAGCAGTGGCAGAGTAACTAAGAATTACTAATTAACTGGATGCTGCTTTTATCCATCAGAAAAAAGGCAGATGGCGGGCTTGTCTGACTTTTTGACAGACGTTGCGAGAAGAGAGCTGGCACACCTGGATGCCAGCATCCCCTCATGCTGCGTCATCTACATCCCTCTGGTCATCTTTACCTGCTCATTTAAAAAAAATATTCAGTGGCTGGGGTTGTCTTAGCAAATGCTGAATACGCTGATATATTTCAAATCATACATGCCTCTGCCTCCAGATTGGGTTCCTCCTCTCTGTCCCGCGGCTGCCTACCATGGTGGAGAAAGAAGACTTTGAGTTAGAGGGGCTTGAGTTCATGGTTGGTTTATTAACATTATCTTAGCCATGTTTTGGGATAGGCTCCCGCTCACTTGCAACCCAAATGAGAACAAATGCTTTCGAAGAAAATATCTTGGAAGAGATTTTTAACTCCTGTTTCAATGCCATGTTGGCAAAATAATGGCACCCAGAGGCATTGTTGGGTAGCAGAGGTCTGCCAGAACGTAGGTCAACCTTCGTAGCTGATTGAATGATCTTTTGTCAGCAAAGGAAAGAGGGTAGTGAATCCTTTTGACTCGAATCCCCCAAGACACTATTAAATTAATCAACAGTTGTTACGATTAACTTAGGACAAACAGGACTCACAGGCAGACGCAATGAACTCAGTACAAGTTTGCCGAAACAGGTGATCGCTACTGTTTTGATTGTATGTTCACTCATGTATGTGCAGCTTGTTTTCACGTGTGGGTGTTGTGTTCTAGTTTCTATCAGAGGATCGCCTGAACTACCGAAGCCAGAGGACCAAGGAGCTCGACGACCTCCTGGGAGATTTGCACTGTGACATTCGAGGTTGTTTACTCACAAATACATAACCTTGCAAAAGATGCTCTGCTCAAAGTAAAACGCCTCTTTCCTCAGACATGGAGACAACAGTTATGACTCAGCTGCAGAACGCCATCCTAGAGAGGAGCACTGCCCTATATAAGGTTGCTATGCATCACAGCAAGACGTTTGAAACATGCCTCCCATTTTAATGATATGATGTGCGCTCACTGGCCACAACATTAGGAACTCCTGTCATTTCCGATGGGAAGAGATGGGCAGTGTCTGTTTTTTCCTAGTTAGCTTCATATTCCTTTCCTTATGATGAAGAGATGTACTCCACCATTGCAAAGTACCTACAGCCACAATAATAAAATTCCTAAAAACGGAATATCTCCCTGGCAGTATCAAATAAAATGTATGTAATAATGGGCATTAATTATTGTGAAAATGGGTGCTAGATTGAAATTTATTCTAATGCCCTTGTTTTAAGTACAAAAACAGTTCCTTAACCCTTATTGTTCACATTGTGAAGGTTCTGGACCTGGCAGCTGAGCTTGACTGTCTAATGGCATTGAGTAAAGCTTCCCAGGAGTATGGCTACACCTCACCCAAGCTAATCACCCGCAAGGCAATAGCGATCGATCAGGGCAGGTTGGTGCATGTCACAGTAAATAAAAGATTTGGATGATTGCTGTGTGAAAAGATTGCAGGTATTTTACTCTTCAGACACCCGCTGTTGGAGGTGTGTTCTCCTGTGTTTGTGGCCAACTCGTTTGAGAGCCCCGAGTCACGGGGTAGAATCAAGATTATCACTGGGCCCAACTCATCTGGAAAGAGCATCTACCTAAAGCAGGTAAATCAGTCATTTTTAGTTCTCTTTTTTGAGTTTCATTTTAGTTTGACTGCTGTAATGCAGCGTTCTGCTACAGAGCAATACAAAATGTGTTTGAGTAAATTCAACAGTGAGAATGCGGTAGCTTATAATGCTGTTTATTCTGGATGATGGCCTGCACATTGGAAAATAACAATGTACTTTGTTTTGTATTTTTTTGGGGGGGGTCTATCTTTTGTAAGACTCATATTCACGAAATGATAAAACTGCATGACCTGCAATGCCTCTGAGGTTGCATGCAAAGAGCCCATTTTAATCACGCGTGTCCAGAATTCGGTGCCTTCGGCTGCAACGTAACCCAAATTTGTACACCAACGCAGTAGTAATGTCATCGGTACAGTAAATGTTTGCGTGCCAAACATTCGTGCAAAACAGGACGTACTGCGGTAACTGAGAACACTCAGCTTCTGCTTTGTCTTGATGCATTTTTGTGAAGCTGTACTTTTTTCCTCTCTTTGGCATTTAGAGGCCTGTATTTGTGTATGTTATGTACCACAGCAGAAGTACTCATGTTAATGTAATATAGCTCACTGTCACTCCCCTAGATTCACCAAGTCCAACAACTTCCTCACAACAAAGACATGATAAAGTGTGATTACAAATAACCTAGTTTCTCAAATCATATCAAACCTTTGATATGATTTTCATATCCCCCCTGCTCAACCTCATGATGTGGTTCTTAGACTACTGTTTTCCCATTTGTTGACATGTCTTTACTAGGTTGGTCTGATTGTGTTCATGGCTCTCATCGGCTCTGATGTGCCAGCCAAGGGTGCGGAGATATGCCTGGTGGACGCAATATTTACTTGCATGCCAGGCAGAGAGTCTGTTTCTGTGGGCCTCAGCACCTTTATGATTGACCTTAACCAGGTTGTTATGGATACACACACAGTAATTCACTCTTTTAAATAAATTAACATTCATTATGACTGTCATCCAGCTGTACAGCACCCACTCTCCAACTGTCAACATATTTCCACAGCCACAAACACGTCCACACAATACAACAACAGATTCACAGTTTTATTTGTCATTTTTCAGATGTCGCAAACACTCAACAGCAGCACCGGCAACTCATTAGTCCTCATCGATGAGTTTGGAAAAGGGACAAACACCGTAAGGAGAACAGTAACACATTTACCTACATGCACAGGGACACATCCTCATGAACACGAAACTCTCAAAGCTAGCCGGCATGTATTATTCAAAGCAGAACTCCGGCCCAAGATGTGTCACAAACCAATTGCAACGTTAAACACAGTTTTCACAATCTAATAAGATCCAATACAAGAGAGTAACCTTAATTAGGACTTTTCAAGGACAATAATGCTCAGTTTTGATCATCACTCACAATGAAGTTTTCTTTTTCTTTTTTCTTTTTTTTAATACCCCTTATCCTCAAAGGGCACATTATTATCTCAAATTGTGGCTTCTTGTCTGATAATTGTCCTGTTCCAGTTTATCACCGGGTGCGTCAAGCACTTGAATAAATAAACAGCAGCCCAAATAGGACTAGTGGATTCATGCCACGTGGGACAAAGAATGAGAAAGAAAGATATAACTGTACTCTTGTTTGACACCATAATGCAGTATAAAAAATATACATTGTAATAGTATATACTATATGTATTACAGTTCAATGCATTGTAATTCAACAGATTTTTTAAAATTCAATCTTTCAATAATTTCACTCTTTGCTGAAAATTATTGTACCAAATAAGTCATATTATTGAATACAAAAATCTGCATTTTTGGTGACTAAATTATAGTGTCAGCCCTAAAAACATCTTAACGCTAACAGTTGCCTGATACTCTGCAGTTGAGCAAATAAATGGAACAAGTGTATCATCTCAGTCATTAATTTATTCAAAGAAATCCATAGAAAAAAAGCCTCACACATTGCAACATATTCATTTACAATATCTTCATGAGCTTATATTTGGTGTCCAAATAGCACTCTGTGTATCTGCAATAACATCCACAGGAGGCAGTTTTGGTATGAAAGAGTGTGTTCTGCCTTAGAGGCAACAGAAATGGGAGCATTAACGCTTTATTGCTGGCAAGCGCGAAAACTTGCAGCTCTCCCTGTCTCCGAGGCAACATTTGCACCTGAATAGTTGCAGATCAAAATTACTACAGATTTTTATTGGCCATTTTAGCTATATCTACATGCATATACGGTATTTGTAGATGATCATAGGTAAAGATAACACTAAGTTAATGAATGGAGGGCTTTTTTCTTAGACACAAAAACCCCCCGCAAATTTTTCTTTGGTTGGCTATCTCACTTTTCTCTTTTTTTTGACAGTGCCATGTCAAGGACTCATGGCTTTGTGTGATAATGATAACTTGACTTTAGTCTTCACTCCAATCTCACTCTTATAGGTGGATGGCTTGTCATTGTTGGCTGCAACCATCTCCCACTGGCTGAAGAAAGCTCCGGTAGACATTCCTCACATCCTGCTGGCCACTAACTTTCACAGTCTGCTGCAGCTGGGCCACTTACCCACTTCCACCATGCTATCTCTTCTGGTACTGGCAGATGCTCTCACTGAAATATTTAAACAGCAGCCTGGAGCATCTGAGTGCAGGAGGAGGCTTGATGCTACCAAAACAATGTGCTTCAGAACGTCAGAAACAACTGAAGCGTCCATTTACTGAGTTCATTTAATAGGGCATGATGTTTGTGTTTCAGACGCTTGAGACGGCAATAGATGGGGATGAGCTGGTGTTTCTTCACCAATTGAAGGAGGGCATCTGCCAATCCAGTTACGCTGCCAATGTGGCGAGGCTGGCTGGTCTGCCTGCCAACATTGTACAGAGAGGGATGGAAGTGTCTGAGCTCTACAGGACAGGAAGAGCCATCAAACGTGTTGACAGTGTGTCATCAGACGAGCAGGCCAATAGGTTTGCCCAATTCTTTGTTTCACCAGTATCATGGAGTGGGTAATAGACATCCAGGTGTGTGTGTTTGACAGATACAGGACTGTGGTAGAGAGATTTATGAGCCTGGACCTGGAGGATGACAATCTGGATGTGCAGCGCTTCATGAAAGAGGGGGTTCTGCCCTCTGCTGGACAGCGGCAGAATACCTGACCTGTCCTGCATCCCCGAATGAGGTTCCAAATACTAGACAAGAATTCTGATATATTTTCGTAGTTACCGTTCATTTTGTTTTATAAAATATTTGAAGTTGTTGTACTTAACTTTGAGCTCATGTTTTTTCCCACTGCATTTACTTGACTCAGTGAAATTAGTTACTTTTATCAGACATCATTTAGTTAACACGTGGGGAATTTAGTCAATTGGACGTATTAGTCCCACTAGAGCATTTGGTCCACTATGCAATTCTATTAAAAGTAAAGGCCGAAGAGCAACTATTATTATTTTTTAAAGCCCCCAATTATTTAACCCACAAATGCTCATAATACAGTATATAATGCAAACTCTTTGTTTGCTTGTCAGATCACATTTCTCATACTGTATCAATTTAGTTCGGCCCCTGATAGGCAAAGGTTTCCCACTGCTGCTTTATTTATATGAAGTGGTTCTAAATTAAATTAAGACCAATGTCTTGATTTTAAAAAACTGTGATAGTTGATTTGTCATGTTCACCATATGAATCAAATATGTTCTTTTTTCCCTCCCGTATTGGCAGCACACACAGACTGAATAAACATTGGCTTCTCAGTGTGTCGGGGCCCCTGTAATGTGCCAGGATATCAGGAACACTACAGCGATGCACAAAATTGTGTCAGCTCTGGGTTGCAATGCAGCATTGCAGAAGGGGGTGTCGCAGCAGTGTTTGTTCATGACGAAGACGGTGCTGTTGTAGAAGAGCTCCACGGTGGTCTCCAGGTTGCACTCCTCTGCTTTTACACAGCCAAGTGTCTTTACATCCAGGACATCAACTGAGGGGGAAATAGATTTGAAGCATTCCATTATTTGACAAAATTACTACTGCAGACTTGTAGGACAACTACATGTCACTACTGAGTGAGGCAAAACTGTGCTCTAGTTGACAACTGACTGCTTCTAGTCGCCTATTTTCAGTGACATTCCACTACGTACTATTATGGACCTTCACAAGTACAGGTACTACTAGTAGTACACAGATGTCAGCCGGTGCACAGTTTTGCCTCACTAGTAATATGCGCAGTAGTTGTACTCCTACTATGTCAAAGTTAGGTTACCAGTGTGCTGAAACATCAAGCAGTAGTCGAAGGGAGAAAAAAACTTTACTAATGAGAAACAGTTGTTGTACCCCTCTACTGAATTGTCTTACTAGTGAGGACAAAGATTGTAGTCGTACATGGACCTTAAGCTTAATGTCAATGTTGTCGAAGAAATGGCTTTCCATACAAGACACCTACGCAACGCACCAGCCTTCCCGCGGCCCGTGAAGCATCGGTCCCCGAGGCTGCAGTTGGTTTCCGTTGTGTAGCATGCGTCCCAGAAGCCCAGATCACAGCGGAAACACTGCAGTGGTTCCTCCAGCGCCTCAAGCCCCGCCGCCTCCATCATCTGCTCCAGCTGCTCTTCTTCCTCACCTGAGCCCACACAGGTACCGTTGATTTACTCTCACATACTGCGGCCGCCACAGCACTTACAGTACACTTCATTTGGCACTCTGCTGCACGTGAGATCCAGTCAGAGAGATGGACATAATACTCTTGGGTCCACATTGCAAAAACTAAAAACTACTGTACCCGTGGTAAAATATCTAAAATCATGACAAAATATTGTTCTTTGTCTGCCAAAATATTTCTTCTTACCAGGCAGTAGGTTATTGACATGGAGATTTCCATCCTGAATTTGATAAAAAAAATACCATAATCACAATCCAGGAATTAAACCCGTTTGTGCAACACAGTATTCATGTGTGAATACTTTCTTTAAGCACAGTTCTTGTAGGCAATCTAATGACATTATGCTATTGTGTCCCTCATGTACTTTATGTAATATAATACATTAGGCGTGTTCATGTCTACAGTGAAAGACTATTTGATACATATCTCAATACATGGGGTATGATACGAATCAATGGTTTTATTTTAAAGTGGAACGATTTGGTTTATTTCAGCAGAATTACAAATTGATTCAATACGGGGTGGCATAGTTTAAGAGGGTAAAATGCAACAAATTTTTTGTTGTCGTTTACCATGAATGAGCTTGCATGACCTTAGACTACTGGCATTTCCTTCAAAGATATCTCTCCAATAAAACACGACTATCTTGATATATTATAAAGTGAAAAAATTTGGTTTGATTTGATGTGCTCGCATCTTTTCAATCTGGTCAGAGTTTCTGATTCAAATCGCTTTTGTTTTTTTTGCCCCACTAGATAATACATCCTTTATTTTAGGCATGTAGCACATTTAAAAAATATACATGTATGTTGTCAAAGCAACACACATAGTTAGCAACATACATGAAAAAAACTCACACATTTAGAAGATATGAATTTTCTTGTACATGACTTAAAACAGTTAAGCATGGTGTGTATTACTCATTTAAATCCCGTTATAAACAACATTGAGAGTTACAAGGCCTTGAGTCATTCTAGTGTTCGACATTGAGCCAAAATGATGAGCTTCATTTTGGTCTTCATCATTTCAGAGATATCTTGTTTATTCTCAAGCAGTCTGGAAATTGTTTAGGTGATTTGTGTTGCTTAGGGATGGCTTTTGGAGTCGTGGTAGCAGCCTGTTTTAATAACCAGTCAGCGTGCTGGCACAAAACAGAAAGCTGGCATCGTGTAACAAGCCCGTAGCCCTCCAGGAATGCACAACATAACTGATTACTGTCATGAATTGGCTTCAAAGGTCCCAGGCTACTTACCTTGTAATTAGTTATTTATTAGCACTATGTGTGTGTTTGAGACAAAGCAGCAGTTTAGCAACAATATGTTTTTTTTTCTCCCTGCAATTGAAATGTATTTTCTCCATAGCTTTTTCTACTTATGTATAGAAAGTACAAGGCATTTATTATTGAGGAAGTCTTTATTTGTACAGATGCGATCTAGACCCCAATTCCAGTAAAATTGTGACATTGTGTAAACCATAAATAAAAACAGAACATAACAATTTGCAAATCAAATTATTTTTGAAAGCGATGCACTCTTGGTCTTCGTTTTTGGGATCCGCTCCTATCCCGGGTTGGACCGGAACCCATCCATCCATCCATTTTCAACACCCGCCTATCCTGAACAGGGTCACGGGGAGTTGCTGGAGCCTATTCCAGTTGACTTCGGGCGAAAGGCCGACTGCATCCTGAACTGCTCGCCGGTCAGTCGCAGAGCACAAACGACCGTTCATACCCACATCCACACTGTCACTGAGTGGAACCTGATCCCACATTGCTCGCACACAAGTCCGTCGAGTGTACTACATCAGCGACTCTGGTTCGGAAACCATCACAGAAGATTATTTTGTAATAGTGACAGAATAACTATTGCCCTATATTCCAACTGAGTGTTGCTGACTTCTTTTCTTTTTCAAATATCTTTGTTTTAAAATAACAGTGAAGAGTGCACGTTTCAATACTGCTCGATTAATGATTCTGTGTGTGAGATTACGTTGCCGGAGAAAGCCTTAGAGCCAATTTGTTGGCTGCTTGAGCTTGTGAGATGCTTGCTGTGAACGGCTGATCCATCCTTAACTCATTAGCTGTAGCCAGCTCTGACCCCGTCTCAGCAGAAAACAATAACACACTCATTGTCCAGCATTTTACGCTTCAAAACTCAACATTTTAACAGACACTTCAGTTGTTACGTAGTACAGTACAACTCTAGAATCATCTAATTCTGTGGTGCACTAAATATTGCAAGGAGCTGTAGTACTTAACGGATGGATACATTTGAAAATCAACATTTGACATTTTCCCCCCCCATTTTCTGTCGGAGACCTTCACCTAAAAAAATATTTAATGAAGAATGCATCATATGCAGTGAATACAAAGACTGCAGTAGTATGAGTATGTGTTGAAAGAAACTAAGTGTTTAAAATAAGCTTTAAACGATTATTTTTTTTTCTTCTGTACGTAAACAGCTGCCGCTGTTGCGAAAGCGCTATATAAATCAGCATGTATTGTATTGTAAACCTGAATCAAAGTAACTTTGCATTCTGATTAAACACAAATGTGAATTTATTAGCAATAGACTGGTTCCACCAAATACAGTACATACTGTAACAACTACAGTTGAGTGACTGAGGCCCCTTGATAACTCGTTTCCAGATGTTGCCTTACCTTGAGCATACATGAGCATCATGACTGCCAAAATCTGGAACATTAGTCCTCTCATTGTCAGCGGGATACGCTTCCTTTTGTTTCCACAGCGAGGGCTGCAAAATTGACCGCAGGGTTTCAAATTGGATTAGTCAGTGATGCCTCCGCTTTCTGATCAGCACTAATGAGACTCTGTATACCTGAAAAACAACAACTTATCCAACAAGTAACTATTTGACCAGTAGGATAATATTGTGTTAACTTAATTATCATCATTTCCATCTGGTTTATTAGCATTTTCAACATGCGTGACACAGAAGAAACGGCATGTTTACAGCTGCAAGCTCTTGGTGAGGAGGAGGAGGATGATGGCAAAGCATGTCCCTCATTATACCAAATTGTTCTGTTGCAGGCGAAGTTCAATGAACATTTTCAGGCTGTTTGCTTCTCACTATCACACGCTCTTAAAAAAGAAAAATTACCATGGCTTGTGTGTCTGTTTCAGAGCAGCAAAACTGCATGTGTCCTGAGTCAGCGCTCAGTTAAGAAGCTTACATCCTACTGCCCGTCTGCTTAGATTCACATGAACGCGCACACACACGCTGGGAGGTGGGGGTTCGATTCAGTTATATTCACAATGCAGCATGAAAACGGCATTTCTGGGGATTATATACAGTAACTGGTGGGCACACACGTACGTAGAAGACTTCAGAGCATTTTTTTGCTCACCTGATAGTGTTGAAACAGTAACCGATCCTGAAATAGTCCAAGCAGTCAATTTTATGATGACCGCCCTTAAATTCGTTATGAAGCATTTATGTGGAGATATAAGGACAATGAATCTGCTCGGAAACACTTGCTGACGCATTGTGTGGTTAGCCTGTGCTAGAAAAAATTAATGTGCAATGAATTTGTTGTTGTTGAGAGGAATTCGCATCAGGATATCTTTATATGAAAGTTGGTAATCGCAGCATTTTGCCAAATCCATTTCATGATTTCCCACTAAACACTAATAAGCAGACCTGTCACCAAGGGCAGGTCATAGGCGGCTGTGGTTCGAAGCGTGCGTGTGTGTTGTCATTGTTGCATTCGAGGCACACGTGCATGCAACCAGGCTGTTGTATAGAGAGTAATAATTATTGTGCCCTTCCCCACCACCACCACCACCACCATACATTTCATTTGCCCCCTTAAACACAGGTCTGGTGACGGGTGTTCTAGTGACAAATATCACTTGAGAAGGGAATTCTTGAATGTCCCATGGTGTCACACATCTTTTACTGAGAATGATGTGTGTGTGTGTCTGTGTGTGTGTGTGCGCGGCATGTTTCTGAGCAACTCATGCGAAGGAGGCTGGCAGCTTGCTGCAAGATGCAGTCGCACCTTCGCCAACCTCACGCTGCCGCAGAATCATTGCATATCTCAGCACAGCCTGCCCACACAAAAGCCTCCGCCGTTAGCGGGGATGTAGGGATGCAAATGACTCGTCCACTTCAGTAGCGAGAAAACATTCAGTGAGCCTAAAACGACTATTAAAGCCCATCCCTCACGCAGCAGGCAGAGGAAGCATAAAGCTCTTCACCTGTTGGATTTAAAAAAAATAAAGCATAGGGTTGAGATAATAGAGAGATGAAAAGGTCAGGATGGTGGGAGAACCAAGCGTTCCTCACTTCTGCTGCGTCAGGGAAAACTCGATAGCCTCATTGGAATTTTCCCCTCTTTTAAATGCCATCCCTCTTTTCCATCCAAGGTGTAATTGAAATTCTTTAACACCTCGTCTGACCACACCGAAGGGGAAAAAAGAGAAAGCTAAGCAATGGACATTCTGAATTTAAACAAGAACGCAGATTCCCGGCTGGTATTTATAGCCTGGCTGTAGGTGTGGAGTGAGAGGAGTGTAGCCTTAACGTACCGTCTCTAGTTAGGACCAAGAAACCGTTTCCTCGGATAATGACTTTAGATTATAGTACACATGAGATTAGATGCAGACTCATTTGGCATCTAATCTGCCTCTTAAACAGAACCCGCTCCTAAAATCGTCTAAATGGAAGAAGCTTTATGGAGTTTGGCTTGTTTCAAGAACAAAATAAAGCTTGGGTCAGCAAGACAAAAAAACTCTTTTGCCAAAAGTCAGTTTTTAGTTTCTTTATACTGCCTGTAAAAAAACACGTTTTTCCCCATTTTTGCTCTGTAAAAATGACACTTAAATAGAATAGGGGTGATGAACCGGTTCCGTCAGTTTTCTGACTGCATGTTTTTTAGGAACCACAATCATGGGCCCTAAAACTCCTGTGAAAGTAAACTTTTTTTAATGCCTTTTTTTACATAAACAGCACCGATGCAAAATGAGAGGTACAAAGTACAGCACTCTCAAAACCTCAATAGGCAGTACACCTGACGCCAAATTCTTTCAGTTCTGCACCATGGTGCATTGAAAACAATTGTAAACGTATTTTACACGACACCGACCAGCACTGATCATGTTCCATATCTATTGTAATTATCTGTGGAACTCCATTCTTAATGTGTGAAAGCCAATAGTTAGAGTCGGTAACTCCATCATCATCGGGTTCCGTGTGAAAGCACAAACAGATATACGCTTCTCCTGCTATGCTTCTGATTCAGAATTTCTTTGGTGAGGTATCTCTGCGTAAAATAATTCTTTACGGCTGCGCTGCGGAAAACCGTGAAGTTCAAACTTTCCGACTAGGATTGTGAAATGTGCATTAAAATTTGAGAATTCCTTCTCAACACTGGCAAAATTGAATACCTTAGCCGAGAAGTAGAAATCTGTTGTCACGCAAAAATGTCAGCACCCACCATGAATGTAAATGGTCAGTTCAACGTTGATATAAACCAATAGTTATCTGTATTTATTGGCAGTAAAGCATTTGTCACAACTTGTTCCGCATGGAAAGTGGTGTGAAGATAAATGGTTCCAGGTTCACTGCGTGAATGGAAAAACAACTCAACAAGGCCGCATGTCAAAATGAAATGGTTTGTTTTTGGAATACCCACTAACTTAAAAATACTTCTACTAGCAGACAACACGCGTACAGAGGTCACCAGACGTGTTTTTTGAAAAACTCGACCTCGCGAGTTCCATGTGGGATATGTCCGACTTCCCAGCAATCTGGAAGGCAGCATTAGCAACTGCACCCCTCCGAGGCCTTGAAACATTTACAAGACAAACATCTATTTGTGGGAGATAGTGTTTAGTACGTCCAATTCTACTGACCCTATGAAAATGATCAGGGATCAAGGAGTGCGGGACAGTTCCATGTGTGAAAGTTAATCTCAGTGGAGTTGTTTGGGAAGGCGGAGGAGTGAAGAACGGATGGCCCGGGGGAGGACGAGTGTGGACTTGGATCCTGGTGGTGCAGAATTTCAGCAAGAAGTGTTGACTCCACCTCCCTCTCAGCACCGTCTTCGGAATCCAGATGATGCAGCGGTGATCTTTCGATGTCCTCAATGTTTTGGCAAGCCAAAGAAAGAGAAGTAGGGTTCCAGTCTTCCAGGTCCAGGTTGGAGAGAGGGAGACTAAAGCACCCCTCCTCCCCATCTCTGATCTCCCATTGTTCCTGACTACTGAAGCTGGCTTGTTCTTCTTGTGAGTCCTCCCAGCCAAGGTCTCCCTTCAGGTCCTCGAGGTCGTCACACATCTCCAGCCTGTGCATCTCCCGATCCCGATTCTCGTACAGTAGGGTTGCGGCACAGATGAAGATGAACAGGCCGACGCCCATGACCACCGGTCCGGCCAGTTTCATCCTGTCCACGTGGCTGGACCCGCGTCCCCCCATGGGCCTCGGCACCGCCGACACGTACCCGGCCACGGCCACGCTCATCCCCGCCAACACCACCACCACGCCGACCATAAGCCACGCGCCCGGGGCCGAGCGCAGACGCAGGTGTAGTCGGGTGCGGGTGGAGTCGCCTTTTCTCAGGTGACATGCTGGGAGGCAGGCTGCTGGTGATGAGTGGGAAGTGAAGGGGCTGCTAACAGGACTGCTGGCAGCCGTCATCCTTTTAATCCAAACTGCAAGACAAAGTGTGCAGCTTTAGGAAGAAGGCGGGGGCACTGTGGGTTTTGGAGAGGACACAACAGGAAATAGCTGCTTTCATAGGACATGTGCTGACTTAATGAGATGCTTGTCCTCTGGATCCCTTACCTCATAGTGGAGCATTAAAAGTATCACGGATGAGTACATTAGAAGGGGGAAATTTACCCCCCCCCCCCCCATTAAAAAAAACACTTTACAGCAAATCTCAATTGCACAATAAATTGCTCCTTAAGGCCTTTTGGAGCCACACAGAACAAATTTACCACCACCACAAAAAAAATAAATAAACAAATTTAATCAACAACATTTTTCGTCTAGAGAGTTCAGTGTAAGTTGTCCCAATGCATTGGAACGAGACGAGTCATTGGATAAATGCTGGTTTTGTCCCGCCCATTGGACGCTCAGTGTCTATGGACAGTGGGTGTTTATAGGCTGGCCCGGAAACTCAGCTTTCTACATGATAATTGGATAATCTGTCTGAGGCTAAATCTCTTTTTGATTGACAGCGAAATTAGCCAATCACCGATCCTATTGTGAAGGCAAACTTTTTGAAAAGGAACGGAGAGTAGAATTCATGTATAAATAACATTTATACGACACATTTTATGATGTAAGCCGAAATTGATACTCCCCTCCTTGACAGACTAGCATCCACCACTGTTACTGAGCCATTCAGCCACCAGCGGGTTCTAAGAACATTACATTTACTTCAAAGTCAATGCACTGACAAAACCCTTCTAGGCCCTGATGATGATTTTTGTACCCCGCTTACTGCCCGAAGTCAACTGCGATCGGCTCCAGCACGCCCGCGACCCTCATGAGGATAAGCGACTCGGATAATGGATGGATGGATGAAATTAATGCCTGTTCATCTACTGCATCTAAGACAGTAATGCATAGTGGCGGGCAAACGAATTCAGAGCACTCTCTTCCACTCAATGAGAGAAGGCATATACCGTAATTAAAATGTGGATCCACTTTGGTTGCCATTTGGTGGCGTACCATGGAGTCTTTCTAATGTGAAATACGTGCCTTAAATATCAATAATGGTTGGGAATCATTGAACTAAAGACGCCTGCCGTAGAATAAATGAACATCCATTTGCTGAAACAGAGTACATTGTCTGTCCACTGCTGCCGTGTTCTGGTCTGAACACCCACTACTGTTTGCAGGAAAACAGGCTGGTCACAACGCCGTAAACAAACAAGTTTCTCTTATTTTGGTTTACAATTCATATTCCCCATTGACATTTCTAATAAGTACATTGGTTTTCTTGGTCGTGGGGAGTGCACATTACCATTTTTTCCCCTCTCATTGGAGATGATTTGACCCCTTTCAGTGGCAGTCACTTTACCGCAGTCATTCCCCAGTCATCATTTAGCCCCAAACAGCAGAACATTTAAAGTGTGGAGGAGGAGGGGGGTGATGCGTGCGCTTCAAGGGCACAAAGTGTGAACGTGATGTAGCAGTCTTGCGCTGTTGCTGGCTGCACTGCAGTTGTTCGGGAAAAAAAAAAAACAAGAAAATTTTGCTGACTTGCCTTGTTTTGCTCCTCAGTCCGAATCATGATCCCCACTCAACAAGCATCAGTTGCCTTCTGCACTTCTCCACTCTATCATCCGCCTTTGGCTTCTCATACTCAAATAGACTTTTCCCCTTCTTTTCGCTCCTTGCTTCTTGCCGCGCTCCACACTACTGTTCAGCTGAAGCTCCTTTTTTAAAAAAAAAATCTAGGAAGTAACTGTTGTTATAAAAGTGGTGCAAAGCTGCTCTGCCTCTCCTCGATCTGTGTGCTTCTGAGCGCGTGTGTGTGGAGGAGGGGTCGTGGGAATCAGGGGCAGTCCCACGGTGAGTCGTGTTATTCTTGGTGGTTGACATGTTCGCACTGATGTAAAAATATGAACTTTGATTGAAAAAATAAAAAAGAGCTTTGCAGAGCTAAGCTTGTGTGTCCTCGTAGTGTACACATAGCCAAATATTGATGCACACAAGATCTTACATCATTGCCAAAGCACATATTTTCCATTAGAAAATTCTGAAGGCACACAATCAAATAAAAATGTTCCAGCAGTGTATATTTGAATTGTGATTTTCTCGTCTCACTTTATTCCCAAAGTACTTTGTGTCAAATGTGGGCCTCTTTCGTTGAACACAAAGGCATTGTTTCTGTCGTATGAATGGCAGCTCGTGGGTACGCTGCAGGTTATATATACATTCTGCTGGCTGGCATGTCACTATACATCACCAGGATAGATGGATGCACAAGTAGACATTGTTTGTAAATGTAATAAATTGAGTAAAATAATATTCAAACCAATTAATTGAAATTGGATAATTTCCTGCAAAACCTATGATGTCTCACTAGCCCAGTGAGACATCATAGCAAAATTTTTAGTTGAGCCGGAGTGTTCATAGGGAGACACTGATGTTTTGTTTCTTAGCTTTCATGAGTTCAATGTTATTCTTTTCTTCTAAAATGAAGTCGAAATTCATTCTGAGGCTGTGTTAGGGAGTTGGAAAGTGACAAGGTCTGTTTCATGAGAGGGTTCAAGTCAGGACCTGGCACGTTGAAGCAGGCGTCATAGCCTAGCAGAGCAAGTGCTAAAGATCCACTGCCAACACTGCACTAAAGGTACTCTGCAAGTTTTTGGCAAAAGATCCCTTCTGCTAATAACAAGACACTGCAGTAGCCCTCAAAACCAACGACAGGCACATCATCACTGGATTTTAGTAAGACTTGAATATGTACAGTATATGCAGCCATTTGTTGTCTATTTTCAGAAACTATACTTTGCTAAATAAACACATAATTCAGATGACAAAATGCCTAAGACAATCCAGTATTTTTAGGAGGCACTACTCTGACAGAGAGAGCCCCAACATAGCCCTGCATGGCTGCATTTCTGTGTGTATTTTGTCATGTCGTGCGATGCTAGAGGAACCCAAAAAAAAGCAGGGAGGCAGAAGAAGCAGGGTGTATTAACAAAAACACTTACAGGGGGACACTGGAAAAACTAAAACCACAAAAAGTCCTGAAAACCCTAAGAAACCAAAATCACAAACAAAAACCCATGACAGAAGCACAACAATCCGCCCCGAGTGGTCGGCGTGGCAGTCCTTTTAACAGAAAAAAAACAATGACATGATGACCAACAGGTGCAATGCTGAAGGAGAAGCCCTCCAATGCCACCTGTTGGTGAAAAACGGAACAGGACCATGAAAGTACCACCCCATCCCACCCTCCAACGGACGGTCCCAGCACTGGAATTTCTGTAACCGAGAATATAGACTCCATCAGCCATAACTATTATCTATATATATATTGCGCGTCGTCCCGCACGCGGTCTGTCCTTCCGTCTGTCCCTTTTCAAAACGTACCTACTTCACCGCGCCGCCACTGCGCCGCTCAGGCAGTTGCTCACTACGATCGCGTGGGCATCTTAGCGAAAAATGTTGTCTACCCACAAGCATTGCAATAAAATTGTTAGTTATTTAGTAGAGCTAAACATCTCTTTATTTTCGCGATAAGCAATGAAGATGAACAAAAAGTTGAACCAAGCAACAACACTTTTGTGGGCCAAAGGCCCACCTTACCAGCCTTCCGCAGGAACTAGCTGATGAGCCGCCCGGAGGGCGGCGAACCAGCTAGTATATTATATACAGTACCAACATTGATACGACACGTCCCTTTTGAGCTGCATTACTCAGGAGACACTCAGCGAGTAGGGTCAAAAACGTGAGAACATTCCATATATGTGCAAGGGCAAGGAAACTAAATTTGTGGTGGCGGGGCCGTGTTTGGGTTTTGTGTTTTGTGTTGATACTTAGGAGTGACAAGGATGGGCAGGATCACAAATGCAGAAAACAGGGGTGGATGGGAATTAATGACTCGCTGTGGCAACCCCTGAAAGCCGAAAGGAGAAGAAGAAGTGTTCTGTGTTGATAGCACACGTTTTAGTACTGACAAAATGTAAACCTCATGAAAATCCGTTGAAAAATGAGCAAATTACGCCTAAATTTCAATTTCCATGAAGAGAACGACGCCCCTGCCAACATGGCCGCCACGCAGGCGCGTTGGTCACTTCTGACGCTGTTCTTCTTGCTGTTCGTTGCGTAACCAGTAGGGGTCTGCAATGAACTAAAACGTACCCCGTTTGCCGAAAATACCCTTTGAGTAAATGCGCGCCTGCGCGGTATTGTTTTGAAAACAGCATGGCGCCATTTGTGTTGTTGTCGTAACGTCTACCGCTGTCTTTATGCTTCACTCTTTGAAAAAAAAAATTTCACAGAGAAAAAACAAGCCCTTCTACTTGAGGTTATTTGTAAGACCTGACGATAAAACGTATGTGCTGATTCCTAGATCGTCCTTTTAACGCGAGATAACTGGTAGCTAGCTGGTTAATGTTTCTAACTAAGAGTGACTCCAAGAAATGGAGGAATCAGCCAATCGATATAAAGTAAGTGAGTTAACAAATAGAGTATATATCAGACTCGTGTGTACCTTGCTTTAACCCCCGAAAAGTGAAAGTATGTTATAGTAAAAGTATGTAATAACATAACGTACAATACATGTCTGTCTGCAGAGGAGACCAAAGAGGAAGCTCTGCTATAAGACCACCATGCAGAGGTATGTTTGATAGTTTATACAATTTACGCATTTTTTATTAATGCTTTCAACTCAATGTGCTAAATCTGCTGCACAGCGCACTGAAAGATGAATCGAGAGGCACGGTGTCCAAGGGACACGTCGACAGGATGTTTGATGACCTGGGTAAGTTTTCTCAATTTGTTTGTTTGTTTTTTAGTTCACATATTGCTTGCCGTGTGCCATATTCGTATTAGTCCCCATCACCCCCCGCCCCACCACCACCACCACCACCATCAATTTAGCTTACAACATTAAGACTTGTGTTGTCTTGCAAAGTGTCATTCTTTTAATAAAACTGTCCCTGTTGGCAGTAAAATAATTAAATCCCATTTTAAATTGTATTATTTGTATTTAAATTATTAGAATTTTATGTTAAATTAGTATGATTTTAAAAATATATTTATTTAATTGTCTAAATCAATTAGTACACACACACACGCCTGGTGGTCGCAGGCATGATGGAGCCTATCCCAGCTGCCATGGGGCAGCAAGTGGGATAACCCTGAACTGGTTGGTTATATTGAGACAACCATTCCCACCTATGGACAATTTAGAGTGTTCAATTAATCTACCACGCATGTTTTTGGAATGTGGGAGGAAACTGGGATACCCAGAGAAAACCCAGTATTAGCAACATTTAGATCGGTCCACCTATCACTATTTACCATTGACATTTGTGCATACATTTGTTCTTCACAGACTCTCCCTTTTGCGTACTCCCGTCACTTCTCCAACTCTCGGACTCGGATAGTGAGGAAATCCAGGCTGTGGGACGTGCTACACCACTGGATGTAAAGGCAACATCTGCAAAGGTACAAGTAAAACATGCAGGACTTCGTCTGTGAAGGATTTGAGTTTTGGAGTATCACAGGGATAGTCCCGCTGCAGACAAAAGAAAATTGGCAACGAGTTGCTGCACAAATGCTCGTCTGCTCACTAGCTGCTAGAAATAGTTGGGGGGGAGGGGGGATTTGTTCAGGTCATATCGCCCAGGCCAACATTAAACTAAACTAAACATGTTTCCTTTTGAATCTTTAGTCTGCCAAAGAAGACCCATTACATCCTGTGAGATGTACGCCTGTATTAAGTCCTGAACTAAATATCGGTAAGAGGTGTGCACACTTCTGAAGCATATTCGGCATTTTGTTTCACAATGCAACTTTGTTTCAGACCATTCAGACGTTCCTTTCCAAGAACCTGTGAATACTTCCAGCCCACTAGAGGTGAGCAGGGGTGGCAATTTGGCACAGACAAAGACCAACAACAACGGCAAGATGCTGTCACCGATCGTCTCTGACTGTGAAGAAAAAAAAGATGCGGCAACAATTAAGCCGGCCACTGATAAGTAAGAAGCGATTCTTCCTGCCACATCATTTTATGTAGCCTGCGAACTCAAATCATGTGCCTCTACTTCCATAATTCTTGCTGAAATCAGTAGGCCTACCAACATTAAAGTTGTCATATTTAGTAAATAATAACATTGAGCTATTGCAGGCACTTTTTTAAAATACAAAACTTCTTTTTACAGTAAATTGAACAATAGTTGAACAAACTTACCGCTGAATCCTCATTTCAAAATAAGTTATTTCATTTCTGATTGATTCTCTGATCAAATACTCTCGCCTTTGCTAAGAAAACTAATTCTGATTGGATCTTGTGTCTGGCAGATAGTTACATCTCGTTTTTAATCGTTGACAAAAATGTCAACATTTCATCATCGCAAATACATTTTAATGTACTTATCAGAAAAAAAAGGTTGTTGAGTTTTAAGGGGAGTGGGCTAGTGAGTGACATCATGGGTGGTTAGTCTGTCAGCATCAGGATAAGGGTTTGGGTCTCTTGTGTAGCAAGCAGCTTGCTACACTCGAGGTGGGTGCTAGTGCTGCAAAGTTGTTTATCTGAGTTGGATATTTTTTGTTGTTATTAGCAAGTCAGCACAACAGGAGACAAGTGTGACCACTGCTGAGAAGGACCACCAGAGCGTTCCCAGAAATTCCTCCACCAAAACCCCCATTTGGGCATTCCTGCAGAAGGTTCAAGACTCCAACCAGTCCAAAACCATAGTGTGAGTTGAACTGACCTTTCCCATTGGAAAATAATATGAATCTCATTGCTTTTTAATTCTTTTTTTAAGCGTCAACATCAAGTAACAACGTCTATAGTTTAAAAAATATTTATGTGAAAAGTGAAGACAGTGCTACGTTTCTGATAGGTGGTGCCTACTTAATGATTTGACGAAATTGTCATCATGGTTGGCGGGTATTTGTTTTCAGTCATTTATCCGTGAATCAACTAGAGATGAAAATCCTCCGGATTTTAAAATTTTCATGAAATTTCCTCCGGAAAATGGAGGAAATTTTGCCTAAAATTAATCTGGATATTAGTTGACAACATTGAACGAGCACGCGTTTGCGTTCGTTGTTTTGCTTTCACGAACATAGCCATGTTGAGGCACTAACACCAGTAACAATAAAGAGATTTTCGTCTCTTTATAAAGACACTTGCTGAACTCCAGTGGAACGAATAAAAGATGCCGTGGACAAGACAGCTGTTGTAGTAAAAAAAAAAATGTACACCTGTATATATACACTATATACATGTATATATATTTTTGGACAAAAAGGGAAACGCACAGATTAGCAGAAAAGCATGTCCGTCCAACTTCGAGCGTCGTGTCGTGTCGGCTAGCTTAGCTGTTGTCGTGGATCAAAGCGTCTTTGATCTGTGAAGTTGGTTGCGTCAGCGCTGATTGGTTGAAACCAAAAGACGCGCACGTGCGGACATGTTGGCGCTGATGCACGCACAGCAGAGCGCAGCGGACTATCGACTGCTGAGGCGCGCTTCGCTCGAGTGGTGTCGCTACAACAGTAACACCCCTCCGCTCGCATTCTCATGGCCTCACCATATCTCGGAGATTTCAAAATTTCGGCGAGAACGGAAGCCACAAAGGGTGCTTGTGTGCACACAAAAGGCAGATTATTCATTGAATGTCGAGAATTTGAATAGCGTTTTGTGGAAACTAATTCATGCGTGATCGCCCAGGTACGGCCCCAGCGCAATATTCAAACAGCTAGACAGGCAAGCTGACATATGTGGAATAGACACGAGTGTTAGGAACACGTTCAAGTGGTCATGGCTTGAGGAAAAGGATTGAATTGAGATTCCAGTGGTTAGGACGTCGGCTTCACAGTGCGTAGGTACCGGGTTCGATTCCAGCTCCGGCCTCCCACTGTGGAGTTTGCATGTTCTCTCCGGGCCTGCATGGGTTTTCTCCGGGTGCTCCGGTTTCCTCCCACAATCCAAAAACATGCATGGCAGGCTGATTGGACGCTCTAAATTGTCCCTAGGTGTGAGTGTGGGCGTGGATGGTTGTTCGTCTCTGTGTGCCCTGCGATTGGCTGGCAACCAGTTCAGGGTGTCCCCCGCCTACTGCCCGAAGACGGCTGGGATAGGCTCCAGCACCTCCCGCGACCCTAGTGAGGATCAAGCGGTTCGGAGGATGGATGGATGGATGGATGGATGGATGGATGGATGGATGGATGGATATATATATATACCGGTATATATATATTTATTTTATTTTATTTTATTTTTCAGGAAAGTCCACTTTCATCTCTAATTTTAGAATTTGCGTTTGTGCATTGTCGCACCCTGCAGTAGATGTGGGTGTAGCGGTAACATGCTGATTTCAGTGAAGCTCAAAAAAGAAGGTGGAATTGTAATGTGCTGTATATCTTGATCCGTGATATTTTGACACTTTACATGAAGCATTTTATCAAGACACCTGGGAACTCTTAATTTATTTACTTACCGGTACTTATTAATTTTTGAACCCTAACAAAGATACCCCAACGTGCTGAGGGTACAAATTATAAGACCTCTCACGCTTCTTTTTTTAATTTCAGGAAATCCCTGACAACGGTCAAAGCGCCCACGCACCCTCCTGATTTCGAAGACGATTTCCTGATTGTGGATGACAACGTCCCTTTTTGCTTTTCCATTGCCACTAAATCGACTAATAAGCAGAATAAGAACAAAGAGTCCATCAGTGGTGGCAATGGCCGGGAGATGGACGTGCCGAGTAAGAAGCTACTCAAAGAGCAGACAACCCTCCAGAAAACTCCAAAGAACACGAAAGAAAAAAAGAGCGAGGCCAAGCGTCGCATGACTTTCAACAAAAACAATCCACAGCGTTCGCGCAACAAGGCTGACGATCAACCCAAAGCGGCGACCGGCAGACAACCAGACAACCAGAGCGTCACGCCTTCATCCGAGGTGAAGACATTTTTAAAACATAGGCCAGACATGCAGTTTGATGCCTTATTTTATGAAATTGTGACTTTATTAAGGATTTATCGACATGTTTTGGAAAAAAAGGGACATTATTTTTCAATATTTTAAGATGTCTCTAAAATATACATTTGTCTTATTTATGTGTATAAGTTGATGAAAGTGAATGCTCAGAAAAATCACATGCTTGTTAGTAGCAGGTGAAATACAACAAATCCCAGCTCATATATGTTTTCTCTAACCAATTGTTAAAAATCATTCAAATCAAATGTTTGTGGAAAGAACTCCACACTCTATAAGGCCACATTGTTCAGGCGTAGCCTAAACTCAACCTTTCCATTTCTATCTTTAGTCTCCCAACGAACCGTTACATCCAGCGACACGCTTGCCAAGTGCTGCTCTCGACATCGGTAAGTGACGTGCACACTTCTGAAGCACACTCGGCATTCTGTTTCACAATGCAACTTTGTTTCAGACCATTTAGACGTTCCTTTCCACGAACCTGTGAGGACTTCCAGCCCACTTGACGAGAGCGTGAGTCGGAATTCGGCACAGACAAAGACCAATAACAAAGACAAGATGGTGTCACCGATCGTCTCTGACTGTCAAGAAGATGCGGCAACGATTAAACCAGCCACTGATAAGTAAGAACCGATTGACAAGGGAGTTTGTGTTTGGCTTCTGCTTGCAATATTAGTGTCTTGGTGGATTGATGATTGATGGGAAAATGTATAATCACGATGATTTTCACTGAACTTGAAATCGCGATTAATAAATTGTATAAATGTTCAACCACTAAAACTCAACGACTCAAAACTATTAACATAGCCCCTGCCCATTCATCCCTGCATCAAGCGCTCTATTCTTTTTGTCAAGTACAAAATGACCTTGTATAGTGCTGTAAAATCGTATTTGCCGCCTTTGTGATTTCTGCATTCTTTGCATATTCATCATGTACAAACGTTTCAGTTCATCAAACCAATTTTAACATCACACAGATTACCCAAGGAAATACTAATGCAGTTTTTCAATGCCAGTTTAATTTATTAAGGCAAAAAAAAAAAAAAAAAGCAACTAACTGTCCCTATAGGCAGCCCGGTGGTCCAGTGGCTAGTGCATCAACCTCACAGTGCAGAGGTACCGGGTTCAATTCCAGCTCCGACCTCCCTGTGTGGAGTTTGCATGTTCTCCCCGTGCCTGGGTGGGTTTTCTCCGGGTACCCCGGTTTCCTCCCACATTCCAAGAACATGCGTGGCAGGCTGATTGAACACCCAAAATTGTCCGAGGTGTGAGTGTGAGCGCAGATGGTTGTTCGTCTCTGTGAGCAATTGGCTGGCAACTGGTTCAGGGTGTCCCCCGCCTACTGCCCAAAGACGGCTGGGATTGGCTCAGTTTAATCCTCACAAGGTGGGTGACCCCTGTGAGGATTAAGCGGATCGGAAAATGAATGAATGAACTGTCCCCATGTGAGATTTTAGTTGATCAACTCCAGCTTTTTATTAGCCAACTAAAGTTATAAAAGTAATGGTTTCAAAATGGGTGGCACGGTGCTTAACTGATTAGCAGTGCTCTTCCGCCTCACAGTGCAGACGTCCTGGATTCGATTCCAGGCTCCGGCTCAGGGACAGCAGAATCATATCATGCAACACATGGTGCATTCGGGTTACTTTCACAACTTTGGGAACCTTTCCACGCACGCACCACACCATTCTGCACCTTTATCTTTTTTATTCGATTAAAATATTTTCAAGATGGAGACAAGGCAAAATTCAAATAAGAATTACATTTCAATTAATCGTCCAGCCCTATTTGTCCATTGTCGGACAAATAAAGGATATCTTATCTTATCTTATCTTACAAATAAAATCTCCCATGCTTGTTTTTGACATTTCAGGAAGACCCTGCCACCGGCTAAAGCGCCCACTCCCCCTCCTGATTTAGGGGATGATTTCCTGACCGTGGATGACGTGTCTTTTTGCGTTTCCATTCCTACGAAATCAACCAGTAAGCAGCTTAAGAGCAAAGAGTCCAGCAGTGACAAAGGCGGACTGACGGACAGCTGGCAGCGGAACGAGCCATCAAAGAAGAAGTTGCTCAAAGAGCAGACGGCCCGGAAAAAAACTCCAAAGAACACGAGAGTAAAAAAGAACCAGCTAAAGCATCGCAATACCCCCAACAAAAAGAACCCACAGCGTCCGCGCAACAAGGCTGACAACCAAACCAAAGTGGCGGCCGGCAGCCTGACAGACGCCCAGAGCGTCAAGCCTTCAGTTGACCTGGCTTCTCCTTTCGGTAAGATCATTTTCTCGTCATTTCTCGCTTTCACACTGGCGTCGCGGTAAATTGCCAGAACACAGCGGCGAGATACCATCGCTTGTCCTTTCGCAACATAACCCACTGAAGTATGACAGTTCCACGTTGACGCAGCTGGATTATTAGATACAAAATATTTTACGAGACATTTCCGAAAAGCCAAAAGCATAAAGTGTAATTGTTCGTTTTGAGCTACTTTTTTTCTCTCTCTCTCTGAGAAATTCTGCATCATATGAACGCTTGTTGCGTAGCCACTTTTCACAAAAGGTCAAATCATCCATCCAACATGATTAATATTGGGATAAAAATAACAGTGTAACATCATAATGTACCAAAGATTTGGCAGTCACGATCAAAAAGTGCCATCCTAAAACCAAAAATGCATAGTTCAGTTGTTTTTTTTTTTTTTTTGTTTGCACTTCCGGTAGTGCGCAGCGCTCGTTATTTATTTTATAGATTTTATTTACTATATTTTGCCGCTTCCTCGCATTTTGTTTTGGGATTTTGACTTTGCTTATACTACAAGTCGACTAAGACAGAAATATTTGTTTCTGTTATGATTTAATGTCGGAGTCAATTTTTTAAGAAAAAAGTAGATTGCACCTAACATTGATTGATCAAAACACAACAATAATGAAATCAAAAACATTATCCTGATCCAGAATATCAAATTCACAGTTTTTCTGACATTAAAGAATAAAAAAGCCAGAAATTAGGTTCAGGTGGCAACCTCCAAATTTTATATGAAGGAAAAAAGACTGTTTTTAGAATGTAACTCAGTTAGCTAATGCTAATATTTGGTGACGCTAGCAGGGGTGTTGCTTCCGGTTCCATGGAGGATGTGCGTGTTTCTACATGCGAGTGCCTTTGCGTCATCGTGTTTTAGACAGTTGCCTGAAAGTCTCTCGGAATCTTCGGCCAGCTTAGCTGATTATGTCTGTCATTTAACAGTCCTGTCAACTCCTTTGATCAATTTTTTTCCCTTTAAACATTGATATTTCATCTGACTTCTCTTCTCCCTAAAATATGCTTTGCACATCAATTCTTATTTTTTAAATTTCACAAATGTAGCTTTCATCACACAGATTTCGACTTGGAGCAACCCGACACCGCTGAGGATTCGGCAGCCCGAACAGTGGGCAAAAGGAAAAGAAACCCGCCTGGAGAGTGGTGGCTCGGCTGCCCTCAAACGGAGGCGCAACCTGAGGTGAGAGGCGAGGTGCACAGTGTCAAGAAGTCCAAAGCTAACCGCGGAGAACCGGTCAATGAAGCGTCTGCGTTACCGGCCAAGCCCAAGAGATTGCTCAAAAGCACAATCAAGAAGGTTTCGAAAAGGTCCAAGAAGGTTCAGTCGAAGGCGAAAAGAGCCCTGTGGAAAAGATCCAGTGAACCAAGCGGTGATGGAGCAGAACAAACAGAAGCTTGGCAGCAACAGCAATTCCCGGATCGGGACTCTTCTCCTCAGCTTACCAGTCCCCTGGACTTCATAGAACAGCCCCAGAACCACCATTCAGGTATGACACACACCCAAAAAGCCAACAATGGAAGCTTGTCCCAGCCGTCTTTGGACAGGTTACCAGCAGGAAACAAACAATCATTCACACTGGACAAATTCATTTTGAGTCATTCATTCATTTATTCTTTCATTTTCGGAACCGCTTGATCCTCACAAGGGTCACGGGGGGGTGCTGGAGCCTATCCCAGCTGTCTTTGGGCAGTAGGCGAGGGACACCCTGAACCAGTTGCCAACCTGGTGCCCTGCAACTGTAAAGACAAACAACCATTTGCGCTCACACTCACACCTAAGAGCAATATAGAGTGATGAATCAGCCTGCCATGCATGTTTTTGGAACGTGGGAGGAAACCGGAGTACCCGGAGAAAACCCACGCAGGCCCGGGGAGAACATGCAAACTCCACACGGGGAGGCCGCAGCTGGAATTGAATCCGGTACCTCTGCACTGTGAGGTCGACGGGCTAACCACTGGACCACCATTCTGAGTCATAAACTTGAAATTCTTTAGGTATGATAATTGCGAGCAAAAAATATTGCGGTATCACAGCAGCATGTGAACTCAATCAAGTTTATTTTGAAAGATATTGTAGAATATTTGGTACAGAAGAAATGTGTACCATGTTAAATTGAAATACGTAAATGTTGACTTTGTTCTGTTTGTATTAATTAGTCACAGTGTCCCATCAGAAGTGAGCTATTGGTAGAACAGAAATATGGCTGCTGGCACTTTTTTTTGGAGGTAGGGTTTGACAATACACATCAACAGCGCAAAAAAAAAAAGCCATCTGTGCTTGCTGTGCATCTTTCATCTTTCTCCCTCACTCCTCTGTGCATCACTCACCTGGAGGAGGAAAAGAAAAAAGGTCCCCTCAAAAAAGAAGAGCAGAGCTCATTACCAGTGATAGCCAGCGACTCAAATGGCAACATACTCGTGTTTTACAGAGCATCAAGTATTCCTTCGAATGTACCAGAAAAAAGTGTCCGGCAAGCCCATCCCGCCGAGCACCACGGGATCTCTCGAGCAGCTGCCGGAGAAACGGCGAAGCAGACTGCCCGGTGAATGGTGGAAGGTCACGGCCACGCCAGAGAACGCGGAGGCGGGGCTTCCGAGTCCCAAGAAGTCCAAACTTGGCGTGAAAGCCAAAGCCAAACAAAGCAGACCTTCGGCAAAATCGCCTCGGCAGGCGGTCGTTTTGCCGCCCAGTCGAACGACGCGGGACGAAGAGCAGGCGGAGAGAGTGAACACCCCTGCCAAGGTTTTCTCCACCCGGCCCTTACCCAACGACGGAGGCGCCGCTCAGAGTCATGAAGTCGTGGTGCGAGTCTACACTCCCGACTGCGCGACTGCCAACAGGCAGGGAACTTTCACTGTGGAAGGACGGCGGGACAACCTAGAGGACGGTTCCTGTCCTGAACAAGAAATGTAAGAAGACGGAGCATATGATCATTCGTGGGATTTTTGTCTCCTGTGTTCATGTTTTTGTTTTTCGGGGGACGGGGGCGCAGATTACAAAGCGGACCGGTGTCCATGATTGAACTAGAAGCACACCATGATGCAGGTAAGTCCAAATTAAAAAATAATAATTTCTTTTCAACCTCAAGAAGGGATCACGACTGGATGTGAGTGAGCAATGTTGGTCACATGAAGTGACAACGTTCAGTGTTCGTTTCAACAGAATGAGAATCCATTTCATAAAAGAATGCGATGCGGGCAAACGCCTCCGGGGAAGTGGTTCATCTCAGGACCTGCCCCAGTCCATCGATGCCGAATCCTTTCCGCAATATCACCAATTTGCTCATCGTCACCAGCATCTCTTCGCTGGAGAGGAGAGAGGAGAATAGGCAGTAAAACAGACCCACTTTTACTATGACAAGACATGAAAACCAGAAGAAATTGTCCAGCATCATGCATGTACTTGAATTCAGATTCTTCACCAATTTAGAAATTCATCAAGCATCATTATATTCAAACACTTTATTTTATTTTTTTCAATCCAATCCATTGATAACAATAATAATAATTTCGTTTTTTTGGGGGGGGTGTTTACTGTTTTCATGTTATTCATTCATTGTTGTACTCGTCTTTGTTTTATATGCCGTATTTTTACTTGATGTAGAAAAGGAAGGTGTTACGTGTAGTAAGTGCTCTATCGAGTTGAGTTTATTTCAGCAGCAGACAGGTACCAACGATCTGGTGTTTAGTTAACTGGCAACTCTTCATTCCAGACCTTCCGTCGACCAGACGCCGCCTCGCCGAGCTGTCGGTTTGCGACATGTGCGCTCCTCCTCTCAAGCCGTGCACCCTGCCGGCCAGGGACAGGAACGATCTGAGCGAGTGGCTCCAACTTCTGTTCCCCACCACACTCACAGGAGAAAATCATAAAAGTAGGACTGCAAAGGCCTTTTTAAAATTTTTGATGTTGTCTTTATTTGTTGACCAAACGCACGTTTTTTTGTCAACCGATCCCTGCAGACGCGGCCGTTTCCCCCGACCAGTTTGATTGGTACTTCCACAAAAACGGCACCATGGGCATCGTGGAGGACTTGCATTGTTGGAACTTCTCTCACGGGAAGATGCTGCTGGGCTCCTTCATGAAGAAACCTCTTTGGGTGGACCACAGCGCCACCGTGGTCAGAATGGTTTTTTTCCCCTCTCCAAATATTGGAAAATGTATGAATAAAAAATGATGTTTTAATTTGTTGTTGTTGTTTTGTTGGTGCTAAAGGTTTTTTTTCTGCTAACGAGCTCCGTCAGGGTCAACGTAGACTGTGTCGAGTCTTGTGTGCATGCGGGCAATTCCTTCATGGTGCCTTGTGGTAAGAACTGTCACTTTTGTTACTTTTATTCAGGACTGGACAAGTGATTACAACTGGTCAACAGCAAATTTTAATCGAGTATGGCTTTAAGTGTCGCAAACTTAGGTAATGGTCTCAAAGTAGGGCTTCAAATTGGGTTTATGGTTTCAAAGTAAGGTATGGTATTCAATTTAGTGTTTTAAACTTGAGTTAGGGTTTCAAACTAGTGTTTCAAAATCGGGTTTAGGGTTTCAAGCTCGGAGTAGGGTTTCAAACTCAGGAGAGGGTTTCAAAGTAAGGTTTCAAACTAGGATTAAGGTTATAAAGTAGGGTTTCACAAATTAGAGTGTCAAAGTAGGGTTTCAAACTCTGAATAGGGTGTCACGGTCAAGGTCATCTTTATTGTCAAATACACTTACATATATATGACATGCAGCATAGATGAAATTTCTTTCTCTCAATCCTCAGTGCAAATATGCATGCAAACATGCTATGTTTCATATTCGGGTTAGGGTTTCTAAGTAGGGTTTCAAACTAGGGCTAGAGTTTTAAAGTGAGATTCCTAACTAGGGTTAGGGTTTTAAAGTCGGGTTTTAAATTAGGGTTCCGATCTCAAATTGGAGTATGATACTAGGGTTAGGGTTTCAAACTAGGGCTATTTCTGCCAGCCCAAGTTAGATGATTCTTTCATCTTCTCTTCTCTCTTGCTCTGCTCCAACAGGCCACGCCTACAGCATCCAAAACCTGGCGGAGCAGCCCGCATTCCTCTGCTTTAACAGAATGCTCACCGAGAGTCCCGACTGAACATTGACCGGCCGCATCCAGTTTAGGATTCTTAATCGCTATTCGTCGAGCAGCAGTTTTGCCTAATGTGTTTTTTTTCACTATTTGGCAGAAATATGAAATGAATTTGTATAAGTCCATTTGTCAATGATTGTTTTGGAAGTAATTTTCTTCCTTGTACAGTATGTCTAAATCGCCAACCTTTGAAGCTGCTCTACTGCGGCCAATGTTGCCAGATCAGATCAGAAGAGGTTTCATTAAAACAGCTATTCATTTCAAAAAGTACCTTAGATCCATTTTCTGACCCCCTTATCCTCTAAACGTATCCACGACCCTTTAGACTCTAAAGGGTCACGGGGCATGCTGGAGCCTATTCCAGCTGTCTGGGCAGTCAGGGCAGTACATTAACCGGTAATGCATGTTTTTCTTTTTTGGGGGGGGAAATGTAGGAGGAAACCAGAGTATCCGGAGAAAACACGTTTTTAGCGTGTTTTGAGCGGGGAAAAAAACGACCATGTATAGTAAGACGTTTTTAGCCAAAAAAAACGACCACGTTTTGTAAGGTGTTTTTAGCCGGAAAAAACGACCATGTATAGTAAGGCGTTTTCGCCCCCAAAAAAACCCCACCATGTATAGAAAGGTGTCTTTAGACGAAAAAAACGACCATGTATAGTAAGGCGTTTTTAGCTAAAAAAAACGACCATGTATAGTAAGGCATTTTTGGCGGAAAAACGACCATGTATATATAGTAAGGCGTTTTTAGCCGAAAAAAATGACCATGTATAGTAAGGCGTTTTCACCAACAAAAAAAAAACGACCATGTATAGAAAGGTGTGTTTAGACGAAAAAAACGACCATGTATAGTAGGGCATTTTTGGCCGAAAAAAAACGACCATGTTAAAGTAAGGCGTTTTTAGCCGAAAAAAACGACCATGTATAGTAAGGCGTTTTTAGCTGAAAAAAACGACCATGTAGAGTAAGGCATTTTCACCAAAAAAAAAAAGACCATGTATAGTAAGGCGTTTTCACCCAAAAAAAACCCCCCACCATGTATAGAAAGGTGTGTTTAGACGAAAAAAACGACCATGTATAGTAAGGCGTTTTCACCAACAAAAAAAAAACGACCATGTATAGAAAGGTGTGTTTAGACGAAAAAAACGACCATGTATAGTAAGGCATTTTTGGCGGAAAAAAATGACCATGTATATATAGTAAGCGTTTTTAGCCGAAAAAAACGACATTGTATAGTAAGGCATTTTTGGCCGAAAAAAAACGACCATGTTAAAGTAAGGCGTTTTTAGCCGGAAAAAACGACCATGCATAGTAAGGCGTTTTTAGCTCAAAAAAATGACCATGTATATATAGTAAGGCATTTTTAGCTGAAAAAAACGACCATGTATAGTAAGGCATTTTTGGCCGAAAAAATGACCATGTTCAGTAAGGTGTTTTTACACAGTATGTCAGTATATCAGCGTCCAATGAAAAGACTGATCAAGAAATGTGCATCTCTTTAATTTCATACATAAACTCGCACACGCACTTACACACTCCTTGGAGCCAAGATGGCATACGTTAACCCTTAAATTACAATACATAAATAAGTTGTTTGCATATAAACACTCACCGGTGTACACGTTCCAAACTGGTGAGAGGCCTCAAAATGACCAACAGTTTGTTGCCTTTTAACTATTTTCGTACATTTTTCTCACCTGCAATCTTTGCATAACCAAGCAGGAGTAAATCCTCGTGTAGCTGCATTCTATTTACAATGACAAAAGAAAAAAATTGGGGCTTTTTTTTTTTTACATTCATGTGCCATCGAAGCAATGATAAAAACAGGAAATTTCGCGAATTACCAGTTAGACCAGTGAGGGGGGGGGGGGAAACCTACAGCTCACTGTGCACTTAAAACAAACACCTTCAAATCCTCACTATAGCGTATATACAGAGTATTGTTTTTTTTGTTCAATGGGTTGTTAAATTTCAAACAACACTTTGAGATTACATTAAAAAACTGAAGCAGCTCCTTTTGAGAAAGGGGTTTTCACCGTCACATCACTAATACTGTTCTCAGTTCTCACCTGCTTTACAGTGCGAGAATAAAACAAATCATAGTGCCATTCATTAAAACAAACAAAAACAATGTTGCTTGATCAACCAGCTTTGAAAGCTGTAAAAAAAAAAAAATTGTGTGTGTGTTTGGGGGGGTGCGACATCCCACAAACAATGTAAGGAACATTTTTGCAGCTGTTTGTAGTTATTGGACGTTTCAGTAAACAATACAAGGGACACCCCCCCCCCCTCCCACTTTTAAGTCCATTGAGAAGCGAGCAATTAATTGAAGTTGATGGCTTTTCTGTCAACGTTTCTGTTGGGAGCCTCCAGTTATTCTTCATCGGCGCTCTTAAACATGAGGATGGAGTTGTAGATCTTCAGGGCAGGACCCAGCTTGATGGACAGGATCTTGACGATGTCCGATTGGGTGAGCAGCAGAAAGGCCTCGCCATCTATTTGCTGGAGGCAACAAAAATAAATAGATTTCACCACTAAAACGTCAAATCTAAATCGCTCCATGTATTAAAAGCTGTCGAGACAGTTACCGTACCTCCGTTTTAAATGTAGCTGCATGTTCTTTACACCCCGGAAGTCCTTTTACAAAACTGGCCACCTGGTGGAAAAACAATTAAAACGTGAGCCCTTTTCACACTTCCTGGAAATGTCAGCTGAGTCATGACCGCATCCACATCCCGACTAAATGCTCACTTCAACCTCTGAAAATATTAAACGACGGCCCCAGTATTTGGGGTTTTATGGACGTTACGCTTTTATATTCCATGGGAACTCTTGAGTGAAAAAAAACGTCACTTAATGTCCGAAAACTATAATCAGTTATCACCCAAATTTAAGTGCACATCTGTACGCATACCCACAAAATATGAAAACAATTCCCTCAATATTTGGGATTTTATGGACGTTAAGTGTTTCCCTCTTTATAGAGAAAGCAGAATGTCCATTAAATACCGGAGTGATTGCTCTGATATCCACAGAAGTCGAAATGGGCGTAAATAGGGATGCTCACATCTATTTCGGTGATGATTGATTCTAGTTCGCTGACAATAAATGACTCTGCTTTTTCACACTGACGTAACTGCGTTTTCGACTGTCTCAAGGGTTGATAAATTGCTGCCCTGAGAAGTAGTATCAGAACTGTAACAGCAGTTTAAACACTCTGCGTCGAAGCTTACAAAATAGGAAAACCCCGTAGAAACTATCGCTCTACATCTCAGATTTTCGCATTGGACAGTTAGGTAACGTTATATAACAGATGAACGATGAATCGGAAAATACCAAAGGAAGACACTGTAGAGTCATGATCATATCAATCGTAAGAGTGCATGCTGAATGCCTGACCTCCTCGGTGCTCCATCCCGCCACCCTCTTGGCGGTGAGCCCCAAAACCTCGGGCAGCAACTGACAGTGTTTGTCCCAGCATAGCGCCACCCGGTGGGGTGGAGCGGCAGAGATGCCAGGGGAGAACACTGACTCGTGAAGGGCTTGCTGGAGGGAAATGGAGTCCGAGGTGGCTGTGCAGGGAGACAATATTAGACACTTTAGTGACACGGTGGTTTTCAGTGTTGGAATAAACGCACAGTTTATTCAAAAAGCACCCGCAGTCCTACAATTTGAACAATAGTTTCAAAATGCACGGGAAAAACATTGAAACATGTCACCATGCAAGATGTCAAGATACTAAAAAAAAAGGGATCAACTTTTTCATGACACTTCCAAGATGTTTCAGAATTTTTAGCTAGCGGATTGTTCTGTCAAGGAGGCCATGTTTTCAGTGAAAGGGTTAACTTCTTCAAAAGTTGACAAACGCCTTCTGAGCATAATCGTACCTTTGGACTTGAGGAATTGTATTGTGTTTACGTCTTCATATCGAGTCGTACTTTCCACACAAATTACCTTTGCATTATTCTTTCAACATCAAAAGGTTAACACTCGGGTGCTTTATTGTTTTTACATCTGAATGTGAACAGTGGTTAGGTTTTTTTTTCATGTGCATGACAGTAATTAAGTACAAATATGTATAAAATGAGACCTGTACATTTTTTATTTCACACTAACATTCATATTAAATTTGTTTTGTCACACGACTTATACATTTTCCCTAGAGTTAATTCAGGGTTTTACGACAGCAACAATTTGGTCCTGGAACGGATTATTTCGATTCCCCTTACTTCCTATGGATCATTTTTTGCGAACAAATTGTGCTCTACACAGTGAAAAAGTACACACACCTTTACCATTGCCAGGCTCTTCTTTCACGTAGTGCATTTTGAAATATTTGGGAAGAGGAGCAGTCCTGAAAAGAACAATGTTAGAGCTTAGAATTCATTTTGTGTGATGTGACTTTTTTTTTTTTTTTTAAATAAACCTTTTGAGTTTGGTTCCATTCTGGTTCTGCTCACTAGCACCTCTTAGTGCCTCTGGCTGGCTACTGCGACCTGACAGCTCCAACTCCACCTCAGGTGGTTTCCTAGCAACAGAGACAACTGACTCTCAGGTCAATTCTGCAGCAATGTGATTCCCGTCAAACGCAGAGAGGAGCTCTCTTGGGGCGGACCTGGAGTGGGCGTCATCGGTTGCCTCGAGCCGGTCCGGGGCAGAGGCGATTTGCGCGGCGGGAGCCGCGTTGGGCTCGGGGCGTCGCCCGCGGGGGAGGGCGCCGCCGAGCGTGAGGGGTCGCTCGCCGCTAAGACGGTCTGGGAGCAAGCTCTCTTTGTTCAGATTCATTTCCGAGTAGGGACAGCTCACCTGACTGCACATCGCGCATTTGATTCGGACCCCAAATCATCGACTATGACATGTCCTGGCATGAATAAGGTGATTAAAAATGTTGAAAAATGGAACAGGACTGACGTGTAATGTGTCCCATAACGAGGTCCTCTGATGTGGCCGACTCCGTTGCATCCTGGGGTGGGACATCCCTGTCCTGGAGGACTCACATCGTTCGTGCCTAATAGGACACATAAAGACATTTGGAGAGACGGTTACAGAAAAAAACGTTTTTTTCTCTGTCGACGGCAAGTGGCAGTTTGGTGTGAGACACAACAGAGGTGCTGCAGAGGTTTCCGAGAGGCTAAAAGCAGCCATTAGCAAATGAGCGCCGAGTCATCTACTCAAATTAAAACCCTGCGGATGTCCTAAATTGTGTCAGGCTACCTCAGGGACAACTTGTTAAGGGGAGTAACAAGGGTCTCACTGTTCGGGTGCTGCAAAGTGTGTCCAGTTTTGTGACACCAGCCCACAGGGTGCAGGTCGGGGCAGTCCGTCTCCACCCAGAAATCGTACTCTGGATTCCAGCCGTCGAAATGAATCTAAAAGGTGGTTGATGGCGGTTTAGTGAGGAGCCAAAGTGCGGGGCGAAAGTTGACGGACAGTTTGTACCTTGAGCCGGTGGTCTTCCGTGTCCGCCACGGTGGCGACACGGATGAGCATCGGGTTCCTCCTGTCCACGGCTTCGACCTTCATCCCCACCTGAAAACCATGTGGAGGTCTCTGCAAGAAACCATACTGTTACATGTTTGCGACACACTCAATCCCCACAATTCCCCCCCCTTGAAAATTTTATTAACCATTTGAAGGGATTTTTCTCCTTTCGCTTCGAGAAATATCAATAGAAAGGACATCATTCAAAACAGGTTTTGCTTTTTTTTTTGTTTGTTTTATACAAACCTACTGGGATGTTGTTACTTGATTTCTTTTAGATTATTTTTTAAATTGTAAAGTAAACCTCATTACCACTGGGGCTCTTTCAATCGCTCTGATCAACAAACTAACAAAACACGGAACATAGAAGCACATTCTTGGCACACCGGTAGCCTCAACTGATATCGTCACTCGACCGCCAGAGTGATATAACACACACACACACACACACACACCACACACAATCACACACGGACGACATTATTGTAAGGCAGAATGTGCGCCTGGCTTTTCTTGTCTAATTCGCATCGAAAATCAAAGTCATGTTAAAATAAATAAATGAATAAAAAGCGATAAGCATCCCAAAAGGGTTTGGGGAAATTCACTAAATTAGCAACAGTGGCTGTCTTAAACTCGAATGAATAGAAAATCTGCATTCCTCGACCAGCTCGATGCATATAAAACATTTATGTGAGAGAGAGTGAGAGAGAGAAACATACCGGTTTGAAAGCCCGAGCAGGAGCAGCCTGTGTGCTCGTCTCTTCCAGATATTTCTCCCAGGAGAAACTCTTTGGTTGCTTATATTCTGGTGAGAGCAAAAAAAAACAGGTGAGCTCAATGATGTTGCTGTTAACTACGAAGAGTACATACAGCCAGTGACCGCAGCATGCGTTCCCAACGTTTCTACCTTGCTACGGGTTAAAGGAAACTACTCATCATCACCACAAAATTAGGTACACCTCAACAATCCAATTACCCGAAGAGCTGTATCAAAAGTTGTCTGCCTTTTCGCTGCGTCAAACAGAGCTTCCAAACATTTTTGCACCTCTCATTGTG
The DNA here is from genome assembly GCF_025434085.1 of Hippocampus zosterae. Lineage (NCBI taxonomy): Eukaryota > Metazoa > Chordata > Actinopteri > Syngnathiformes > Syngnathidae > Hippocampus > Hippocampus zosterae. Next base: position 9,965,030 of record NC_067455.1, read on the forward strand.
ATGTGAGTGCAGTTCTCGACCACTGAAAACTACAACCGCATCATAAATACATTGTTCACGTGGCAAAGGCGGAATTTTTGATACATTCTTGTATTGGATCGTGTTCCAAATGCAAGTGAGTGGAACAAAAGCCAAAAATAATTGAAGTGAGTGAGTGAGCGAGTGTTTATTTGGTAAATGGGTATATTTCAGGGGCAAAGACATGTTTCTTCTCTTCAAAATATTCCCTATTTTAAATTTTTTACACCAGGGTCTTTTGTTGCTTCTTCAAACCTGTCCACGGATATGAATATAATTGAAAAATGGGGAATGGGGAGGGGAGACAATGAAAAATACTAATATTAATAAATAACATTTTAGCCTTTTTGACACTTTTTGGTGTCAATTCCAACCAAATGATACCCATTTAAGAAATAGCGATGAAAAAAAAAAAAGTACTCAAAATGTGGACAGATTAGTCATCATTTTGGCCTTAACGATAAAATCAACATGTTAAAAGCAAGGCAGCAGGCAATGTTTTGAATCTACATATTAGTGAGGCCTTACAGAACAGCAACGTCGGTGATACTGACCCACATGTGTCTTGGTCTGTGTCTTACCAGCTGGAGTGGTCAGAGTCAGCTCGGCCTCCTCGCAGTAGCCTACTGGGTGGATGTATGGGCTGCTAGCGTCACACCTTCGTACAGGACATGGAACAGGTTGACTCATGGAATGCAACATTATTTAAATTTAAAAAAAGGGGGGTATTTTATGATTTTTTATGAAGCCTTCTCATTAGTGAAAGGAATGTTGAGAGGAGTCAAGTGACGCATTCAAGTGCGCTCAGTTTGTTCGAGAAACGAAATTCGGTTGTCATCCGAGGCATAAAAAGCTAGAAATTTTTGGTCGAAAACCGATTTGGTCGAGAACAGAGACGTTCGAAAACCGGGGTTCGATTGTGTGTGTGTATATATATATATATATATATATATATATTTTTTTTTTTTTTAAATACAAATTCAAGATATTTTACAAAAACGCACTTATTAAAAACAGAAAAAAGTTAATAACATTTCAACAGATAAGCATACTTTTTTTTTTTAATTGTACGGCGTACTATCACGACAGTCACACATCGACTACGAAGCGAACTAAATTTCCGCCAGCACTGATTGGACAAGCAATGTCATGTGATCATCCGCAGCCAGTGATGGCCAAGCGGGCGTGTCATTAACTAATTGACATGTTTAAGGTGGAAAAAAACCTTAAAGGTGACATTTGTTCTAGCTGTGAATTTCTAAATTAACTTTGTTATTATCATGGTTATTATTATTAAATGTTTACGTATTGGACACATTACTGTGTGTACGTGTGCCTGAACAAAGCAACCGCACTGTCACCACGTCTCGACGCCGGGGCGGGCTCACCAGTAATCATACGTGTCGTCCCAGTTATCAAAGTGAATGAGAAGTCTGTTGTCCACCACAGCTGCGATGGTTGCCACGCAGATCAGCGACGGGTTCTTCCTGTCGACCGCTTCCAGCTTCATGCCCGCTCGAAATCCGGAGGGAGTCACGGACTGAAAAGGGGATACATTGACGGCGCAGTCGGAATGAAAGGAGCCGGTGGATGACCCTCAGATGCTGACGGCGCGTGACACTGACGGTGTTGAGACTCTTGAAGAGGTGCTTGGGTGCCAGCTGCCCTCGGCAGTTCTTCACGTACATGCTCCAGTTGAACTCGCCATCCTTACAACCTACGTGACGAACGGATACGGGGTAAGAAAGCAACAACTTGCATGTGGAAGTCCGCGTGTGTGTGTGTAACTACCTTTGGGCAACAATAATTTGTGTCCATTTTTCTCACACCAGCCTGCCGGTTTCAAATCCCACGAGTCTGCGTTGGCCCAAAAGTCATAGCACTCTGGGTAGCCGTCAAAGTGAAGCCTCACTCGATAGCCTTGGATCTGTTGTTACAGTAGAGTTCATGCTTAATGTTAAACAGGGTGACGCCACATTCAGTTGAATGCTCCGTAAATCTTTGTAAGTTTCAAATGGCAACTCTGACAAAGGTGACATGTTTTGACGTGAGTCGAGAGTGTCTGGTTTTTATTTTGAAGTCATCACTTCACGGCAAAGAAGAGAACGCAGAAGAAGCATTGTGATTTTACGTTAAAGGGCATCAGGCATCCATGTTTTGCCAGTAACGCCACTCATGAGGTTTCTTATGTACTGGAGACATTTATAGCCTAAATCTAAAGCTAAAATTCATCTGTTCATTCTATTTTTGCAAGATTTTTTTTCTCTTGAAAACTCCTCTCTCTTGTTAAGTTAAACAAATACAAATGGACAAAGTGCAATCCCGTTAAATGTTCTGCCTTTAATATCTATATATATACTGTATATCCAGTATATATATTTTTTTTAAATAATAGGACAATTAATTTAATTGGTTATCGATTTTTTCTTTTCCTGACAAATATCGTGGGTGGCATCGGCCTAAAAAATCCTCATCAGCCAGCTCCTAGTAATTACCTACCCATGTGCTGTGGCAAATGTGTGTGAGGAATTGTAGGTCGGTTGGGTCAGAGTAAATGATCCAATTTCCCATAATTGTTCCGAAATGCATTTACAAATAACAAATAATGTGTCTTTCTTCATCTAGTATCAAACGGCGTATTTGACAGTGACAAGCAGAAGAGTGAAATCCTCCTTCCACTAGATGGCAGAAAGTAGAATTGACCAGTGAAACTTCAGTTATCGTTCATCTACAGCGTAACATAATAAAGGCTTCCTGTTCAACAAAGCGGCCTTTGATTTTAAACCGAGTCACTAAATGGAGACAAAACGATTCTTATTTTCGGGTCCTACACTTCTTGTGACTTATGCGTTTGCCATGACACTTTTTTTTCCAATGTAAAAGATATGCTTTGGCTCAATTACATTTGAGGAAACATTTCCTCAAATAAACGTCAGCCTTACCTCCGCCACGGTGAGCACACAGAAGAGAGACGGGTGACATGGGTCCAGCCCTTCCAGCTTCATGCCCACCTTAAAACTGTTCCGGCTTTGAGGAACCGACTGGTACTACAAGACCAAAGCAGACAGTTGGTCACGGGCTTTTAAGGAGGTGAAGATATTTTGCTTCTTGAGATAATGAAGGAGTGGCACCTCTTTGAACAGTTTGACAGGAGCAGCGATCGCCCGCTCCTCCTCCAGGTAGGCCGGCCAGCTCCATGCCCGCTTCTTGTTCAGCGGGGCTGTGGCTAGGCGGCGGAGTGAGGAAATAAATAGAAATGATTGGTGGTGGCAGTAGATGACCACAATTTATCCCACAAATTAGGTTCTAGTATTTCTCATGCATTCACATACGCTAGTGAATGGAAGCACAAAAACTGTTGTTTTGTTTTGTTTTTATGGCCCGCCGAATGTCAAGAGTAAAATGGTCTTAAAGTAAACTTTATTGATGATTTGTCAAATTTAAACATGCTTTTTTTAAAATGATGCATTTATTATACTGAGGCTGCACGGTGTCCATATGGTCAGTAACTTCGAATCATGTTCTCCCCTTTCCATCCCATATTCCAAAAATATTCACTGTAGTTTCAGTGAAGACAATCTAAAGAGACCTTTGGTGTGAATGTGAGTGTGGAGGGCTGTTAGAAGTGTTCACTATTAAAAGAGAAACCTGCTTTGCAATGTTTTAATGCCGAATAATTGTTTTCGAATGTATATTGTGTTGAATTTTGGTCGCACGACATTTCCGGGCTTTTTAAGAATGTACAGACACTCCCTCATCAGCACAGTTTATCGTGTCAACACGCAAAACGTACCAAGTTTGGCCATTTTGGCTGCTCTCCTGCCTTTGGTAGTCTTGGATTTCTCCTGACAAAATAGAAAATAAAAAAATTGGTTGATATCACTCGTAGTGGGGTAACTTTGCAATGTGGATGTTTCCTACTTCTGGTTCCTCTTGGTTGTCTTCCTCCTCATCGCCAGAATCCATATAGATTTTTCTCTTTTTTCGCACACGTTTACCTAAGGTCTCACTTTCGGCAGCTTGGCCGTCCCGGGGCTCCCCAGGAGATGACCTGGACAGGAAAAAAAAAAAACCTCTTGCTGGAAACAAATGCAATTCGCAGCGGACAAAAAGCATAAAGTGAGAATATCACTTGTACCGTCCACTTGTGGGCTGGGCACAATTGGGGCTACAGAACTTTCCCTGTAGGAGGGCATCCCGAGCAACGTGACCACCGCAGGTTCGGCATTGAGTAAGGTCCCCGTTTGGACCAACTTCCACACTTGGACCAACTTCCACTTTGGGGCTTTCTAAAGTGGGCGTCTCCTCCAAAGATAAGACAACAGGAGCAGGGGCTGCAGGAAAGAACGGTACCTTAAACAGTGTTGGATTGAGCCGAGGCCGAAGAGCCCACAAGTGAGGTGTGGATGTATAAATAATGTAACAGGAGCGCCATGTCAAGATGAAATGATGGTGATGTGATGGATCTATTGCGAAATACATGAATGAGTTAATGTGTTAACTCCTAGGAATAGGTAGTTGATCTAATTTGAATTTGGAATCGATTTAAATTGTAATATCCAAATAAAACGCTAGGGTGCGCCAGACCTAATTCAAATTTAGGACACGGTCCACACAACCGTTTAACAAATTCTTCTAAAATTAAAACTTAACCATTAGATTTTTGTATCATTTAATTGCTGTGGTAATTTTTACATTTTGATGGTTGTCACCTCAATACACTTTATCTTATTTGATTGATGATTAGCGTTTGAATTATTGGTGCGCTGTTAAATCTTTTAAAAATGTTAATTAATTTTATTCTTGTCACCCTTATTATTTGATGACACACTCAGTCTCTCTTACATGGAAGAACAGCTGCGCACATGACGTCGGTTGTTGCTATTACAAAATCCAAGTAGTTACTCTGGCTCTTTGTATCAAATTATAAACAAGTACTTACGGTCTTACCAAAGACAGTAAAAGTTTTAACAAACGCACCAGATCGAAGAGGGAGCTACCGTAAAAAGGAAGCGGCATGACGTTCGCCTTATTTCTTAAGGTTACTCACTAAGGGTGGATGAAAGGGCTTAAAACAGGACTGACGTCTTCAAGGCTATCGTAAACCTAGATGGTAAACCATGGTACCTTTCACTTGAGACGATACCGGCTGAATATTATTAGCCACCGTGGGCGCTGTTTTTGTCTGCGATTGACCCTCTGGTGGAGGAGTGGGACTGTGAGATGGCACCGGGTCCAATCCATCCTTTTTTGGCGTCGACTGCTGCCCTTTAAATTCTACGTCTGTCACAATCTCAAGTGTGCCAAACTCTGTCATGCGGAACTGAAGAACACAAGGAACAAAAATTAGATTGATCACTGAAATTATTGACCTGAAGATGACATTAAGTTCAGATGACAACCATTCTATTAACAAAATGTCACAAATTAAATACAGCAAGCAAACACCAATCTTGAAAAATATATGGCTCATACACCCCAAGAGCACTGTTAAACCGACTTCTCATCAGATGAACAGTGAGTGTGCCATTCCCAAAAGTAAAACAAAAACAGCATTTTTATTCAAAGCAATAACAGAGTGGGGCATCCTCCAGTCAATCACAGGGCAATTACAGACAAACAAACACTCGCACCAAACTCCACACAAAGAGACCAAAGTCAAGATTCAAAACCCTGAACCGCAGAACTGTTGAGGCAGACGCGATAACCACTAGGTCACCATGTAAACTCAAAAACGAATTTGCTGTACCCTGATGTCACTGCCTGGCAATGTGGCAATGCCATCCTTCCAGTCCAGAGCGCCCATCATGTCAAAGTCAGCACCTTGCGAGGGGCCGTCACTGGGTGGAGTGTCAGCCATTCCGGATCCTTAAAAATTCCTGCAAAACAAGACTATCATAAATAAAGTGGGGGGAAAACAAAGAGCCAGATTATACAGAATTATTTATCGGTCTCACTTTTACTATTGCCTTTTTTTTAGCCATTGAACGCATAGTCAGCGACCCGACGGGCTTCCGATGCATACGCTACTTGCAAATGTAAACAGCGATTTGCAACATCACCGCTTGATGGCGACTGTGTGCTGGCTCGCATGATCCACCATGCACTTGGATTCCACACAAAACACTCACTAATAAGATTCTTTTTGCTGGCCAAATAGCGGGGAAATGTGTTGACAAAGCGGCTCATTAGGGCCAAACAACCTCCCGTTGAATGGCAACCACAAGAAAACATGTCCCGATTTAGAGTTAACCACATAAATTCATCTTTTCCTCGTTTTAACAGTATCTCTTAAAGACGTTCCTTTGCCTTCCGCTAAACAAGCGACGGCTCTGTTTATTTATCAGTTTCCACAAGAACGCCACTTTCTACGCCGACTGGTCCAAGTTGTGATCGTTTTGATCCGATATCTATTGCGATATAACGTTTTAGTCCTGACGCAGGGTCAACGGTGGGAATAAGATGTTTTTGTGCAGTTTAAGGGCCTCAACCTGGAGAAAAGTAACGAACGAAGGCGGGCCAATGCGTATGTGTTAAGTTTCACTTAGTACACGGCTGATTGCATTGTTTTAATTCCTGCCATAAATAAAAGTGGAGGCAAGAGCGCCCCGTGATTAGCATTCGTCTTGGTACAAAATGGCGGAGTATTGGGGGGTGGGAAGAGGCCAACCAACACGTTTTAAACTATGTAAATTACTCAAGTTACGCCACGAAACAATATACACGAGTCCTGCCGGGGCATCGAACAAGGGTTGACGCTCGACATGTAATTTCCCGGCGGCTTGTTTTCTGTCGTCTCTCTTATTTTCTGCACTTTGTTGTCACGGAATGTCAGCCCCAGCTCGGCTAGCTTAGCCCTGACACAAAGCTAACTGTCAGCTAGCTCCGCTCTGACTAGCATTAGCATCGGGATTGGATGCAGCCAGCAAAGGGCAAGCCGTAATAAATAAGTTTCCCGGTTAATAACAATAGCAAAAAGACGTTAGCGCTATTTCTCACATCAGTATTTAGATTGATAATAACGCCGCGTAACTGTCACCACCTTCGACATTGTTGACTGATTAAATTCTTCAATAGAAACTTGAAAAACGATTTATTCTCACCGTTTCAAACCGGGGTGGGGGGAAAATACCGCAAACTGACGCCGCGTGCTGAAACGAGAACGGAATTTATTTAAACAAACCGTCCCTAACTTACAATAAATTACTATTAGTGAACCTATTGTGTTTTTCAACAAAAATGTGGAACTCACCTCGTTTCTCTTTTAACTCTTATTTTGAGCTGAGGAGGCTGCGCATGCGTGGAAGATGCGCTGCCTGACAAGTTTGTGTTCGAAGAAAAAAAAGTTCACTTTACGATCGGTGGTCAATGCAACACACGCGCGCATACACACGCTTTGAACCGGCTGTGACACAGCCCAATGAGGAGTCACTTTCACCGGTGTCGTTCAACACGAGCAACCGTTCGACCCTAGCGAGCTCATCGCGGTTGCATGTTCTCATTGTCTGCCGTTAACAATAAAAACACTACAATCCATCATACACTCAACACTACATCTACCGATACCATTATTTTTTACTCCACGTAACATTCATTTTATACTTATCGCACGGCAGTTCATTGAAATACGACCGAACGCTCACATGCTATATTCCTCGGATTTGATGTGTTATTTAGCTACGGGTGGACAACACACACGCAGTTGTGTGGATGTATGTGCCACGCAGATGGAAATGCGCATTTCTTTTTCCAAAATGGAAAAAAAAAGTCAAACAAAACAACAACGGCACATAGCGTCTAATTCTTACGCAACGCGTCGGTCTCGTAACGTAACCAGAGTACAGCTATAGCTTTCATCGAGGGTTCAAGTACGTCTCAAAACAAACGAATTCAACCGCGTGGACGGTTTGCTTCAGCGTCTTTAGTTGGACATGTTTCAACCACCCCAAGTATCCCCGTTTAACCTGCCTGATCGTCCATAATGGCTGCAGATCTCTACGACGCGCTTTAGCTCGTATGCAGCGATTTGTTTGCCTGCTGAAAAACACGCGTTGTTGTGTTTATTCGGTGCATTCTGCGGCTGAAACAAATGATTTTTGCGAACAAAGGCTCTTGCTGCTTTTTTTCTGGGGTGAGGTGAGTTCATTTTAGTGCAGCGAAGAGAAGCGGGCGGCTCACGCTCGGTCGTGTGCCACTTTGGCCTCTAGATGGCGTCAGAAGACCGTGGAAGAGCATCGAGGAGTGGTGCGGATTAGCGGGGGTTGCAGCATTGCAATCCTTAACAAGCCTCACCTCACGCATTATCGTTCTGTCACGAAGACACAATGAGATGGCATTCAAAAGCAAAGCGGTCGACTCGAAGGTAAAACCGCTAAAAGAACTCTCAATGTTGACATTTCAGCCTGTTCCATGCATTTGAAATGGCAACGACGCTATATCGTGATCCAAATAGTAAATACTAGCATGTGGCGCGTTCCAGTTTGACAAAGAAAGTAGTCCGGCTCCACCCACACTTGCATTGCCATCTCATTGAATCCAATGCATAGTAGTGCTTTGGTCTGTTTGATTGACTGCCATTGTAGAGAGCATCATACTGATAGCTGTTTTATATTTTTGTCATCCCGTTTAGCAATAGCTACTTGAGAGAAATTATTATATAATGCATAATGTATTTTAGGGAAGCACAGTAACTGAAGTGTAGTGTTTAGCAATCTTTATTCAGCCAATGCGCGTATTATGTATAAAATAAAAAAATCAAGTGGCATGTTACCAAACAAAAATCTAACAAAAAGTGTATACACTGAAATAATAATGATCCTATTGTATCAATTTATTCACAAACGTACTTATTTGGAAATCTGGGTCTGTTTAGTTGAACCTTCAAGCTATTATTCTTTTATTTAAACGGCAACAGGTTGGATACAGGATTCGTACCTTGTGCCATCTAGTGGAAGAGCATGTAATTGTTGTACTTGTCACTATACGTCACCAGTATTGATAGTTGAGCAAATATACAGAACTGCTAAACCAATAATGATCTTCGGACCTTTTATTTTAAATTGGATAATCTTCACTGCACACTTGTGGGAATCGAACATGCATTTTAGGGCAGGGCAAGCGTGTGGTTAATTTGTCATTCTAATTCTGAATTACATTTTAAATTCAATAAGTTTAATTTAATTTGTATTTTTTCCCCCTACTAATTACAATGCCTCAAATTCAGATCACACTGCTTTGTGTTTGTATGTCACACAGACCTACATCACACACTTGCAGCAACGCTCGGAGAGATGTCAGCGTGAAACGTTTATGCAGAACTGCACCTCTTGAGCTGAGAGGATCGCAAGCATCAGTCTAAGTTTTAAATGAGAGATTCCCATATAATGGCATTTGTTTTGAATAGATTCATACAAGTGTTTATAAAGTAGAACTGTTATATTTCCCGAAAGGCCATTTAATACAGATGTATATTATCGATGAAAGCTCACAACCAGAAAGTATATTTCTAAACTTGCATGGTGTTTGGAGCACCGTGGTCAACTGATTAGCATATCCACCTCACAGTTCAAAGGTCGTGGTTTCGTAGTCATGCTCCTGCTTTCCTGTGAGAATCTTAAGAATAAAGATTTGTTGCATCTTGAGGGGTTTTTTTTGTTTTCCTTGAGAAATACTGTACAATATGGCCTCCCCAGGACTTTATAACAACTGAAATGGTCCCTGGTACAAAATGGTTGATTTACAACACCACAGCGGAAAATCAACAAAACAATATGCTGGCACAATAATTTGTTTAGAATTGATCTTATGAAGCTAAACTGTGCTGATACTTTTTCCTTCATGTGATTAAATGATGATCGTAAATGGCATGGCCTGTGAAGAGTCCCCAACATGTTGGGAGCTTCAGCGCAGATGACTCACTTGTAGTAAACACCCACAACTCCCAATCGGGAGGTGCTTAAGAAAATATCCTCCTCGCGTTGTCTACCATGGGAATGATGTAAAAATTGCAAGATGATATTACCATCTCTGTCTCTGCCCGCCAGAACGTATTCCTCAATCTGCTGCTCTGCCTGCTCGCCTTCTACTCTCTGTTTTACATGATCGGCAGTGTTTGTTTCGGTGCCTTCAGGTGAGAAACCCTTGCCCACATTCACCCTAAAGACACGTGTCCAATAAATAACAGTACAATCAAAAGCACTCACGTACACTATCACGTGAATGATACGTGTTTTGATGTTATTCCCAACTATAATGAGCGGCACCAACTTGATTCGCCGTCAAAGTAAAAAGCCCACAATTGCATTGTAGCCCGTCCATCCGTCCACATGATTTTTACGACGGATTTCAGTTCCTTCGACGACGACGTAACCCAAACCTTTACGTAATTCGGAACAGGCCATCACTCATATCTAAAAATACTTTGCTCTCCAATGACCAACATCATGGCCAAAAATCTAATACAGTGTTTATGATAAACAAGATTTTATTCTTCACTTCCATGCACCCTGTAACCTGATAACATGGCAAGCTGTCCACTGTAGCAACTGTTGTCCCTGAAAGGGTTTAACCCACCAAGCCAATGTAACGTGTAGCGTTTGCTCATTCATGATCCACCTACAGTGCTTAAATATTAGCGGGAAAAAAATGTACTTAAATAATTCATAGAGTAGTACTCAAAAGTTAAATACAACTGAACTGCACTCAAAATATGTTCTTGTACTTGAAAAGTAAAACCTACTGCACTGGGGACAAGGGGGACACAACAGGCTGTTTGCAAAGAAACTAATTTGAGCATCGTTCATTTCCAAAAATGACCTAATCACAGAAAATATTCGTATGACAAACACTTCTCCACCATAGATATAAACAAATGAAATGAAAAACTGCAAGTACAGAAGTAACTGGGATTGCCTTCTTGTGCTACATGACGACGCAAATTAGCTAATTGCGTGCCATTTTTTAAACTTCAAAATGTCATAATTGCAGTACACCTTTGAATGAAAAGCATTTCTACGTCATAAATGTTAAATTAAAACTAGGAAGTACGTCAGTAACTGAGTGTGCTTGTTCTTTTGCCATGTGCCTTTTGTAACTTTAAAATGTCAACGGGACCACGATGGGACCCAAGATGAGGTCCCCCTTGCGTTATTTAGTCAGACTGAACTCACTAAATGCCTTTCACTCCTGATTTTCTTTGGTTTACTTTTTACATCTCTTTCGGTTTTCAACCCAACGCAGGTTGGATTATTTTGACGGACGTATCCCTTTCGACTTCAAAACCAAGCCGCAGGATTCCATCTCTAAATACTTGGGTGAGCGCACCCTAAGGCAGCTAGCCAGCATGATACCCAACAAACCAGATTGTCAACTCTGACGGACTTGTCTTTATTTACTACGTGCCAGTCAACCTGCTGTCCTTGGAGCTCACTTACTTCTGCAGTGGCTTGGTGTTTGCCGCTGTGGTGAAGAGGAGAGTGTGGGACTATGCTCTCACTGTCACCTGTCTTCACATCGTCATCACCAGCCTTGGTGAGTGGTGTAGTATTAAGCTATTAATCACGAGGGTGAAAATGCTCTTTAGATTGTGCAGCCGACTTGTGTGTATATATATTTGATGTATCTTTCAGTAATGCTGGAGTTTCCCGTGGCATGGCAGTGGTGGGTGGCCTTAGGTGAGACCAACTGCCGAGTCTGTCCAAACCTAAATGTACAACGTGCATGGATGAGATTTTCCTTTTGTTTGTTCTTCCACAGGTGGCGGCTTGTTTCTGATGATCTGCAATGGTCAGCTGATTGCTTACTTTGCCTGTCAAGATGACTAAAGCTATGTTATGTTACGTTCAACGTTACGTGTGGAATATCAGAAAGGTTCGCTTTGGTCAGTGGCGTTACTAACACGATGGGATCTCATCGTTTCGACAGTACTGTGCAGATGTCATTGACTAACAACAGATTGGTTGTTTCAGCAGTCCTGGCGACCAGTTCAGTGTATGTTACCCCGCCTCTCTCCGATAGGCTGCAGCTCACTTGTGATCTGAATGAAGGCAAACACTATTTTCAGTGAAATAGTGTATATAATTAGCTTCATTTTTGGAATGCACAAGCTAATTTATTGTTCATGACAAACATATGGATGGTGTTCGTATGGTTGTGAGGGGTGGACCGTCTCTCTCTTGCCATCCACAAGGAGATGTTTCTGTATTTTAATTTAATTGTGATGCACATTGTACAGCATGGGTACCCAAACTTTTTCCTGTGAGGGCCACATAACTTTTCCCTTCTCTGATGGGGGGCCGGTGTCAATTTTTAACATCAACGATCGTAGGGGAGCTTAAAAAATGTATTGTTTCCCAGAAAGCCACACATAACCAAATAACCCTTTCCAGGTTCTTTACAGAAAAAAAGTCAGGAAACAAATAATGACACTATTAATGAAATAAATAATAACTAAATAACCCTCTTCGAGTTCTTCACAGAAAAAAATGGAAATAAATAATAACTAAACAACTCTCTCTCTTTATAGCCCCTTGAAATCCACAAAAAAAGAGCTTTGCCATCTACGAGAACGCCACCTATCTTGTCTTGTTTATAAATGATAGCGTCTCGTTCACGTGTTCTATTAATTGATCTGAGACACAACTAAAACACTGAAACATTCTATGGTGTGTAAATAACGTTGTGACCTTGATTTCAATCCTATTTGCGTCATGGGTCATTTTGCCCCGAAGACCGTCTTTGTACTTTTTTTTGTACAACTTCCATGGAAATGTGAATAAAAACAACATTTCAATTTTTCTGCAGTTGGGGACAATCTAGGAAAAGTCATAAAATTTCAAGTTAAAAAAATGATCATTTAGGGGGATTTTGGGGCATTTTTAACACAGTGACGGTTGACCCGAGGACAACAGGAGGGTTAGAGGGCCGGGTCAAATGTGCCATGTTGGCCGTTGTTTGGGGACCCGTGTTGTACAGTATTGGCTTCTGTATTTTGGAAAACTGTGAATGTAACAACAGAATGGGAATGATGCAATGTGTACTTATATATTTAGAAAGAATTAAATGTGTCAAAGCTAAATCTTCTGACATTTCATTCTACTCCCGTTGAAGTATTTGGACAATTAGAGGAGGCTTAAATTTTTTTTTTTAATTTTGTCTTCACACACCACCACAACGTAATCAAAATAAAGCAATTCAAATATGACTGCAGTGTAGGTTTTGAGCTTTAATTGTAGAGGTTTCACAAGAACACGACATTTAACATTTAGGAACTACAGCCACGTTAAGTTCAGCCTCGTAAATACCTAGACACTTGACACAACTGTGCAGACATGTTTAACTATCAAATGTTATACTTGGATGGAAATTCTTTGAAGTCAGTAAGTGCTTGAAGTGTGGAGCACAGACATACTACCTGACCTAACGATATGGTTGTCGCCATTTGGTAAATCAGAACACATCATGATAGAGGCCTTCATTTTTTTTAAAATATCATCCACACCCATTGAAACACACACAGTAGCCATTCATTTTCTACAGAACTTATCCTCTTCAAGGTTACAGGTGAGCTGGAGCCTATCCCAGTTTACCGCACCTTGGAATGGTCAATCACAAAGCGCGCAGAGTGAGATAAAATCCATTTAAATTCACATTCAGGCGAGTGAACCACTAGACCATCAGTATGAAAAATAAATACTTTGTACAACGGTTGCTCCATCCGCTTGATGAATCCAGCTCATGTGGCGTTCATGTAGGAGAATCCTACAAAGGTTTCGCTAATCCCGCCATCTTGGCACCTGTCATTTATGGAGACAGGCACGGGCTGTAGCGTGAACTCAGGGTCGATGTAGCTGATGTCGCAAGGACTCCTCTGTGAAAAGCGACAGGACACTCAAGATCGCAATGTAGTGTATTTAAAAACATCTGGTTGTAAAATTACCACATTGGGGGTGAATGGAGGCGGGACTTTCTTCGCCAGTAGGTCATCCCAATTGATGGACGTGAAGAACGGATGTTCCTGCAGCTCCACCTGGGTAGACGAGAGGTTGATCTCATTGTGGCTACGTGTATTTATAAAGTCTAGCTGTCTTCTGCTTGAGCTCTTACTATGTCACGGCTTTCCCCCAAGCGTCTGGAGATCTTCCTTTCCAGTAAACCCGCTAAGAGCGAGCAGGCCGCCTCAGATATTCCACTCCGCAGGTGAAGAGGTGCATGGAGTATCTTCTCAAACATCTCTGTTTTACTGTTGCTGTAAAATGGAGGCTGACAAAGCAAACGGTATTAATAACAATAATAATAATATTTATTATTATTATTATTATTATTATTAAAAGCTGATGTGATCAAGAAAATACAAGGGCAGATTTGGAATCAGCACAAAATTCATTTCGAACAATTTACTTGCATGTCTGATTAAAAAAATGTATACATTTGCAATGCATACACCAGTGATACGTACATTCTATCATTGATAGTTCCACCCGCAAACCTTGGAGAGTTTTTGAGGACAGGAAAGCCCTCAAAAAGGCAGGTACATATTGGGATACAGTAATAATAAGAAAAAAAATACATTTGCATTGTAAGAGGTTGTTGTTTAATAAAAACTGCACTCACCAGCCCATGCAGCATCTCGAAAAGCACGCAGCCGAGTCCCCACCAGTCCACTGCGGGACTGTACATGTGACCCTGCAGCACCTCTGGAGCGAGGTACTCCGGAGTTCCGCAGAACGTATGCATGAGCCCACCTACGGCCACCCCTTCTTTACAAAGTCCAAAGTCGGTCAGCTTCACATGTCCCTCGCTGTCTAGTAAAATGTTCTCCGGTTTGAGGTCTCTGACACACAAACACATGCAAAGGTAAATGCTTCACCGAAGAGCATGTACTGGGAAAAAAAAATTGGGGCAGTAAATTAGGTAAACCAGAACAGGATAACGCGATCCGATATTAAAATTCGGTCTTTAAAGAGTTAACAATGTTTAATTTTGATTGAATGACCATTTTTGTCAAACTTTCTGATTTATTATGTGCCACCAGAAGGCATTTCGTAACATGATAACATCTTGTAGCAGTATGAAGCATTCCGGTGGAATTCAGAGCCAGCGAAAACGCGAAGCAAGATGTTACTAAGGTTACCTGTACACAATGTCTAAGGAGTGAAGGTAGCCCAGCGCCAAGGCCATCTCTGCAGCGTAAAAAGCAGCCCTGCTTTCAGGAAATGAACGCTCTCTCTGGAGGTGATAGAAAAGCTGAAAGTGACAAAATGAATCAATGATTATTGAGTACTTGGAAAAACAACTGAGAATGTTGCATTACGTTTACCTCGCCTCCATTAACATAGTCCACAACAAAGTAGAGCATGTTTGGTGTCTGGAAAGAGTAGTGGAGTCCCACCAAGAAGGGATGTTGCACCCCTTTAAGCAGAACGCTCCTCTCAACCATCACATGCTGCTGCTGCAAAAACGGTAGTTATAGTGTGAGATAGAGAGATAGGAGGGCAGGTAAATAGTTAAGTCGGAAGAGCAGAGATGGGCGACTGGCAGCCCCTTGATTTTTTTAAAAACAAAAACATTTTGAAAAATAAATTTATTTGGGGAAAATTATTTTTGTAGCTCCCAAAAACTAAAAAAAAAATCACTGATAAATATTCCCTAAAATTGTTTCAGAAATCACGGAGGGTAAATAGGGAAATAAAATTATGGAAAAACGAGGGGAAGAAAATAGCTAAGAATAATATTGGAGAAAATAAATATCCAAAACTATTGCCAAAGTGCAGCAACTTTTTTCAATTTCAAGTTTTCAATTGAAATATGGCTTAGTTGCACGTAAACTGAGTCTTATACTTCGCAAAACTACAGCAGGTCGAATATTTTTTGTTGCTTTGAAATGATATGCAGGGCAAAGTACCTCAATAATATTAATATTCTGTTCTTGTGTTATATTAGTTGATATTTTATACATGTATTGGGAAATGTATCAAAATAAAAGGAGACCAAGATCCTTTCAAAACTTGTGCAACTCAATTGGGTGTTTCTTTTTATTTATCTTTTAGAGTGGGAAAGTGAAAATAAACAAAAAGTGCAAGTGTGCACATACATTCAATACTGTGGACGCTGTGGATGTGGCTACAGTATGTTCAGAAGTGACCAGTCACATTCAAACTCACGTTAAATGGGAGTCAACAAACAGCTGTCACTTTTTAAAGTGCCTTTGGTTCACCCCTAATAAAGCAGTGTGTCCACCTTTTATATCTACTGTAGGTATGCAAGTAGGTAGTTTACCTCTTTCCTCATAACAACTGTCTGTTTGTGTAACACTTTCACAGCAAAGTAGCCTCCAAGTTTTCTGTGTCTGGCCAGCAGCACCTGATTCAAAAGGATCGAGCGATGACACAAAACAAAAAGCGACACATACAACAAAAAAGAAAGAATTTAAAAAAGCCTACCTTTCCAAAACTCCCTTTGCCAATAACTTTGAGGTAATCAAAATCAGATGGTTTCATCCTAAAGGACACAAACGAAGATGATGGGTTTTTAAAAAATGTTTTTGTCTTTCTATAACACCACAATGGGAAATAATTACATCCAAAACATATGCATAAAATACAAAAATAGAAACACATATTGATGGCAAGAAAAAAAAATGTATGTAGAAAAACCGTGATCCAAAGCATACCACACCATCTGTCAAACATGGAGGAAGCTGTGTTATTACATGGGCGTTGAATAGCTACTAATGGAGCAACAATTGTTTTCATTTGACACTTCAAAATTATGAACGGCGCTCGATGTAAGAATACGCAATCATTCACTGTTCTCACTGTATTTAAAAAAAAATATTTATGGCCTATTTTCCCATGGAAATATTTACTTTAAATGACCATATGACTGTGTTCAAATAGGTTAATGATTGACTAGGAACAGAACACCATCAGAAACCAAAGAGCCCCTGTTTATGACTATACTGTACTCACATTTATTCTAATGGCACAAAACTGATGGAATGGCTCAATCATGACACAAAACATACGCATGAAGGACTCGTCTGTCAGAAAGATTTTTTTTTTGTCAACCTACAGTCATTTGTGGAATTATGGTCATGACCATTACCATGCATCTGTTTCTAGCAATGTGGTTTTATTCTGTGTTTTTGCCAGCAAATTAGTTCCATAACACTGGGACTATGAGCTGTGACTATTTCCCCTAGCCTTAACTTCTGCGGCTTAAATGATGTAGTGGTTTATTTGCGGACTTTCACAATTCACTGGACCGTCACGCTCTCAGCTTCTCTATAACTCACCAAAATCGTGTTGGCTGTTCAGATAGTTTCTCATGGGCTCCATCCGAACATGTACTGCTCATGTTTTAAAATCAAATTCATACACATTGTAAAATTCAGACCTGCTCAAGAGAACAGCCTGCATTACATTTCCACTTGGGTTTATTTTCGACAGTATGGTTGGTCGTTTTTGTTTTCTTCTGTTCTGTATTTGTACAAACTATGTATAATACAGTAAGTGTCGCTTGAAACCAGTGACTTATCAGTGACACTTTTTTGTAATCTATTGGGTGTGGCTTACGGTATACCATATACTCATATGCTCACCGACCACATTTTATATTCCATCTATTCTTGACCTTCAGTGAAAAACATATACTCACAAGGAGGATTGAGACCTCGGTGAACCCTGATGAGACAGAAAATAAAAAGAAAATAAAAGGTTAAGTAGTCAGATCCTGTTTAGTTTTCTGTCAATAGACTGCTCTTTCTTTCTTTTTAAGTGTCATTCAAATCTCACCGCATTATCTCTGTCGTCCATCTTTGCCCTCGTTTTGCTCCATAGGTGACGGATCTTTCTAGTCTCCTGACTTCAAGGGAGGGGACAGTGCAATGAGAAGTGTCATAATGTTTTCCAACATGTACAGTATTTTAACTGTGACTTACTCCTGACGAAGTGGTTGATAAGGGCCGAGTTTGTGTAATAAGTGCCTGAAGAGAGCTTTTCTCCCCTTCAGCAGAGCTGAAAGACAGTCGTGAGGAAGGTTAGTTACAAAACCATTTACAGTAGTACTATGCAGCCTAGTGCCCTCTGTCATACAAAATTCAACACACAAAATATGCAAAGAGAGGGCTTTAAACAACATTAGGTTCAGTGGATGAGCGCTTCATGGAATACTTTACCTTTATAATGACTAATAGTAGGATTAGTTTGAATTGAAGTTGAATTTTTACCATTGACACTTTCTAATATAGTGAAGTTATTTTGCTTCCTAATAAAACGAGGCAAGTGTAATGAAGGTCAGCAGACAAGGTTCACGTTTTATGCGACGTTTTAATAAGAACGTGGCATAATAATAGCCTATTATGACAGCAAGTGAAAGTGCAAGACAGAAGAGCGCATCACTTGTGCCATTTGGTCAAGTAATTTGAAACGATCCCATTTCCATTGTACCGTCGAAGACTCAAAATCAAAATTCCCGTTTCTAATAGGATTTTAATATGCTAAAAGCAGCATTCATTCAGTTATTAATATCATGAACGTTTCCAGACATATTGTTAGCATCTTTGTATGACGTCCTGAATCATTCGTGCACTCGAAATGACGTCGGTCTTGCAAATTAAAAGTACTGTAACCGCCTTACCTGAGAATAATGACACAAGCCTCCTCACTTTGGCGTAGGTCATCGCCCCGTCGTGAGTCAAAGTCATGTGGATGAAACAACTAACAGCTGTATAAAATAAATTAAGAAGGGACGGGAGATATAATGTTCGGGGCTGGTCTCAAAGTCATCTGAGCTTCTTTGACAGACCTCGACCCAAATGAACGGCTGTGGTGCGTTCACTGACCATCGGAATTTGTAGAGGTCATGAGAAAAGGCCACATTTTGAGTGAGGTCGGTGAGTGAACATATTTTGATTGGAAGATGCTGTATAATATAAATGTCATCTAAATTATTTGTTTAATATACTTAATTTTATTATCATCATCCGTATCATCATATCATATCATCATCAAAATTGCATTGTATGGGTACTTAAATGCAGCCTCCAGTGTAAAAGGTAACGTGTTAAGATGATATTTTGTTCTCCTTTTACCATTACAGTGTGGTAAATAAGAAAAAAGGCCGGGAGCAAGACAAAAATGTTACTTCCTTTTCACAAAGTGACATTAATTCAAAAGAAAAATTCTATGTGGCCGTTATGCCGAGAAATAGCAAGAAAGTACAAAGAGAGACTGAAGTGGTGTCCAATTTGTTTTTAAACCTTAACACTGCTCACACTGGTTTAGCGTGTCTCTGTTTTGGAATTATAGCTCCTTTATTAACTGTGTACTTTACCCCAGTTCCTGATTTTAATCTTGAGGAATTTCCATAACAAATTTAATGAATGATCATTTATACCCCCTGACAAATAGTAGAAATACTTCAGCTGAAACATTTGTGCACTGTTTGCCAGCAACCATGCGTTGTTTTTATTGAAATTCAAGAAAGTAGAACAGAATTTCCATTGCAGACTAAATATAGTTAATAGGTCATGACCTACTGTGACGGACGGCATTTGAAAACTCTGTATCAGTCCTCTAGTTTCATGTAGCCATTGCATGCCTAAGAATCCACCGGACATGTATGCATCGTTTCCATGCCACATTGTGATTTGTGATTGAATGAAACCAATTCAGCATTTATACTTGTTTACTACTATAGTTCAAGCACCCCCCCCCCCACAATCATCATCCTTAACCTTTCAGTTTTATTGTCTGAATTACATAACCACACTTTTATGACTGTGTGATCATATGATGAATGAAAATAGCAAGAGGTGCTATTCTGAGTTACCGCACAGTAAGTGATGTAGTCTTAGAGGAGTTTGCATGTTCTCCCCGTGCCTGCGTGGGTTTTCTCTGGGTGCTCTGGTTTCCTCCCACATTCCAAAAGCATGTAAAACACTCATTTTCATGACTGGTCAGGTTAAAGCCAAACAACTCAACTTTGATTTCATCTGGCCATGTCGTACTTTATCGCAATTCTTCTCTGAGTCATTTTGATGACTTTTATAATAATGTCATCAAATGTTGTGATATTCTCACCAAGCCGTTCACTGATGTTTTTTGTTTGTTTGTTTGTTTTATCCCATTCCCTAGCTACAATCATGTCTGTCTCAGCTTTTAGTCTTGCCAACGGTGGCATTGAGATTGGAAAGTAAGAAAATGATTCTTAGAACAGGTGTGCTTTACATGACTCTGTGAGCTCAGGAATGCTGGTTAGTTGTTGACTCCTCATAGCTGTGTGCCACATGGGCATCTGTGGGAGCCAAAATTCTGGTGTCCGTCCAAGATCAAATACTTCATTTCATTCATGAAACTGGACTGCTTTTCATAACTTTTATA